>NC_134906.1:19311855-19451855 GCF_041734735.1 Babylonia areolata
ATTTACTACAACTGTGTTGACATAAATACATTAATAGTCAACACACAAGAATGATACAGCAGGATATCATTATGAATACTTGATTCAAGTTTGCAAGAAAAAACACTTTCAAACTAATCTTTTTCAATTAAAAGCTAGCAAGATTACCATTGTATAATGTCAGTATTTTTGTTCTGTGGAAACTTTCAGGGAAAAGGCTGCAAAGCATAAGCAGTACACTTACACACAGTAAAATGTGTAAAATTTGCCCAGCTGCTAAACTGATAATAAAACATCTAATGGTAACACCATAGTACCTACTACAACTGCAGTGACAGTGAATTGATACATATTTGCAGATGTGTTGAAGTTTGCCGAGGGTGGGGTCAAGGGACTGTGTATGTTGACTGGTCCTTATTGCCCACTGCATTTTTAAAAAAAGATAGTTTTACCTTCATTTGTGTATTTTCAAGATAAATCTTTGTCTTGGTGACCTATGTAATCTGTGTATTATTTTGAAAGTGTTCATATTTTCAGCTTTATTTACCAAATTTCAGCATTATGATTTTGTGTTCTGACCAACTTTGTTATTTTATAGTGATCATTAAGTGAATCAATCATAAGTTTGCGTGCATGTACCAGTTAGGAAAGATATGTTCTGACTTCTGTTTAGTGGTCACCTTCATCTTTGATTTGTTCTGAGTGATTTTTAAGTACTGAAATTGAAAACAAGTAAAATCAGGCAATCTGCACAGAAACAGTTTTATATTTTCCCTACCCCTTCTCTGCTCTCTTCCCTCCCCATCCAGTGACATGTGAAACAAACTTTAGGGGGGGGGGGGGGGGGGGGGGGGGAAGCCGTTTTCATTGACCTTGAATTGGGTATTGTTTATTTAGTGATGGTTATTGGCTGATTTATACTAATTGTTTTAAACAATGCAGTTTTAATGTTTTCTTTTTGTATTTCACAAATGGTATAATTGTGTGTTACTTCTGACCTGTTCACTTTTCATCCTTTTCATTCTTGGTCAGAGGGCCAGTCCTTGGTACCTCCTTACATTGTCACATTGTACTTGCACAACTACTTGCACACATTCACATTCTTCTTCTTCTCTTCTTTCCGTTACACGACCAATATCGACTTGCCGATGACTCTGTCGTGGTTCATGCATGCTGGGTATTTTCGTGTCACCATAACCCACCGAACACTGACATGGGTTACAGGATCTTTAATGTGCATATTTGATCTTCTGCGTGCGTATACACACGAAGGGGTTTCAGGCACTTAGGTTTGCACGTATGTTGACCTGGGAGATCGGAAAAATTCTCCACCCTTTAACCACCAGGCGCCGTTACCATGATTCGAACCCGGGATCCTCAGATTGAAAGTCCAACGCTTTAACCACTCAGCTATTGCGCCTGTCATTGTCCACACACACACACACACACACACACACACAGAGGCAGTTATCTGTCTCACTACACTGACAGTTTACAGTATAGGTTACATGACTGGGAGTGAGAGAGTGAATTTTGCATGAGAAAGGTGAAGGAAGAAAATTATGTAGACCCCATCGTGTAAGTGTCTGTGTCAGTGTGGGATTCATCAAGAACTCAGTGTGCAAAGAAGTGGAGAGAGAGGATCCAACTTTCAGTTTCATTGTAGCTGTCCTAACTCTACCATGTGGCTTTCATTTACCCCACCCGTTTTGTCTGGGCCTGCGTCCTGATTTTCCTTCTTTCTCTCTTTCATTCACTCTTCCTCTTATATATATATATATATATATATATATATATTATATTATATGTACAAATGCAGTAACAAGCACACACCACCGTTCTATCTCCATCCACACTCCTGAACATCCTCTCTACCCCCCCCCCCCCCCCCCCACCAACCCCCCCTGCCCCCTCTGCTAATGTAGTTGTACTATTTACTCTCCATCCACCCATCACACCCTCCCTACACACATGCCTGGCTGATACAGTTTTCTTTACTCCCCATCCCTCTCTCTCCCTTTCTTTGCATTGCTTTCTCTCAGAATTTTGTCCTCATACTGAACGGTGTACAAATCAGACACCAAAGGGTCATTGAGTGCCTCAGTTTCATCATTTATTTTCTGAACAATAGTTGTAAAATGTAAATAAGTATGACATGTGGGTGGTCTGTAGGTTGTCCATCATTGTGAAGAGCAATGCTATACACACAAGGTTGAGAAAATTCTGTGAACTGTGCCACATAAAATGTCTTGTATAGGAACAACAGCTTCGATTTAAAAGCCTTTTGAACAGTAGGATTTAGACCATATTTGCAGTTGAAATAGTAGAATGAGAAAAGCAGCCTCTAACCTTCACCAGTTGTTTTGACCTTGGGCCCTGCTGGGGGCATACAGTGACCTTTGTCTTCTGCCTTTCGACATTTACAAATTACGGTTGACCATAAACTGATTTCATTTAGGTACTGGAGAGCACACCCAAGTATTGTTAGGACTATCAAAGAGGGTATTATAGTCTGTATATGTTTAGCAGCAACCAGTCATTGATGTATAGATGCTCTTGATCAATACACATAACCATGAAGGGTGTTATTTTGAGATGTAACTGAACTTAGCCTGATGTTTTTAATGTCTTTTTCACATAGAAATAAAGAGGGGATAAATACTTAACTTGTCAAAAACAATAAAAGAGGCTAATCTTCTGCAGAGAAACTTAGCAGAAAAACTGCAGCATAATCTGCATGAGTTGAAAACTGCAGCATGTTCTGCATGAGATCTAGTCTGTTTATTTCCACATCTGGAACAATTATACAGTTGTGAATACAGATTATTATGTATTCAGTGGACCATAGTACATTAGTAGCACAGTTGTTATCAGACAGGTTCTGATAACTGACTGAAGCGATTGTACGTACACAGACAGACCTAGTCACACTTGAAAAGTTCAGAGATTAGAGATAGAGAATACTAAGATTACAACTGCCGAACTGGTGTATGACTTTTGAGATCAGAGAATGAGCATTTCTCCCCTCATTTCCCCCACTCCTTAAAAAAAAATCATAGCACCAAACATCTTTCCTTTTAACAAATTTACAAAGTTGTTCACTGCATTTCATATTCATTGATAACACAGGCCTGTGACTTCTACCCTACTATTCTATAATTCTTGGTGGTCTTCTTTAAAACATTGAAAGGGGTAACTGATGGCTTGACATTGTATCTTCCTCTGGAAGAATAAATTGTGAAGATGCATACCAACATTTGTTGCTCATGCAGAAGAAAAATACAAAAATTAAAAAATTGTCACATGTTGGTGAAAGACTGAGAACCCTTGCTTTTTTTAAAATTTTTAATTTTTTAATTTTTTACAGGCAAAGGCCATGGAAGCATCAGAAGATGATGTGCACATGGAAACCAAGGATGTGCCAGCAAACTGCGGCAGAGCTGTCATGAACGGTGAGATGGAACAGAACGGTTCCAAAGAAGAGGCCATGGAGGTTGACATGGCTGAGGATGAGGGGACTGCTGGAAATGGCAAAGCTAATAAAGACTTTGTGGAGGAGCCTGCCTCTTCTCCTGGCAAAATAGGGTACTTGACTCTCACTGACGGTTGTCTGATGTTGAAGACAGCTGGAAGTGAAACCAGCACAGAAAATAATGTTGTCAACGGGTGTGGGGATGTGGAAGAGGCAAAAGAGAAAAATAGTGATTCAGAACTATCTAATAAAGTGGCATTGTCGCCGCCACATCTATCCAAGACAGAAAATTCCAGTGATGAGGTGAGAAATGACAGTTGTGAATCAGAGAAAAACGGTAGCTTAACAGACAGTTGTGGGGCCAGTTCTTCTAGTTCTCACCTGGATGCCGATTTGAAAATCCATTCGCCAGAAACCGTGAATCCATCCGCATCGCAGGCTTCAGACCCTTCATCCCCTGAAGTCAAAGAACCCTTAAACCAGCAATCTGATCCAGCTCCTGCTGTGAGCAGTCCAGACAGTCTTGAGCAAGGCAGCAGTGTGGAGGAAGAGAAGAGGGGAGATTCCTGTTCAGTGGACAGTGTGGGCATGACTGTTCATGAAGCAGGCAGTGTTGATGTGTCGCCAAATGACAGGTCAGCTGCTGCAGAGAGTGAAAACAACGAAAAAAGTCCACTGGCTACTGTGGCAACAGAGGAGCACACAGATGCTGTGCAAAACCATCAAAGCCCTTCAGAAGTGACAAGTGTTAGTGACCAGACTGAAACAGTTATAGAGAAGGAGGGTGCAGAGGAAAAGGGTACACATTCACCATGTTCTGAGAGTGAGAACAAAGACACTGAAGTGAGTGTTAGTGCAGAGCCTGAACTGACAGAGCAGCCTGCTGTGGACGTGAAAGACGCTGAACAGTCAGAAAAGGTGGATGATGCAGCCTCCAGTGCAGCTCAACAAGACATTGAACCAGTGTCTGTGTGTGAGGCAGAGACAGTTTCTGTGGATAGTGCCTCTAGCTCAGGTAAGCCAGAAAAAGAGGAAACGTCCGAGTGTAAAGCCAGTGTAGAGGAAGCATCTGCTCACACTGACTCCAATGCATGTAAATCAGATGAAGTGCAAGAGTCTGTTAGTGATGTCAAAAGTGACCACAAACCTGACACACAGTCCCTACCCCCCTCTCTCCCTGAAAACAATCAGCCAGCAACAGAAACATGTCCTTCCCAACTTCCAAGCTCCTCTCAGCCAGGTAGTGCAACAACAGACACAAGTGAAAAAACACTACCTAGATTAACCACAAGCAAAGCTACTGCACGGAAATCAGTGCCTGGTGGGAGTTCAAAATCCAAACTTGCCAAAGGCACGGCACGAAAAACTGGACAGCCTCAGTCTCTATCCAAGATAACCTACAGTGACAAAGACCCCAATGATGGAACCATCAAAATCTTCAATTTACATCCCAACTCCAATATCACTCTGAAACTTTCGGAGCTGGAGAAAGTCCTCAAGCCTCCCAAACCCAAAGAGGCCAGCCGAGTGAATATGTTTCCTAGTGCAGAAAGTGTTGTGAAGAAAGAGAAGTCTGTTGCTGTAAACAAGGAACTGTATGTGGATGTCCACGAGAGAAGCCCGAGCTTAGACACCAGTACCTCAGATACCTCACCTGTGCTGAATTCGGCTGATGATGCCTCGGGTTCTCAGTCCAGTTTGAAGATGCAGCATCGTCGCAGGCGCAAAAAGGGAGGGACGTACGATTTTCCCGGGGGCAAGAAACACTCCAAGAAAAAGAAAGGCTCTGCCTTGTCCTCCGCTGCCTCTGAGTCTCCTAAAGAGGAGGGGGATGCAGTTGAAGCCACTGACATTGACCCTTTGAGGAAGTGCATAAAAAAATCCTCTCACAAACAATACACTGTGATGGAATTGTTCAGAAACCGGCAGGTTCCCAAACTGCACACAACACATGATGCCATGTCGACAAAGACTGTGTCTCAGATGCTGCAAGAGCGCCGATCTGATGGGGGAGTGTCTGACGGTGGCTTGGGACAGGCAAGAAGTGTGGCAGACAGTGGGATGCAGGTGTTGGAGGTTGGCCCTGACGGTGTGATGAAGGCCCCCGCGGGGTGGCGGCCTGGGGAAGGCATGCCCAGCAGCCACGCTGAGGGGGGCAGAAAGCACATGGTTCAAAAGTTATTCGTGAGTAGTACGGTAATATCATTTTGCTAGTAATAAGATAGAGGTGTTTCTTCAGTGTCTTGTCGGTCTGCTGTGTGTGTGTGCCTGTCAGCTTGTGTGTTCATCATGTTATTAACTTATTTTGTTGTTGTTCATTGAAATAGATGTTGTGTAAGTTGTGTATCACCAGATACACATACATCAAAAAACAAACAGCACACCCATTTCTTCATGATTTGGTTAAAAAAAATCTACTTATTTCTAAAGCTCTCTGTTAAATTTGTTGATCACTTGATGGTCAGTCCCTCATACGAATCATAGAATTAGGAATGCAGAATTCTGTAGTTAGTGACAGAAATTCTTAGAAAATGTTATATGAGACCAAGATACAGTTCAAACATTATTATTAGTGACAGGTTGGTAGATCATGTGTGTCAAGGATATATTATTAGAAAATCCAATTTTTAGATCCTTCACTTCTTTAGTAGAATTTGTTTACAGTACTGGACAGTAGATTATCTAGACCTTTCCATATGTTTCTTGGAAATAAAACAGCAAGGGTTAAACTCTTGGCATTCTTGAAAAGAATTCATGGCAGTAACTGAGTAAGACCCTGCCATGGGAAAATTTGGATCATTTCCAAGAAAAAAAAACACTTTTATTATATAATGAAAGTTTTTTTTAATGGTAATTACTAAAATTTGTATTCACTATGCATCAAAATTTAACACTGTGAAAAAACTACAGTGACAAAGTACAGCACTCAACAGTTTTAGTTTTAGGTAAATACTGGATTTTAAGTTTAATTATAGAACAGAAAAACAGTGGCACAATAACTAAAAAAGAGATTTATTTTATTTATTAAAAAAATCAAATTTGTATTTGATATTGGCTTTATCACTTAAAAAAAATTATATATATATTTTTTTTTATAAAGGACATATTTTAACCAGTAAGTATTTTAACACAATGCTATTTACGAACATTTGGCATAAGGGAGACACTTGTTATCAAGTCACAGATCGAATTTGATAATTTTATTTTTAACATTTGTATAATCACCATCCAAATGAGAAACACTATTTCATACTGGTTGTGTGGTTCATACTCTTAAATCAGCCAGTTTTGAGTTGAATGTCCATGATGATCTTTGTACAAAGCAGGTCTGTAATTGATTAAATTATAACCTTGAGTGGATTATGTGTGAATTGTAGTATTTGTGTGTGTGTGTGTGTGTGTTGTGTGTTGTTTTAAACTGTTTTCGTGTTTTCAAGTGTGTGTGTCACTGTGTGTGTGTCACTGTTTGTGTGTCACTGTGTGTGTGTGTGTGTGTATGCGTGCACATGATACTTGATAGACTGACAGTATGCATACATGTGCATTCGTGTGTTTGGACGTGTCTGTTTTGTGTTGGACTGTTCTTTAGTTCTATGTCTGTTCACTGAAAAAGACGTTCTAGGTGATGAAAGGAAACTTGGTGTGTGTACATATAATATGATGTGGATGTGTGTGTGTGTGTGTGTGTATGGAACTTAGGCATTTCCCTGTCAAGTGAGTACCAACTTTGACAATATCAAGACCCAGTTTAAGGATACATTACATTTTTTTTTCTATTAAATGAGTCTCATGGCTTATATAGCATTGGCTTTTTGAGGTTTTCAGTAAGATCAACAAGAACAACAACAAGAAAAGAAAGAAGAAAAAAATAAAGGTGGTATTAGTGGGATGAAAATGAAAGGACTGATTTAGCTTCCTTGTTTTATGATATGTACTGACGTGTACGTTTTAGAGATTTTACTGCATCGATTTCATGTTGCAAAGTGCAGTGATGACACAGTTTGAACAACATGTACTGTTTTCCTTTATATGAATTATAACAAAACTTAACTGTCTTCAGCATCCAATCCTAGATTGCTAGCATTCATATTTTATTACAATACATTTCGTATTTAAATACAGTTTGGACAGTTCTGTAGTGTTGATTTCAGAGGACTGATTCTGGTATTTCTTTTAGTTGAAAAATCATTGGAAATTATGGCATTGCAAGCTTCACCCGAGTGCTCAGTGTGTTTGTTGTCACTGTGTGTATGTGTGTCACTGTGTGTGTGTGTGCGTGTCTAGTCCATGGTTTGAAAAAAGGTTCCCCCCCTCTGCTGTACCGTTGTCCCTCTGAATTAAACCTACTCTTCTGTTTACAAATATATGTGGGTGCTTTGGTCATTTTAGTACCACTTGACTTAGTGAAGCATGGTCATTTGTCATGTCAGTTCTGTCCTGACCATACTGATAGACTTTCCTTACTCGGCATTTGGTCGTCCCAATCACTTCCTGGATCAGTGGATGTCATTCAGTTTCAAGTGTGTTTCACCCAATCAGTTGTCTGAATTAAACTGGAATGACGTTCAGCAGATGGCCAGTCAAAATTGATTGGTCAAGCATTCTTCACAGTGATAAGATATGCCAGGATTTGATTTTACTTGGTGACGTTTGCACTTGCAGTACCTGAATTGGTGAATGGTTAGAACTCAGGGGTGTTGGGCTTTGAGTTTGAGAGTTTTGGGTTTGATTCCAGTCACCCACATTCACTGTCTGAGTCATGTGTATGTGATTCATGTATTGAAATTTGATATTGCGCATTTAGATATGCACTTATTTGTAAAACACACACGATAGGCATCTTTGCCTTATTGTTTATTTTGGTTTTTATCCTTTTCCCTGCAAGCCCTTAAAGCAGTCCAGTTCTGCTGAATGAGCAATACAGACCCTTTGGTAGAACTGCCTTTACAGCAGGTATAAAGATAGTGCTAGCTGACCCTCTGAGTCTCCGAGTGTGTCTTTTGTAAACGTGTACATTGAGTGTGTACATGTTTGTTTTTGACTTGATCTGTTTTATATCTTATGCCCTGAATGTAAGGTGTTTAATCATCTCTGTCCCAATCCCCTCAGTCTAATATCATAATCTTAGGTGAACAGACTATAAATAAATAAACGAACGAATCCCAATCCCCAGTGCAGTGCAGTTAAAAAAAAGAAAGAAAAAAAAGAAAACAACCAAACCAAACTAAAACAAACAAAAACACACTATAATATTGAACAACTTCATCATGTTGCCTTATACCAGTTCGTGGCTTCTTATGTTGCTGTCAGTGTTACTGTAATGTCAGTTTTGAAGTGTTTTCTTTTCTATATATTCCATTTCTCAGCTTTTTTTAAACTTCCATCTGCACAAATATGACTCAGTTTATACTGTTCAGTGTATGTGCTGTGCAGAATCATTTACTTTTAGTGATTTACTCAGTTTGAAAACAGATTATACTTTTATACTAATTTTAGAAAATAAAAAAAACAGAAAAAAAGAAATTTGATTTAAGAAAAATAACCACTATAAGTATAACATGATTTCTACTGAAAGTGAAAATGACGGACCATTCCTTCAGGTTGAAGAAACATCTACTGAAAGTGACAGATAATTCTTAAGATTGAACTTGAAGTTGAAGTAACTTTTTCTGAAAATGATGGAACATTTATAAGGTTGAAGAAACTTCCACCAAAAGTGATGGATAATTCCCAAGTTGAAAAAAAAACTTCCAGAAGTTCCACTGAAAATGATGGATCATTCCAACAGTTGAAAAAACTTGGAGTACTTTAGTACTGAAAATGATGGACCATTCCCAAGGTTGAACTTGAAGAAACTACTTCTGAAAATGATGGACCATTCCATAGCTTGAAAATCCTGGTGAATCATAATCTCACAGTTGGGAAGAAGAAGAACAGTGAGGTGAGGTATTTCCACGTATTTCTGGATAAAAATTGTAAACGATTTCATTGTTCATTTTCTAGTAATGTTTATTTTAAGTCTTCTGTATATGGTGGCTTATGGTTTACTTTTATTTTTAGGCACATCAGCAGAATGCATTTTTATGTGTCCTCTGAGGTCATCTCCATTGTCTTATTTGCCTCAGTATGCCTCTGTGTGTGTGTATGTGTGTGTGTGTGTGTGCGTGTCACAGTGTGTGACACTGTGTATGTGTTTTCACAGTTTGTGATCATGTGTATGCGTTTTCACTGTTTGTGTGTGTGTGTGTCTGACACTGGGTATACTGTGTGTGTGTGTGTGTGTGTGTGTGTGTGTGTGTGTGTGTGTGTGTGACTTTACTGATTAAAAAAAAAGAAGTGTAAAATGATGATTCAGTCACAGGGTCCAGCACCCTTTCTAACTGCCTGTTATGCTTTATGCATGTGACTGTTTTACAGGTGACTAAGGATGGGCTTGTATCATCTGTAAAAATAGGTGAGTGCTCAAGACTCCGAATCTGTGGATTTTGATGGCAGAAACTGAGAAAAGTTTATTCTTCACTGGCATCAGTTTTGTTTGTAGTGATCTTGTAAAATGAATTGTATGCAGACCACTGTTGGAAAGTTTTTGCATTAACTTCAGGCTCTCTCCACTGGTGAGCGATCAGGGTGGTGAGATGGTGGTGAGATGGTGTTAGCAAGATGGGACTTACTGCACAAGTTCGGCCAGCAAAGAAGGAAATGATGTGTTATGACTCCATGTTCATCCGACAGTTGAAAATTAGACAGCTTAGAATTTACTTTGAAAATGTTTGACATCATATCAGTAGGATACTACTACTAGTGAGAAAAGGGGTGGTGTGGGGGGACTGGGGGCTGGGGGAGGGTAGACTGAAAAAAATATCAGAGTGATAATTTGCAAAGTTCACAAACTTGTCAAATATTTCCAACGAATGAGAATGAATTTTATTTTACAGTCTAAAGACTTGGGGTAGTTTGCTGTACCTCATTTGTATCATTAATGAACAGGCACATTTCAGATTGCTGATGGTCGAGTTCCGAATGTCCTCCCACAAAACTTTGTTGCAAAACATTCCAGAATATTCCCTTTGTCCCTTGATATTCTGACAGTGAAGGGTATGGTTTTCTTAGCTCCCTCATGTTTTTCTTTCTGATGTACCTACATCTGATGTTCACTGTTACAGAGGACGCCAGTGAAAGGGAGACCGTGCAGCATGAAAGTTTGAAACGCAAGTTCCCAGGTGAGGAAGCAGACAGTCCAGAGACGGCAGTCCTCGTCATTGCTTATAGAATGATGGAATCTTACCTCTTTGCGTGGGATTTTTGCCCAGATATGGCTGGGTTTTTGATTGTTGGCTTGATGAATTGCTCTTGCTGTTGATACAGGGCTTGATATAGCTAATGAGAGTACTTCTCTTTTTTTTTTTTTTTCTTTTTTTTTTTTTCTTTTTTGTTGTTGTTGAAAGTGGCGAGTTGGTGAAAGAATTGAATGACTTAAAAAGTTGTGTTTTATATATATATATATATATATATATATATATTCAGTTTATGACTGTTTTAAGAGTCTAAAACTAGTGTCTAAACAGCTTTGGTTTTACTTCTTTTTTTCTTTTTTTTTTAAGCTTGTATGATTTTACTCCATGACATATTCAAAACTCATGGTGAGGTATTTGTTTTTGTTTTGTGGCAAGTGAACGAGTTTTGTTGTTTGAACCAGTGTGCATTTGCTTCTTTCACAAGTGTTATTTATGTAAACTTGCCAAGCAAGTTTAAAAAAACAACAGCATTCAATGAAAAGTGATTACCAAACAATTCTTACACTTTACTTTTCTTGACTAAAAATGAGAAGTTGAAGCCTGTCTCTGTATATTTTTTTTAACATAATGTATAGTATTTTGTTTTACTGCAACAGGGAGCATTGTTGGATCAACTGGCAACAGCGAAGGAACAGGTAATATTGGCTGATTTGTTCAGAAATGAATGTAGCCGTTGATTACTGTTGGGTAAGGATTGAATGGTCATGCAGTCCAGTTTCTCTTCTCCAGTTCGTAGGATTTGTAAAAAATAGGTACTCTAAATAATCACCACCACCATCATCATTATCGTCATCATCAACAATATTGTTATTGCCACAGATGCCCATTGAAGAAGATAAAAGTATCACATATATAGGTGCATAAAAGTATCACATGTAGGTGCAAAGCTTGAAAATTGACAAAAAACATACTGGTATGAACTTTGTTGTGAATAGAAAGGAAATAGACTCTTTGTTTGGTATTGTGGGGACTGTTTTTTGTGTTGTTGGGTGATATGGCTTGGTTGGGAAAAAATTTCAATGGGGGAGAATGGTGGTTATGGAAATGTGTAGGAAATGAATTTAATGAATTCTAATGAAGAGCTGATCCAGCTGAAGAGCACCTAACTGGTATTCCTGCATGAGAGAGAAATGATGGAGTGTGTTATGTGCATAAGTGAGTCTGATATTTTGTTGTTTATGCTGGAGTGCTTTTTTGGTTATTACTCTTAATATAAATTGGTGGATGTAATTAGTTAGATCATGTTATACAGTGTTAGTTCGATTCTCTCGTACAATTAGATGTCCATTTTGTAGTTTAGCACCTGTTCAGATTAAAAGGAAAAAAAGCCTGTTAAGTGGTGGTGTTGGTGACCGGCTAGTGTTCTGATGACAGTGTCCAAGAAGATGCGGACAGTGGAGGGTGAAGGGTGCCACTCCTCCCAGCAGCCCATGGTCATGGTGGTGGCCCAGCACTCCCAGAACGCTCCGGGCCTGCGCTCAATCCTGCCCAAGCCCCACATGGCCCCCACGGTGGCCGTCGCGGCCACATCCACCGTCCCCACCAGCACCACCCCGGTGATGGCCTCAGCCGGCCAGAAACTGCTCCTGGCAGCCCCGCCCCTGCTGATGAAGCCTGGCACCAAGGTGGCACTGGTCCCTGTCAGCATGGCGGGGAAGTCCTCCTTCTCCATCATCCCGGCCACCGTCGTCCCCGGCAGCAAAGGTCGCGCAGTGCCGGTGAATGCCGTGTCCTCCCTGCCCAAGGTGCTGAACCTGCAGCCGTCCTCGGCCGGCAAGAACACGGACGCTCTGCGCAGTTTGCTCTCCCCTTCCAACGGGCCCCGCCTCAAAACGGTGTCCATGGTTCCAGGGTCCATTCCAGCGGCAGCCCAGCGAGTCTCCGTCCCCTCTTCCATGATGAGTGCCGTCAGTCTTGCTCAATCCAGGGTGCTGAGCGGTTCTTCATATTCGTCGTTTATCATGTCTTCGTCGTCATCCATGTCGTCTGTGTCTGTGTCCCACTCAAAGTCTGTAGGTAGCACCCACCCCAATGGACTTTTGCCGGTTACGCCGCCCAAAACGCCGGAGGGAGAGGCAGCTGCAGAAGGAATGGCATCTGTGAGTTTTCAGTTGTTTATCTTGGTAATCATCTGTAGATAGGGTGGATAGTGGTGTTCTGGAAGCATTGTCAAAACAGATTGTAGATTCAGTGTTCTGAATGGCATGCTCATAAGCGTTTATAAGAGATTACAAGCTTTTTGGTTAATGTGTGTCATTTTGTGTATGAATGTGTGCATATGGTTATATTTTTGAATGCGTGTTTTGCGTTTGTGTGATGGTTGTATGTTTTTTGTTTCTGTGTGTTCGCACACTTGCATTTCTCATACAACCTGCTGTCCATTTACCATGCCATTCCAAGAATGAAGTACACACATTTCTTTGACAGCTCGATACCAGATATTATGGGTCAAAGTGATTAGCCTTAGTTTAATCAGTATATGGACTGAGTATTATCCACATGACAGAGCAGTGACAGAATTCTTTTCTTTCTTTTGTTTTTCCCCTTGCATCAGAAAATATATTTTCCCAAGACATCTTCACTGCCATTACAGGTCGATTCCTTGTACTGCACACCACGTAACTACAGCAGAATGGTAACTTGCGGTTCATTTAGCATTTGCAATACAATAAGATACAGTAACAAGTTGCATGGGTATTTCCAAGGTGTATTATTAGTTAACAACACACTACAGTTGGCATTTGCAAGGCAGTATTACTATTTGCAAAGGTACTTCTATCAGCAACACAAAACATGAACACTGAATTGTGCATAGAACATCACACCTGGATTCTTCACTCATTGTTTCCCTTGTTGCAGGCAACAGCTCCAGACAGCGATGCCATTCCTCTGTGCTGCTGTAAGATGCAGGGAACATTCTTCAACAAACTGTCCACGGGGGCCACCTACTGTCAGGCCCTGGACTCTGTGGATGGCAAGGTGAGGGCTGTCAGAGTGGTCACTGTGTTGTGTGCTGTAAACAGCAACATTGTGGGGTTAAGGGGGAGGGAGAGGGTACAGGGGCAAAAAAGGTGGATGGGTGTGTGAGGAAACGCTGCGATCTGAAAGGGAAAACTTAGTGGATCTTTCCAGAATGGCACCGTGGAGGAAGAGAGGACCAGAAAAAAAAAGAAAAGGAAAGTGTTTCTCTTTCTTCTTCCCCCCCCCCCCATGTTTGTTTGATAATTTGTTCTGCTTTCATATGACGGATGGATAATGTCCTTTCTCTTCCCTTTTCTGTTGTTCATTTTACTTTGTTTTGGTCATTATAAAGATATGTAGTTTACTTAGGCGGCCCTTTGATCCCAGCCACAATCTTTCCAGAATTGCTAAAGTCATTCCCCCCCCCATATGAAAGAAAAGATATTTCTTTGAGGTGTGGTTTAAAAAAAAAAAAAAAAAAAAAAAAAAAAATCGGACAAGTAGTTTTTTGCAAATGACTTCTGTTCCCAGTGTACCAAAGTTCCTTTTCATCCCCCTTACACCCTCACTGTGGCTGTGTTGCTGTATGTGTCCCCCTCACTTTAGTTGTGTTTCTCCCTCACTGTTGTAATGTGTGTGTGTCCCCTTCAGGCGCTGGGCTGCTGCAACAAGGTGTCCAACCTGCAGTTGGTCCGGCCCGGGGTGAAGATACCCTTCATGGCCGTGTGCGAGGTGCACCGCAGGCGTCTCAAGACCCATCAGTGCTGCCCAGGCTGTGGACACTTCTGTACTCAGGTGAGGGGCTGGGCTGTGTGGAGCCATGGGATGGGTGGGTTGGACTGGGTGAGAACGGTTTGTCTCTGTCTTGAATTTAGATTGGAATGGGCATCTCTGAGTAATTTTGATGTTTGGAGGTTTTGGGTATGGTTTCCCAGACCCACATTTTAGTAGTTGTTATTTGTGCGTGTGTAAATGTTGAACCATGGTGCACTCTGTGTGTGTGTAATCCTCCAAACATCTGAAATGGACCGGCTCATTTTGCAGATGAATTTGCAATAAACAAACTTTGGTTTCGGGGGCCTTCAGTACTGGTCTTCTTTAAAAAAAACAACAAAAAAAACCCAACAACTTTGCCATGAATTGATAGCACTGACTTGATAGAATAAAAGCATTTCTGGTGTTCAGATTTTGTGTGGTTATATAAAATGTGTTCAGTTTTTCAGTCCTATGATTTTTTGTTTTGACAAGGGTTGCATCCTTCTTCTAGGTCAAGTGAAAAAAGAATCCATGGTACATGTATAGTCAGTGAACAGATGTGGTTCTTTTTGTTTTTTGTTTTTTTGTTCTGGGCAAGTTTTACCAGTGATGTGGAAATGTCTTTTGCTGTATTAGAAGGAGATTATTGTATTTAAAAAAAGAAGAAGAAAAAACAATCCAAAAAAGAAAGTGAACATTGATACTGGAATATCCACGGATTGTGTTTGTCAGTGGTGAAGCATACGTCTTTGATTCAGTTTGGCATTGTGTTAGGTATTAAATTTTTGGGGGGTCTGAAAAAGAAAAGTATTTTGCTATGTGCAGGGCAAGTTTTACCAGTGTCGGCAGGAAGGCGCCACAGTGCACACTTTTCACCGCCAGTGTCAGACGGAGAGGGTCGGGAAGATGTTCTGCCCTCACTGTGGCCAACAGTCAGGCCAGGTGGAGGTAACTCTGACCCTCAACGAACCCAAGCCCAGCCAGTCATCGGAGCAGATCCGGGCCAATCTCAGGAAATCCTTGTGAGTGATGATAGGGGAGGGAATCCTTGAGATTTGATACAGGGGAGAGAATTCTAGAGTGACATAGGGGAGAGAATTCTTTGAGTGATGTAGGGGATTGAATCCTTGTCATATAGGGGAGAGAATCCTTGAGAGAGATTTGGGGAAAGAATTAGAATATGTGTGAGTAATGTAGGTGAGACAATCTTCAAGAGTGATACTGGAGAGAGCATCCTTGAGAGCTATATTGGGGGGAGTGAATCCTTGTGAGTGACAGGGGAGTGAATCTTTGTGAGCGATGTATGGGGGTTAATCTTTGAGTAATACGATGAGGGGGTTAATCTTAATAGAGAGGTTTATCTTAGTAATATGAGGGGTGGGGGGGTAATCTTTGTGAGTAACATGGGGGTTAATCTTTGTGAGTGATATAGGGTTGTTAATTGTGAGTGATGAAGGGGAGTGAATCCTTTTGAGTGATACAGGGATGTGAATCCTTGTGGGTGATAGAGGGCTGTGAAACTTTGTGAGTGATATAGCAGAGTAGATCCCTCGGAGTGAAATAGGGGGGTGATATAGGGGAGTGAATCTTTGTGAGTGATACAGTGATGCGAATCTTTGTGGGTGAATCCTTGGGAGTGATATAACAGATTAAATCCTTGGGAGTGATACAGGGGAGGGAATCCTTGTGAGTGGTATAGCAGAGTAAATACTACTAAGCGATATTGGGGAGTGAATCGTTGTAAGTGTTGTAGGGAATGAATCCATGTTGGTGAAATAGCAAAAGTAAATCCTTGTTATATATGGGAGTGAATCCTTGTGAGTGATACAAAGGAGTGAATAAATTTTTGCCCCCTAACAGCAAAATCCCAAGAGACCTTCTGAATCCTGTGCAAAGGGAAGTAAGTCTTCTCTGACCTTACACATTGCAAACAAAACCAAACCATAAGAAATAAGGTTTTGTTGCAAAAGACAACTCTTGCAGAAAACTTCAGAGTTTTACATACAAGCAAATGGGAATGCTTTGTGAAAAATGATAAAAAAAAACAAAAAAAAAAAAAAAAACCCAGTGTGTTCTGGAAAAACTCAAGCTGTGTGTGCATCAGAGATTATGAAAACTGAGTCTCACTGAGTAATCTGAATGTGTTTGCTCTTTTTTTTCATTCTCTAAACAGCTATAAATAAAGATACCTCATAAAAATAGTTTGAGGCATGACTGACCAATTATTCTTAGCCATTTTTACCCCCACCCCCACCCCCACCCCCCCCCCCCCCCAAAAAAAAAAAATCATCAGCTTTAAAAATTCATAGCTCAGAAACTTCTCAATAGATCCACTTGATTTAAAACTTCAAAATGGTGGCAGTGGAAGGAAGTAACAAGTATATTTCTGCTCTGGTGCATTATAGGATCGCTTAAAGTGAAAATAAAGGTCAGTGGACTCTGTGCCATACTGGGCAGTTCAGGGATTGAATGGGCACTTCCGTCGGGCTGTATCAGGCGATTCAGGGGGCAGAGGATTAAGGCCAGACACGGTAGTACAAAAACGTATGAAATAAACTTGAAGTTTATGGCTTTCTGTGACGGGGTATGCAAAGATATTGGACTAAACATGTCTAAAAAAGCCATTTTGTGCAATTTGTTGTGACGGTTTCCATGGAAACGAATCCAAAATGGCCGACAAACAAAAAAATTAAAAGCTTAGAACTTTGGTACCTTTATAGATATGTTATTTCTGTTTGTTTTATTTGATTTTTTTTGGTATTCTTTATTATAGTGCAGTGGTATTTTGGAATTTGAATAAATACATTTTTTCTTGTTGTTGTTGAAATGTGTATAAATTCCTTGACATTTTTTTTTTTTCAAATGAGTGTATACTCATTCTTTTACTAGTACTATACAAACCACCGCACTGTAATGAAGATGAATACACAAAGAAAGAAAGTACCAAGTTTGAACATGCTATCTTATAAAGTTTTTGAGCATTAGCATTTTGAAAAATGGTATTACCAGGACAAAACACAAAACTGAGAAAACAGGAAAAGAAAGATGTGCTTGTACTCACAAGAAATCACACATGTTGATGCTGTTTGAAGCTTTATTTAAGTGAATATAGTACCCAGGTGAAACGGACTATAAAGATTAGATGTTGAAGAAGCAAATTATGCAAAAAAACGAAAATCACAAAAAATCATGATTTTGGTCAAAATTTCACTACCGTGTCTGGCCTTAAGCAGTGTATATAGGGGAGTGAATCTTTGCGTGTAACACAGGGAAGTGAATCCTTGTTAGTGATACAGGGAGTAAATCCTTGTGAGTGGAAAAGGGAAGTGAATCTTTGTGGCTGTTGAAAGGGAGTGAATCATGTGACAGAGTAGAGTGGCGTCCTGGCACCTTGGAGCGCTCCTGTCAGAATTAGGAAGTTTATGATGCCCCATAATCATCCCACCTTGTACATCTGACCTTTGATCTGTGAACTGGGTGCTAGTCTTTTGGATATTTGGATGAATTGAATGCAATTTGTGAATGATAAATATTGAACAAAGCTTTGTTACAGAAAATTTTTTTTTTACTGATTTATGAATATATACCTAACAGAAAATAGCAGTTTGCCTTGGCATTGTGTCCCTTGGGGGTTATGTCATCTACAGAAATATGTTTTGGGAACATTATCCAGTGTGAATTGAACTGACTGATGTGACGGTTGAGAAAGTGTGGATGTGTGTATGAACTCTTGATTTCGAAGGCTTGCGTTCATTATGAATAAGTGGAGTGATGGCCTAGAGGTAATGCGTCCACCTAGGAAGCGAGAGAATCTGAGCACGCTGGTTCGAATCACGGCTCAGCCGCCGACATTTTCTCCCCCTCCACTATACCTTGAGTGGTGGTCTGGATGCTAGTCATTAAGATGAGATGATAAACCAAGGTCCTGTGTGCAGCATGCACTTAGCGCACGTAAAAGAACCCACGGCAACAAAAGGGCTTTTTCTGACAAAATTCTGTATAAAAGTCAACTTCAATAGGAAAAACAAATAAAAACTGCACGCAGGAAAATATGCAAAAAAAATGAGTGGCGCTGTTGTGTAGCGACGCGCTCTCCCTGGGGAGAGCAGCCCGAATTTCACATAGAGAAATCTGTTGTGATAAAAAGAAATGCAAATACAAATACAAAATAACTTCAGTCAGTCAGTGTACTAATCAGTCATTATCAGTTTAATGTCCTCATAAGAAATACAAGGAAGACAGGTTTATGGGCAACCCTCAATGTAAGCTGCTTAATTTGTTTTAGAAAACAGTTATCTTAGTCAAGACACTTCAGTTGGTCAGAATGAATTTATTTGTCAGGGCTTCTGATAAATGTAAAAATCTTGGTGGTCCCAGGGACTCCTGCCCTAATTCTATTGTGTCCCATACTACCTCCAGAGGTCTACTCTGTTGCAGCACATTTTTAACAGATCTGCAGTACTTCACATATAGGTAGGCTTACCTTCTTACCTTCTTGTCCTCATCGTCCGGGTTTCTTGGCCAAGAAGTGGCGAAGGGAAACAGCTCTTGTGGCAGATAATCTATGTGTCAGGGAAAGCTCCAAGAAATGATTTTCCCTTCTGTTTTTTTTGTTGTTGTTTTTTTTTAACAAAAAAACCCAAAAAAAATCACACACACACACACACACACACACAAAAAAAAACCCCATGTTTGAGAAATTTTAGAACGTCCCATTGCACCATTGCAGTGCATCCTTCAGAGCGCCAAGTTGGATTTTTGTATGTTGTCAAAAGCTGTGCTTTATATAATCTCAGTATCCATTAAAAAAAATTGAGATAACCACAGGATGACTTTTGTTTGTGTTGAAAGTATTTATAGAGATTTTGTTAACCACAGCCTGTCATCTGTTGGTATCAAAGTATGATAATTTTGATAACCATGGACATTCATCTGTTTGTATCGACAGTATCTGTACATAAATTTTGATAATCATTGCATGTCTTCTGTTTGCATACTAAGTGTCAAAACCAAATTTTTGATAACTGTAGCATGTCGTTTGCTTATATTGTAACTCACAGAACCTTGCATCTGAGCATTGCTCTGGTGTAAAAATTCATCTCATTAACCTTTCCCGTACGTCGTGGGTGTGAAATCACCCAGACAAGTGTTTTTGCTCTGTAACTCAAGTAATATTGAAGCCACTTCCACATAATTTCATGACTTTGTCCATAATATAGTTTACTACATATCCACTGAACATTATTTTCTTTTATACATAAACAAAGAAGTTATTAATCAATTAATGTCCCAGTACGTCGTGGGTGTGACGACACCCATACTCCCAAAGAATAAACCTTGCACGCCGTACGTCGTGGGTGTGGAGCCACCCATGCAAAGCTTGCGCGCCACGCGTTGTCGACATGACGTCACTTGGGCTCGCTACAGAGAGAGATGAGAGTGACCTTGTCTTTTGTTGATCGTATCCCGTTTCAAGTCTGCGGCAAGTTTTACTCTAAAGTTGTAACTAATTTCAGAAAACAATATTTATTGCACTAGATATCTTCAACAATATTGAATGAACTGTTTTTCTTGTAGAGAATGATTGGGAGCAACTGATTGATAGCTTTTTATCTAGTTGGAATTAAAGTGCCTTTCTAAGAACTGGATATTTTTGTAAGTCTGAAATCAATTGATCTAAAATCTAGTTGATATAGAAATTTTATTCTTATCCTAATCTGTTCAAAGTAGAGAAAACCCGACTATGGCTAAAAAAAGAAAGATAGTTGATATAGAAATTTTATTCTTATCCTAATCTGTTCAAAGTAGAGAAAACCCGACTATGGCTAAAAAAAAAGAAAGAAAAAAAAATGCCAGCCAGCCAGCCAGGAATGCCGAGATCTAGGCCAAGGGAAGGGGGGACTGATACCAGGCTGTTGCTGCTATGTTAGGGCATCTGCCTTGACCGAAAGAGGATGGGCGTGTAGCCGCTAAAAACAAAACAAAACCAACAACAAAAACAACACACACACACACACAAAAAAAAAACCCAAAAAAAAACAAACAAACAAAAAAAAACCGTTTTTTGTAAGTAACAACACTCTCTTCTCACGGGCAAAACTTATTCACAATGCGCCTGGTCAAGCACTGGAGTAAATAGCCTACACGCACAAGTGGAAACTGCGCATGCAAGTCTGCTGAAGAAAAGTCAAATTTGCTTTACGGACAGGTGTGGGTTACTGTGCACCCACGACGTACGGCAAGGTCTTATTTCTTCAGTGAAACCATGGGTGCCTACACACCCACGACGTACAGCGAAGGGTTAGTTCGTACACAGAAACCATGGGTGCCTGCACACCCACGACGTACAGCGAAGGGTTAGTTCGTACACAGAAACCATGGGTGCCTGCACACCCACGACGTACAGCGAGGGGTCATTCCTTCTTAGAAACCATGGGTTTCTGCACACCCACGACGTACGGCGCGCAAAATTTTAGGCGACGTACGGGAAAGGTTAAAAAGGTGTTCATAGTCCTACATATGGGTCAAGTATCTGGAATGGGTTAAGTATCTGTACAGAAATGTTGATCACAACAGGACTTGTGCTTATATTAATTTGATAACCACGGCATGTCTTCTGTTCATGCTGTTAATGTGTTAAGTATCTATACAGAAATTTAGATAACGGCATCATGACTTGTATTAGTATTCTCAGTATGTGTACAGACACTTTCACAGCCACATGATGACTTGTGTCCTCACAGGTCCAAAGCCCGGATGATGCCGGCCAGTGTGGGGAAGAAGAAAGCTCAGGAAGCTAAACTAGGTGTCACTGTCACCCTGTCCGACTCCAACAAGACCATCTCCTCAGGTGAGAAGAAGGAAGTTGGTTTTGAGAACGTCTGCAGGTGTGTCAGATTTTCTCTCTTATTCCCTGCCCCCTCCCCCTGTTCTGTTAAAATAAATTTCTCTGGAAAATTAGCATATATAAAAGGATTGAAATAGAAAGGGTAAAAATCTATTGTAATTGTATGAAATGATGAAAATGGTTGTCAGCCTATTGTAATTGTAAGAAACAATGTGAAAATGGTTGTCAGTCTGATGTAATTGTATGAAGTGGGTGGTGTCACATGTGAGTTTGAAGGCCAAGCCTGTCCTGTGTTATGACAGTGCTGTGTTGGTTTCAGATGGCCTGCCAGTAGGACCAGACCGGGACAACCTGGAGAAACTGTTGGAGCTGTGTGTGCTGAAGACAGAGAGGTCAGTGTGGAGGCCTGGGGAACTTGCTTCCACCAGTTTGCACATAATGAAACACGTATTTTTTCTCCTCCCAGCAAGTTTACTGGTTCTGAAGAAAAAAAAACACGGCTGTGTTATGTGTAAAAGTGGTAAAGCTGGTGGAATGACTGTGTACTTTACCCACAGTCTGCCTTTTACACATAAAGGAACACTGTGTTCTTATTTCTTAGTCTTTTGTACATGAAGGAACACTCCCCTCCCCCTCACCCCTCAAGCAGGTTTAGTAAGTTGTGGGGGGAAAAATCCCAGCTGTGTTATGTGCAGAAGTAGTAATGCTAGTGGAATAACTGTGTACTGATTCCTCATTCAAGGTCAACTTGTTCAGTGCTGTGGTTGCACTCTGTTCAAAGTGGTGTGGTTAGAGGGGTTGGGTCCTGCTTTTGCTTTGCGTCTGTCTGTATTTTATTTCCCCGCCCTTACTTACCCTCCCCTTTTTGATGTTTGTCTCTTCCTCTCCCATCCCCCTGCTCCCCATTTTATTCTTCACCCTCTTTACATTCTTGTCCTAGCGTCTCCTTTTTATGTTTTAAAATTTTTAATATATTTTTTAAAGATCTCTTTTTACCTTTCTCCATCCATCTTTGTGTCTTTGGTTTTCTGTCTCTACTGTTTACCATATCTTTTTCCCTTCACTCCTCCTCCACCCAACCCAGTTACTTACTTTTCCCCTCTTCCCCCACCCCTCCTCTCTCTCTCTCTCTCTCATCCCACCTCTCCTTCAGACAGATGCAATTTCACAGTGTTTATAATGAAAATGATTTACTCTATGAATCCAGGTTATGGTGTCAGATTGAACAAGATTTCTGTAAACATTTCTGGTGAAAACTTTTCACATGTTTTGATTTTTGAGCCTGTTGTTCTGTGACCACCATATTCGGTAGTTAGAATCTAAAATTATGTTCTAATTGAAGAACTGTCACTACTTTGGGGAGGTTTAAAAAAAAAAAAAAAATTTTTTTTACTTGTTTTGATCATTATTATCCCCTTCAGGCGTGGTTTTGAATAGGAGCTTGGTGTTCATTGTCTGGAAGTTTTGGCAGTCAGATACAGGCATATTTTGAGAGGAGTAGAGGGGGACAGTAAGATGCATACTTGATTATCTTTGTCTCCTTGTCTGCCAAACGTTGAAGAAGAACAGTGATGGGAGTAACAATTGTTGATGTTCATGATCAGTCTGTGTTTAGATATAAAGACGTTTCAGGCACATTCAGGATTCTGTTTCTGACTTTTCCATATATATGTAAACAAGCAAAAACAAGCAAGAATATTTAATGTATATAAATTTTTCGTACTTTTATTTCTGTCATATATGTAGCCCTGAGATGACATAAGTGTAGGATAGCATGACACCCTTTGCCCCACCCTCATTGATTTTCTTGTCTTCTACCTTTCCATTTCCTTGGTCTTGTTTTTTTTCCTTTCCTTTTTATGTCCACATGTGTGTTCTGAAGAAAATGCTGGCAGGGGTTGATGTGCTGACTCTGTGTGTGTGTGGGCTTGCGTGTGTGTGTGCGTGTGTGTGCAGGCCCAAGAAGTACCGAGTGCTGCCCAAGAACATGTACCAGCCAGCCTCTGAGGGAGACATGGACAGGGTCTTCTACATGCTCAGTAAGTTTGCCTGGCAGGGATTCTGATCGGTGATGGTTCAAAACAGTGGGAGTTGGAGTTCCAAGGACTCTTCTACCATTAATCTGGAGAGTCCCAGACTGCCTTCAGAGGGTCACTCGAATGCTGCACGCTCTAATCAGATTAGCTTTTTTACACACACATGAAGGCAGGCATACTTTTTGGTCATAATCATCTAGGTTTCTGGGAAAAGAAGTGTCGAAGTGAAACAACTCTTCTTTGGAGTAGATGATCCTGGTGTCAGACTTGGGCTGTGATGTGCAATTTTCACTCCTCTTACATGTTTAATCTGGAAATTTTTGTAGAACATCTCATGGACCTACTTTGTGAACATGGAGTGCTGCTTTCCCATTTTCAAAGTGTCAGGGACATGTACATATGAGCTGTCAGAATCCTTGGGGTGCCTTTAAACTTGATGAATTCAATTCACACCTGCATTAGTGTCACCACGCTGCTTGCACCAGATGGTGGTATTGAAAGAGACTGTCAAAATTGGAGGGATCCAGGTCAGTGTCATGGATGGCTAAGTCTTCTCGTCTTGATTTGGACGACTTCTTTAGCCAACCTTTTCCACAAATTGGTTTCTGTGCATTGCACTGAAGTCCTGTCCAGTGTGGGCTGTTTTTTTGTTTTTTTTGTTGTTGTTTTTGTTTGTTTTGTTTGTTTTTTTACCCCCAAAAAACACTTTTTTTAAAGTTAAAAAAAAAAAAAAATTTTTGCACAAAAAGATCATGGAATGCAGAGTCACTTGTGGTTTGATGTTCTTTAAAGCGTTTGTCTAGTGGTCTCTGTGTTTCCCCATTATAGTCTTCCTCATTTTTTGGATTCTGAGTTGTGAGTTTTCTTCTGTATGCTTTAGAGAACCAATACCTACAAATATTATGATGGAGCTTGCTTGTGGGATGACGTGATGTGATATGATATATAGGAGTGCCTATCCTCAGCCCAAGACCAAGCTCTGAGCACTGTACACATATGGAGTCATTTGCACAACAGGCTGCCTTCCTGGGTAGAGCTGACTGGTGCTGCCACTGGGTGCTCATCATTAATTTCCTTTGTCATTCATTCGGGTTTCAGTCATGCACACATACACACAGACACATAACAGTTGGCCCTGTGCAGTCGGCTGGACTATAAGTGATAATAAATAATAAACTTCTGTGCCATAGTCAGGTTTCAGTCATGTACACACACACATACAGACACTCACACACTCACACACACACTCACACACACACACACACTCACACAGACTTGTAACATTCGGGTGTGTCCACTGTGTGCAGTGGATGGGATGGACCCGAATCAGATCTGTGAGGAGGAGGACAACCAGACGGTGCTTCACGCTGCTGTGTACTCCGGTAACCTGGCCCTTGTCTACCTCTTGGTGCAGGTCAGTGTGCTTCCTTGTCACCTGTGCTGTGCTGTATCTGTCTGTCACCTGGGCTGTGCTGTATCTCTGTCTGTCACCTGGGCTGTGCTGTATCTCTGTCTGTCACCTGGGCAGTGCTGTATCTCTGTCTGTCACCTGGGCTGTGCTGTATCTCTGTCTGTCACCTGGGCTGTGCTGTATCTCTGTCTGTCACCTGGGCTGTGCTGTATCTCTGTCTGTCACCTGGGCTGTGCTGTATCTCTGTCTGTCACCTGGGCTGTGCTGTATCTCTGTCTGTCTGTCACCTGGGCTGTGCTGTATCTCTGTCACCTGGGCTGTGCTGTATCTCTGTCACCTGGGCTGTGCTGTATCTCTGTCTGTCTGTCACCTGGGCTGTGCTGTATCTCTGTCTGTCTGTCACCTGGGCTGTGCTGTATCTCTGTCACCTGGGCTGTGCTGTATCTCTGTCTGTCTGTCACCTGGGCTGTGCTGTATCTCTGTCTGTCTGTCACCTGGGCTGTGCTTTATCTCTCTCTGTCACCTGGGCTGTGCTGTATCTCTGTCACCTGGGCTGTGCTGTATCTCTGTCTGTCTGTCACCTGGGCTGTGCTTTATCTCTCTCTGTCACCTGGGCTGTGCTTTATCTCTCTCTGTCACCTGGGCTGTGCTGTATCTCTCTCTGTCACCTGGGCTGTGCTGTATCTCTCTGTCACCTGGGCTGTGCTGTATCTCTGTCTGTCACCTGGGCTGTGCTGTATCTCTGTCTGTCTGTCACCTGGGCTGTGCTGTATCTCTGTCACCTGGGCTGTGCTGTATCTCTGTCACCTGGGCTGTGCTGTATCTCTGTCTGTCTGTCACCTGGGCTGTGTTGTATCTCTGTCTGTCTGTCACCTGGGCTGTGCTGTATCTCTGTCTGTCACCTGGGCTGTGCTGTATCTCTGTCTGTCACCTGGGCTGTGCTGTATCTCTGTCTGTCACCTGGGCTGTGCTGTATCCGGGCTGTGCTGTATCTCTCTCTGTCACCTGGGCTGTGCTGTATCTCTGTCTGTCACCTGGGCTGTGCTGTATCTCTGTCTGTCACCTGGGCTGTGCTGTATCTCTGTCACCTGGGCTGTGCTGTATCTCTGTCTGTCACCTGGGCTGTGCTGTATCTCTGTCTGTCTGTCACCTGGGCTGTGCTGTATCTTTGTCTGTCTGTCTGTCACCTGGGCTGTGCTGTATCTCTGTCTGTCTGTCACCTGGGCTGTGTTGTATCTCTGTCTGTCACCTGGGCTGTGCTGTATCTCTGTCTGTCTGTCACCTGGGCTGTGCTGTATCTCTGTCACCTGGGCTGTGCTGTATCTCTGTCTGTCTGTCACCTGGGCTGTGCTGTATCTGTCTGTCACCTGGGCTGTGCTGTATCTCTGTCTGTCACCAGGGCTGTGCTGTATCTCTGTCTGTCACCTGGGCTGTGCTGTATCTCTGTCTGTCTGTCACCTGGGCAGTGCTGTATCTTTGTCTGTCTGTCTGTCACCTGGGCTGTGCTGTATCTCTGTCACCAGGGCTGTGCTGTATCTGTCTGTCACCTGGGCTGTGCTGCATCTCTGTCTGTCTGTCTGTCACCTGGGCTGTGCTGTATCTGTCTGTCACCTGGGCTGTGCTGTATCTTTGTCTGTCTGTCTGTCACCTGGGCTGTGCTGTATCTCTGTCACCAGGGCTGTGCTGTATCTGTCTGTCACCTGGGCTGTGCTGTATCTCTGTCACCAGGGCTGTGCTGTATCTGTCTGTCACCTGGGCTGTGCTGTATCTGTCTGTCACCTGGGCTGTGCTGTATCTCTGTCACCAGGGCTGTGCTGTATCTCTGTCACCAGGGCTGTGCTGTATCTGTCTGTCACCTGGGCTGCGCTGTATCTCTGTCACCAGGGCTGTGCTGTATCTGTCTGTCACCTGGGCTGTGCTGCATCTCTGTCTGTCACCTGGGCTGTGCTGTATCTCTGTCACCAGGGCTGTGCTGTATCTGTCTGTCACCTGGGCTGTGCTGTATCTCTGTCTGTCTGTCACCTGGGCTGCGCTGTATCTCTGTCACCAGGGCTGTGTTGTATCTCTGTCACCTGGGTTGTGTTGTATCTCTGTCACCTGGGCTGTGCTGTATCTCTGTTTATCACCTGGACTTTGTTGTACCTCTGTCTATCGCCTTGGCTGTATGTCCATGGGTGGTGACTGCCATATTGAAGGACAAATTTAAGTCATTAAAAAAAAGTTCTTCTTGAATTGGAAATCTCAAGTGAAGTTGTTGAGAATGTTATAAAATTTTGCACTGTGTTGTTCCATGCAAGTTTTTTTTGGTGGTTTGATGGGTTTTTTTTAATTAATAAGTTATCTGAAGCAATATTTAGCTTTGCAGAGAGTGTAATGTGTATCCTTTTCTGAGTTAGTAATAGAAGACAAAATTTGTGTAAAGACACAGAATGTTAGTCATGACATAGAATGCTTTGTCTTGGAAAGTTCCATAAAGGTGTGTAGAGTAACACATGTAAAGTGAACACAGCAAGCAGGTCACTGACAAAGGAGAATGTGTACAGCATGGTAGAGTGCTGATGTTGGTGTGTTTGCAGGCAGGAGCATGTCTTCACACCCCTGACAAGTCACTGAAGACATCACTGATGTGTGCTGCAGAGTATGGCCATCTGGCCATCTTCCAGTTTCTGGCCAAAGCTGGCGCCCGGCTGGATGACAGGGTGAGTGTTCTGCTTTCTGCATGCGTCTGCCGCATGGATTTATTTTTATTTGTTTTATTTGAGGAGGAAGGTTGCAGACGATTAGAGGCTTATTTGCTTGTACAGTGTCCTTGAGAGTCTGGGTTCAGATCCCAGTCTTGCTTTTTCTCCCAAGTATGACTGGAAAATCAAAGTATCTGGTCATGTCAGTGGAGGTAGAATTTGCAGCTTGCCCTTGGCACGCTGAAAAAGAACCCATGGCAACGTAAGTGTTAACCTTTGGCAAAAATTTTGGACAGGACATCCACTCTGATAGGTACACAAATATGTATGCATGCACTGAAGGCCTGACTAATGCGTTGGGTTATGCTGCTGATCACAGGCTGGTATCTTTTAGTGTTCTGTGAAATTGATTTTACATTATTTACACCTGAAAGCTTGCACAAAATGATCTGAAGTCTGTGTATCAGTGGCAGTTCATATTTTGGGCTGACATCCTGTGTAAATGTATTGACCCCTCAGAAGTGCTTGTTACTAGTGGTGGTGGTGATTGTAGCAGTGTAGTCAATGGCACATCATGTTCAGGGTCACTGATTTGACTCTGACTCTGCATTCTTCTCTACTTCAAACAGCTCCGTACACAGAGTAGATAAAACACTTTTCAGTTGTTCAGGCAGAAGTTTTACTGTGTCATTATTTTTGTGTGAGTGGACATGCAAACATACTTGTGCATTCCTGAACAGCATCACTTTGTAAGAAAGTGGCATGTTCCTAAAAAAATCTAGAAAATTTCAGTGACTGATGTTTGACTGATGTTTACTTCATCATTCTGTTCCTGATGGTATGATTTTTGTGGCTAGTCGTGTATGACAGAGGTGGGAATGTGACTGGCAAGATTTTAGGGGTCTTTTATGACAAAGGTGAGAGAGTGAGTGGTAAGATTTTAGGGGTCTTTTATGACAAAGGTGAGAGTGTGAGTGGTAAGATTTTAGGGGTCTTTTATGACAAAGGTGAGAGAGGGAGAGGTAAGATTTTAGGGGTCTTTTATGACAAAGGTGAGAGAGTGAGTGGTAAGATTTTTAGGGCAATCATGTAAAGCAGAGGTTGGTGTGTGACTGATTGTGTGGCGTGGTGATCAGGGCGAGGACCGCATGACCTGTCTACACTGTGCTGCCAAGGCGGGTCACATGGAAATCATTCAGTACATCCTGGACATTGAGGCCATCGACGTCAACGCCACGGTCAGTACTTTGCTTTTAGACAAATGGTGTGTGTGACTGTGTGGGGGGAATCATTATGTCACTGAATGGTGATGGTGTGTGTGATAGTGTGAGGGAATCATTGTGTCACTGAATGGTGATGGTGTGTGTGACAGTGTGAGGGAATCATTGTGTCACTGAATGACAATGGTGTGTGTGACAGTGTGAGGGAATCATTGTGTCACTGAATGATGATGGTGTGTGTGATAGTGTGAGGGAATCATTGTGTCACTGAATGGTGATGGTGTGTGTGACAGTGTGAGGGAATCATTGTGTCACTGAATGGTGATGGTGTGTGTGACAGTGTGAGGGAATCATTGTGTCACTGAATGGTGATGGTGTGTGTGACAGTGTGAGGGAATCATTGTGTCACTGAATGACGATGGTATGTGTGACAGTGTGAGGGAATCATTGTGTCACTGAATGATGATGGTGTGTGTGACAGTGTGAGGGAATCATTGTGTCACTGAATGATGATGGTGTGTGTGACAGTGTAAGGGAATCATTGTGTCACTGAATGACGATAGTGTGTGTGACAGTGTGAGGGAATCATTGTGTCACTGAATGACGATTGTGTGTGTGACAGTGTGAGGGAATCATTGTGTCACTGAATGACGATGGTGTGTGTGACAGTGTGAATCATTGTGTCACTGAATGATGATGGTGTGTGTGACAGTGTGAGGGAATCATTGTGTCACTGAATGATGGTGTGTGTGACAGTGTGAATCATTGTGTCACTGAATGATGATGGTGTGTGTGACAGTGAGGGAATCATTGTGTCACTGAATGATGATGGTGTGTGTGACAGTGAGGGAATCATTGTGTCACTGAATGACAGTGGTGTGTGTGACAGTGTGAGGGAATCATTGTGTCACTGAATGACGATGGTGTGTGTGACAGTGTGAGGGAATCATTGTGTCACTGAATGATGATGGTGTGTGTGACAGTGTGAGGGAATCATTGTGTCACTGAATGATGATGGTGTGTGTGACAGTGTGAGGGAATCATTGTGTCACTGAATGACGATGGTGTGTGTGACAGTGTGAATCATTGTGTCACTGAATGACGATGGTGTGTGTGACAGTGTGAGGGAATCATTGTGTCACTGAATGATGGTGTGTGTAACAGTGTGAATCATTGTGTCACTGAATGATGATGGTGTGTGTGACAGTGTGAGGGAATCATTGTGTCACTGAATGATGGTGTGTGTGACAGTGTGAGGGAATCATTGTGTCACTGAATGATGATGGTGTGTGTGACAGTGTGAGGGAATCATTGTGTCACTGAATGATGGTGTGTGTGACAGGACGAAGGGGGCTGGACCCCGCTGATGTGGGCCACAGAGTCACAGCTGGTCAACGTGGTCAAGTACCTGGTGTCCCGAGGGGGAGATCCGAACTTGAAAGACAATGTGAGGACTGGGTCACTGTGTGTGTGTCTGCGTGTGTGTGTGTCTTTATGTGATAATGAATGTGAAGTGTTGACTACAGCGCTGTTCCCTAACAGAGCGGCTCACAGCACTTCACAAATTATGTATAACAAGAAAGAAACAAGAATTTAGAAAACAAAGAATAATCAGTAACTCATGGCGCTCGATAAATTACATGTTACAAAAGAGAAAGAACGAAAACAAAGAAACAATGGCCATCCTCACATAAACAACGCACACACACACATGCAAACACACACAAGACACACATACACACAAGACACACACACACACACACACACAAACGCACACACACACTCACACAGTCACACACACCCAAGCTGGCAGGTCAAAGGAAAAAAAAGAAAGAGTAAAGATAAGAATATTAAAACACCCACAAAATGGAAAAAGGAAAGTAATGGGAAACACAACATTAAAATGGTTAGAACATGTTTGGTGTCATATACTGTACCATGTCAAACTGATGCAAACTAGGCCTATGGTTTGCTCTGTTTGGCCAAATTTCGCGCGGCTAACAGTGAAAAGACGCCCCTCTTAGTCTGGCCCGCTCTTAGCCAATCAAACGCCTCTAACAGCTATAAGCGCTGAATCATTCCTTTGGCCAAGGCTCTCCACGCCATCTTGTCAGGTTTTCGCTCTGTCTCGTCTAACGCTTTTTTTGGCTATTAAGCGTTTTCATTTGGCCTTATTTTGTTGTATGCGGCTTGCATGTGTATTGTGCTTACATTCTGTGTACTCGTTTCGACTCGGCCCCCTCGATTTCTTCGTATTTTCTACCTCTGAGTCGATCCTGTCTTTCCTTTCTCTGTTGGGGTTCGTATTGTTCGCTGGGTGCTTACGCGCGGTACCATGCCTCGTTTGCCATCCTACGAAGGCAGGGATCATGATGCTGGCAGAGATACTCGCCAAGAGACTCTCCCAGGCCCGGAGCTCATGATTTCTCCCGATAGGGACCGCGGCGATGCGTCTGCAGACGCTGATCGCGGAGGGGACGCTCGTCCCGATAAAACGGTCATGAAGGGGACCGGGGGGAAAGGGATTCGAGCGTCACCTCCCGAAGTGTCCCAGCGCGAGGCGGTTGGAAGGGGGAGTAGCACGTCCTCTCTTGGTGGTGGGAACTCGCGGCTGGGTGCGGACTCCCAAGGGGAGGCCGCCCCCCGCCGTTATCCGGGTCCCCACACGGAGACGGCCCTCAGGGGCCCCAGTGCTGTTTCCCCTCCTCCCTCCTCGGTCGACCCCCCTCCCCCACCTCCTCCTGGGGGAGAAAAACAGTTGGTTCCGGGGGGGGACCTCCACTTAGCCCACCCCGGGCCAAGCCACCCCAGTCTCCCCACGGGAGGGGATTCTGGGCGCGTGGCAACCTGCTCTGCAGGTCTCCCCGCTATCCGGCCGGTCTCCCCTGCTGGGGGAGTCCCGCGCGTGTCAGGCGGTTCCGGGCAGTCAGACCGCCGGCCTTTCGGCCTGTCTGACACCCAAGTCGGACCTGACCTCCCTCCGACTTGGCCAGGCTTTTCCCTTCAACGAGGTCAAGGCACCAGTGACCCTTGGGGCTGGGGTCACGGGATGGCTGGTGCCCACGGGTGGTATCCCCCATTCTACCCGTACTGGGGTGCACCTATGGTGCATGCTGGGTTCCCGGGAGGACCAGGGACTAACCCCTGGTCCGCTCCCCACCGGACCCAACCCAGCACAGACCACAGAGTGACACACACAGCCCCGACAAGAGGGATTGACTCTTCGTTGGGCAGGTCGAGCTCCTCGACCAGTGTTAACACTACAGCCTCGAATAGGTCCTGTGTCAGCACGCAGGTGACCGCCACGGTCACTACGGCTTCCTTTTCAGGACCGACGGCAGCTGAGGGACCCCGCTCAGCCCGTGGGAGCCCGCTGGTCCCACCTACCCAGCCCTCGGTCCTAAAAGGAGATGAGTGGGTGTTCGTCCCCTCACAGCAGTCGTGGGTCCCTCTGGCGTCCAGGGACGCTCTCTCTGAGAAGGTGTGGCACCCACCATCCCAAGCATGGTTGGACCTACGGTCCACACACTCCCCACCCTCTTCAGGTGTCAAGGACATAACAGAGGAGACCAGGGTCCCTGCTCGGGATCGCCCCAGCTCATCCCGCTGGGCTGACCACAGCCCACAGGACGCCCCCGTGGGTACATCCACTTGGGATGGCACCCAACAGGGGATGGACTGTGAACAAGAAGGACAGCCCCTGTCTTCGGATGAGGACGAACAAGCAGATGAGCACTCTTCGCCCCCATCCCAGTGCGACAGATGGAGCCCACGCCTCCCTAGGGACCAGCCTGAACCAAACTCGGACTTTGCCGAGCTCGAACTGACCCTCCCCAATAGGGTCACACATGCTGAATCAGTCCCTCAGGCAACTTTGTCACCCTTAACCCTCCTACGGTCAGGTGACTCTAACTCCAGAACCACAAGGCGACTCAGAGTGCCAGAAATGGCTCAGGAGTGGCTTAATAAGCCAGCCCGCACCGTCAGGGGTGCTGCTTCCATCCCTCCTCCAGGCAGGGAGTCACTCTCTGCCCCGGGCGCTTTTGCCCCAGGCAAGTTCCTTAAAGATCCCTCCAAGGGAGGAGTGTGGTCCTGGTACACACAGGACCACCCTGCCTACAGGGAAGCAGAGCCCTCCGCGCAGGACAGGATGTTGGTCTCACAGCGCACCACCTTCCCCACCTCAGCTACTCTTCCCTTTAAGACATTTGCAGAGTGGGACAAACTGGCCCGCCGCTGCCTCCTCGAGGTGTCCACGGCTTATACCTTCTTTGACGCGTTCCTCCACAGAGCCAATGAGCTGTGGGAACGACGTCCAGTTCAGCAGGACACGGAGTCTCCTTCCTCTGGCCTGCCTGGCCTCTTCTCAGACCCGAGGTTAAACACTTTTGGCAATCGAGTAGCGTCTGGTCTCACGGCAGCTGCAGACGCAGCTACCAGCCTTCACTTCAATACGGTGCTAGCGCGGCGGGATGCTGTTCTCCGCCTCTCTAACATTCCAGTAGAGGAGAGGGCTGCTCTGCGGTCCATCCCAGCACAGCAGCACTCCCTCTTCGGCCAGTATGCGCCGCATTTTGTCAGCCACAGGGCAGAGACAAACCGGGAGGTGGCCTCATATTTAGCCCAATCCTCCCAGGGGCGCCAGGGTTCTATGCCTTTGAAGAGACCCGCCACCAGGGCTCCTCCATATACCTCGCCTCCTAAGCCAAAGCGGCGTGCTCAGAATCAGCGGCAGAGGAACAAACCACCTCATGGCCGTCCAAGCCGTCCGGCCATGCCCAAGGCCAGAAGGCAGCACCCCCAATGACTGGGCCCCGATTCAGCACCGCCAGTCGTTCAGCCCCTCCAAGTAGGAAACTTGTCCCGGCACGCGCATCAGTGGCGTGCTCTGGGACTCAACGACTGGATAGTGTCGGTGCTAGAGTCGGGGTACATGCTCCCTTGGGTGGGGGACCGCCCCCCTCTAAGATCCACTCCTCCTCCTTATGTGCCCAGCTCGATGGAGCAGGAGAGCGTCTTAGAGAAAGAGATATCGCACCTACTCCTCATAGGGGCGATATCTCAACTCTCGGACCCGGGCCCCAGTTTTTACGGCCGGTTGTTCGTGATTCCAAAAGTCTCCGGAGGGTGGAGACCAGTCCTGGACTTGTCCCCCCTCAACAGTTTCCTCCCCAAGATGAAATTCAAGATGGACACACAGGCACAGATTCGGGAGACCATGCAACAGGGAGATTGGGCGACGTCCATCGATCTGAAAGATGCTTATTTCCATATCCTCATCCACCCGGCATCCCGCCGGTACCTGAGGTTCGTGTGGAGGGACAGAGTGTTCCAGTTCTCTGCCCTCCCATTTGGTCTGTCCCTTGCCCCTTTCCTGTTTACCAAGGTGGTGCGGGAATTGGTGTCAAATCGTCCGGTCGGAGTCCATTCGGCTCTGTGTGTACCTGGACGACTGGCTTATTCTGACCGGCTGCTTTCCAGCACTCGGTACCACTGCAGCATGTCTTGGAGGCAGCCTTCTGGCGGTCGGAGAATCCCTTCATCAACTTCTACCTCCGGGATTTCCGTATGACCAGGGCTGACGGTTCCAAGGGGATTTCCTTTGTCGCGGCTAACACTGCCGTCTCAGTTTCAAGGGCTCCCCATACGAACCAGTAGGCGTTGCCCTCCTCCATTTGCTTTAAATTCTGCATCAGTTTGACATGGTACAGTATATGACACCAAAAGGAGGAGTTTGTATTATACTCCATGTTTGGTGTTTACATATACTTACCATGTCAAACTCGAATGCCCGCCCGTCCGTCCCCGCGTCTCCGCCGTGGTTCTCATGGGGCATTTTCATTCATGGCCACGGAATGATTCAGCGCTTATAGCTGTTAGAGGCGTTTGATTGGCTAAGAGCGGGCCAGACTAAGAGGGGCGTCTTTTCACTGTTAGCCGCGCGAAATTTGGCCAAACAGAGCAAACCATAGGCCTAGTTTGCATCAGTTTGACATGGTAAGTATATGTAAACACCAAACATGGAGTATAATACAAACTCCTCCTTTTCATTTTACTCACAATCTATATTTTGAGGAGAGACAAAATGTGCATGATGTTTGGTGCCTGTGTCAGGAGGAGAACAACGCCCTGCACTGGGCAGCGTTTGCAGGCAGTGTGGAGATCGCTGAGCTCTTCCTGGACCTGGGGTGTGAACTGGACACGCCTAACGAGCATGGCGACCGCCCTCTGTGAGTTGGGCATCTTGTGCCAATATGTTGTTTTTTTGTATTTTTAAATGCGAGATGGTATCTCATCACCTATTTTTATTTTATTTTATTTATTTATTTATTTTTGTTCAAGTGCTTGTGAAAGCAACACAGGATTTTGAATGCATGTTGATGCTGAACACATTTGGAGGCAACAAGCATTGTCACAGAATGTCTTCAACATCATATAAAATATCTCAGAAGATACCTGGTCAATGTATAAAAGAAAGATCAACTTCAAATGCTTAATATCTATGTCTAAGCATTGTTGTCACAGAATGTCCACACATTATATAGACAGCTCATTAGGTACCAATAGATTTATAAAAGAAAGATTAATTACAAATGCTGAATATCTTGATAATGAAAACTGCAGTACTGGTATCATTGGTTATACCTTTGTGATGATGAATATTCTCTGTTGGATGGTTAAGTCAGGACAGTGAAATTTGAAAAGACTTGGAACAGGGAAGGTGGCTGATTGGTGCAGACAGATTGCAGGATTGCTTGCTGTTTGCAGTTGACATGTGAAACAGGCTTGGTGAAAATGAGAGGGGGAGATGGAGAATTGGGGAGAAGAGACTGCAGGATTGTTACTGTTGACTGTCACCATTTGAACACATGTGGTGCAGAAGAAGAAACAGGATTGATGAAAACCGACTGGGGGATCTCACCAGATGAACACTTATAGGTACCATCTGGAACAGATCTGAGCACATTACGTAGGGTGATAGGGTTGTCTGAGTGACTGGATTGTCTCCCTTGTCTTGTAGGCACCTTCATCTGTTGATCAGGATGGATACTGTGAGGTTCAAAACTTGACACTGGTGGAAGGTAATTCTGATACAACAGGTTGAGAACAGTTTGACAAAGCTGAAAGCCCAGTCCAGCTCTGAAGGGGTGGTTTTTTTCCCACTGAGCCCTATTTCTTTCTGTATGTTTGCCCCATACACTGTTACACCTGTTGATGAAGCCAGTTTTTTGACTTAAATGGTCTTGTGTGGCTGATTTGGGTATGAAAGCAACAAAGATAAGATTTTAAGTGTGAAAGATCAGAATTGAAATATGAAGACATTGTTTTTCTCTGCAGTAATTGTTTTTCTCTGCAGTAATCAACACAGAGCGACAAGTATTAATTCTTGTTTATTTTATTTTCCAGACACATTGCTGCCAGGCAGGATCACTATGAAGTGGTTGTGTAAGTATATTTTGTGAAACATTCACTGTGGGAAGTTTTAATACTTTCTTTTTCTTTGTTTCCTGAACGTGTGCGGACGCTTTTTCTTGTGCATTAACCAAATCATTTTCTAAGAAATCTGAAAGAACTTGTCTTTCATTATTTGCTTTGCATTCACATGTTAATTTAAATCCTGATAAATTTTTCTATTTTAAATCTCTTACTTAAACATTCAGATACATCATGCACATGTCATATTCATCTTATGTCATGCGAGGATTGTTCAATCTTGATTTGATTTGATGTTGACAAGTTCGATTCAAGTGTTATCAGGTTCTCTCTAGCACCCATGATTTCAAGTGATGTTGACCTGTGTCTCCAGAATTCTGCTGGCCAGAGGAGCAAATGTGGATCTGAAAAACAACAAAGATGAAACCCCTGTGTCTGTAAGTGAATACACTTTATTTTCCAGTTTAGTGGGAGAGAGAAATTGGTGTATGTGATTTTTTTGTATCTGTTTCTTGAAAACAGTGTGTCCATGGTAACAAACCATTCGCCAGTGTGCTTTTTTCTTCACCCCACCTCCCCCATTTACAGGTGCCTGAAAATTGAAGGGTAAAAAATGTATGGCATAACATACTGTTATGATATTACACATTAGACTGCTGTTTGTCAGTATATGTATATACTTCTGCGTTGATGCTTGTGATTGGCTGGCAGAAATCTAACTTTGATGCTGCCAGAAATTTAACTCTGAATGGTAAAAAATTGATCACATTTTATTAAGTTATACAGTTATATGTCAGTATATGCATACTTTCCTGCTTTGAAGCTTGTGATATGCTGCAGCAGTCATCCTGTAGTTTGTGGAATGCACAAGGTCTATGAGGTGCTGCAGAAACCTCAAAGGGTTTCAGAAAAGGCTGTGTTGATTTGATGTTGACCTCTGTACCACCCAGGCAGTCTTAGTAATTCAATATTTTCCCCTTCCGTGATCTTTACACCTCTGAATAGTAAAGGTTTGTGGTGTAGGTGTACAGAATGTTCAGTCAGGACAGATGTATGTGTGAAATTCAGGCTGCTGTCCCCAGGGAGAACATCATTCCGTAGTGCAAGGCCAACTTATTTTTAAAAAAATTAATTTAGATTTGTGTGTGCGTGGGTGTGCATTTTCTACAGAATTTTTTAAGGGCTGTCTTTTTGCCATGGTTTCTTTTGCATACGCTAAGCGCATACTGCATACAGGATCTTGATTTATCGTCTCATCACAATGACTGATGTCCAGACCACAACTCAAGGTTTAGCGGAGGGGGAAAAGTTTTGGTGAGTGTGGGATTCAGTCCACACTTATGCATTCTCAAACTTCCTTGGTGGACATGTTACCACTGGGCCACCACTCTACATGCATTCTGATGTGGAGGTGTGTAGGATGTTGACACGTCAGCTGGCTGTGTGCGTCCATTTTAGCTGCACTGCTGTGCCAGTGCCAAGAGCCAGGTGTGAGTTTGTGGGATGATTTGGCTTGCTGAAAGTCTTTGCTTTCCAGTTGAACATTGCAGAATGGTTAAGACACCTATCTGCCAGTACAGTGTCCATGTTGGTCTGGGTTCCATTCCTGGTTTCACCCATTCTCCTCAGTTTGGAAAATCAAACTGAATGTGTAGTCATTTGGATGATAAAATGAGGTCTCTTATACAGGACGCACTTTGCACGCTAAAAAACAACCCTATTGCAACATAAGAGTTGTCCTTTGGCAAAATTCTCTATAAAAAAAAAAAAATCGACTGATAGGTATATAAACATGTGAGTGCTCAAGGCCTAAGCGCTTTGGGTTATGCTGCTGTCAGGCATGTGCATAGATATGTAGTGTGTATGGATTAATCCAAACACAGTGACACCTCTTTGAGAAACTGAAACCAGATCCTGACATGTCGCCTAACTAAGTGTGTAATTTGTTTGTGGGTGCAGTGCTGTGCCAGTGCCAACAGCCAGGTGTGTATGGCACTCAAGGTTAACAAGCAGCTGCGGAGTTTTGCCGCAAAGCTGTCCCGGCCTGAAAAACTGGCGCACAGGTGAGCAGTAGTGTCCTGAGAACTTGGCTGAGCGTGTGTGGAAATGGGTGTGTGGATTGTGACAGCAACAGTTCAAGGGTGAAGAAATCCCCCTGCAAAATACCTGGGGCTGTTCATTTGGAGGGACGGGGTGCAGTATTTCTGTGTTAAACAGATTTCCGCTTTGGTGTTTCAGCATTTTAGGAATTTGAAAAAAACAACAGCAAAAAACCCTACCATTTTTTCCCCCTTTGTTTTACTTTGTTTTGGGCATGAATACAAAATTGTAAGGATTGGAATATTTCTGTATTGCAAGGATTTCTGTATTGGCATTTTGGTAATTTAAGAAAGAAAAAAAATTTTGATAGTTTTGTTTTTTCGTTTGCTTTATTTTGTTTTGATGTTAAGGCACATTCCTTGGTTAAGTGACCTCTTAATCCCAGCTGCAAATGTTTTTGTTTAATTTTTAAAAAATAAAAGAAACGGTTGATCTCACACATAGATTTAGTTTAACATTGTTGACAGATGGGGAGACTGCTTTAATGGCATTGACAGATTATTTGTTGTAGCACATAGTTGACAACAGCATGATAGACTTTTATTATGTCAGGTGCCTAACATAAATGTTCCATTTCTTTTCATTAAAGATTGTTCGTCATGATCACACATTCCATTGACATATCTATCTATTGAACTGGACCGAGGGAGGGCACATGAATATGCATGTCAAATGTTGCATAAATATACACACACATATATATACAAGGCATACTTTGATGTTCACACATAACATACATACACAATCATCAACACACACACACACACACACATACACACACACATATATATATATATATATATATATATATATATATATATATATATATATATATATATACAAGGCATACTTTGATGTTCACACATAACATACACAATCATCAACATATATATATAGAAATATATATATATATATATATATATATATATATAGATACATACATACATACATACATATACATACATACATACATGCGCACGCACACACATGTACACACACGCATGCACGCACATTCATTAGTTCTCAGTATTTCGTATAAGATGTACAGATTTAATTGCCAGCTGTGTTTTACATTTTTGGTGAAGAGTTCCAGTAGACAGTTTTTGTAAATGTTTTTATTTAAAAAAAAGTGTATTGCTTTCAGAAAATTGTATTTTGTATTGAATAGCATTGTTTGTATTGAAATAATACTGTTATTTCTGTTGAAATAGCATTGTATTGAAATAATACTGTTGTTTGTATTGAAATAGCATGGTATTTTGTATTGAATAACATTGTTTTGAAATGACATTTTGTATTGAAATAGCATTGTACTTGCTTTGAAATAACATTGTAGTTTGTTTTGAAATCACATTGTGTTTTGTATTGAAACATGATTGCATTGAAACAGCGTTGTATTGAAATAACATTGTACCAGAGATGTTGGAGGAGTAAATGGATGAATATGTAGGGTCATGTTCCCCAGGGACCTTTCGATTGGGCGAGAGAAGAACCCGATAGCGTGTGTGAATGCGGTGGACGACGAGCCCTGCCCCTCAGACTACCTATACGTCAACCACAACGTGGAGACACAAGACCTGCACATCAACAATGTCATCACCAGCCTGCAGGTCAGTGCACCTTCTGTTGGACATTGTCCTTTTTCCAGAGATGCCAACTGTTACGATTTTGCAGAATTTTGTTACACTCGATCGCAGTTTGTTCAGACATTGCGCCAGCATCAGAATTGTTTCTATGAGTTCATTGTTGACTGCATAGCATGGTCACATGCTTTCCTGTTGTAACATTAACCAGACGTTCTTGAATTATCTATCTCAAGGCCAGGGCAGTCACTACAAACTTTGGTCTCACGTGATGATGCTCAGCTAGTCGCTTGCATGTTTACATTGAAACAGCATTGAGTGGACCAATCAGTTTAATCGTTTGCCCGAACAAAAGAGAACGTGGTAAAATCAAGTTGCATCTCAGTCAGACAGCGTCTGTGCCCACTTGCTGATGTGGCTCAGAGTCGTGAGTGTTCCTACCAAATTCAGATTGTTCCTACCTAATTTCTTGATTGTTTCTACAAGCACTTGACAGGGGTTGGCATCGTTTGTCCATCGTTCTGTTCGTCAGTTTTCCTTTCTCCCTTGTGGCAGTGGCTTAACCCCTTCTCTGTTGCTGAGTTTTCCCTCTGAAAATTGAATTTGACTGTCTATATAGTAGGGGTAAAAACTGTCATACACGTAAAAGCCCACTCGTGCATACGAGTAAACGTTGGAGTCATAGTCCACAAAGGAGGAAGACTGCAGCTGAGTATACTGGTCAGTGAAGGGCCATTGCTTCATTGGTGGAAGGTGGCACAGTGGTCAACACCCTGATCTGGCAGTACAGTGTCCGTGAAGGTCTTGGTTTGAATCTTCGTCTTGCCCTGGAAAATGGAGTGGAGTGTCTTTGTCATGCAAATAAGACGACAAACTGAGGTCCTCTGTGCAGCACACACTTGGTGCACTGAAAAAGAACCCATGGCAACAAAAATATTACCCTCTGGTAAAATTCTGTTGAAGAAATCCACTCTGATAGGTACGCAAATATATATGCATGCTCAAGGTCTAAGAATGTTGGGTTATGTGGCTGGTAAGGCGTCTGCATACCAGCTGAGATGTGTATGGCTTTGACAGAATGCAGTGATGCCTCCTTGAGAAAGTGACAGTGACCTGACGGTCAGGATTTGTTGGTCTCTGTTTGACTTCTTCCTCTTGGGGCTGTGTTACTTTTGTTATGTCACACATTGATTGCACCACTTTGAAGTATGCAAACAGTCATTCTTGCTGTTCAGAATGATGCCACTCTGATTTCAGTTCTCCAAGGTTCAGCCTTGAAGGGCATAGTATCTGCAAAACATCAGTGGATGGTAGAAAAGAGTTTTCTGAATCAGACTGTATAACCTTGTAAGTTGCTGTGCTTCAAAAGCTGACTTGCAACCAGAAACATCAGCATTATCTGCCTTTTGTGATTGAAAGAAGAAAATAGAATGGATGGTAGACTGATGAAATACAAATTGATGATAACTTGCACCACTTTGACACAGTAAGTATACTGGTCAAACTGCGAGCATACAAAGGAACTTCCTTATACAGTTGAACAGTGTTCAGTTTTAGAAAACAGAGAAAAAGGAGGAGTGACGATTGGTAGACAGTATAAATATTATTTAACCATTACCTCTGTATAGGAGGAAGAAGAAGTGTTCAATATGTATTGCATTGTTCTGTTTATTTGACCATGCCTTGATGAAAAAAATTTTGTTGTATTTTTTTGCTTGCAGAGCTGTCACTGCAAAGATGACTGTTCCTCCGTCTTCTGTGTGTGTTCACGTAGCAGTGTGAAGTGCTGGTTTGACAAGGTGAGTACATGTTCACGTCTGGTTGTTATTCTATACATAGAGCATGGAAGTGCGAAAAGTGTTGGAAAAATAAAAGAATCATTTCCGGGGCAAGAAAAGACTTGAAAAGTCTTGGAATTTCAATAAAACCTTTGACCAGTACGATTCAACAGAGCGTTCAATGCGTTTGAAAAACAAAGCGCAAAATTATAAACAAGAAGTGGTGAAGATTGGTGATGAACTTTGACACTGGGATGTCCACCTATCTCATTCATCAGTGGTGTTGTAGGTAGATTTTTAGTTCACTTTGGCTTTATATCTATTGTTAAAAATTTTCAGTCTGGTCTTGGAAAGGTTTGGAAAAAAGTATGTGCCTTTTAGTTCGGTGAGAGGTTTGTGGCTTTCAGTGTTTTCACCTGGCAACTTGAGTCCAGGAAGGTGTTTCGGTGAATATGAGGATGTGTTGATACATTTGTGTTGACTTGGCATGGTTTGGAAGTTAGCCTGGAAGGTAAGATACCAAAATAAAGTTTTGATAATTGTTATATATGGATGAAAATGAACTTGAATGACTGATGTGATATGTTGGAGCAGTTCACAGTTGAAGACTTCAAAGTCTTGAGTGTTGATTTTACAGATTAGTAAAAATGTACATAACTTGACCCAATAACAGTGTAAGTTGTATATCAGTTGACTGTGTAACAATGTAGGTTGTACATCATTTGACTTTATAACAGTATAGGTTCTACATCATTTGACTTATAACAATGTAAATAATACATCATTTGATCTTATAAGAATGAAAATTGTACATCATTTGACTTTATAACAATGTAAACTGTACATCATCAGACTTTATAACAGTGTAGGTTCAACATCATTTGACTTTATAACAATGTAAGGTGCACATCATTTGACTTTATAACAGTGTAAGTTGAACATCATTTGACTTTATAACAGTGCAAGTTGTACATCATTTGACTTTATAACAGTGTAAACTGTACATCATTTGACTTTATAACAGTGCAAGTTGAACATCATTTGACTTTATAACAGTGCAAGTTGTACATCATTTGACTTTATAACAGTGCAAGTTGAACATCATTTGACTTTATAACAGTGTAAACTGTACATCATTTGACTTTAGAACAGTGCAAGTTGAACATCATTTGACTTTATAACAGTGCAAGTTGAACATCATTTGACTTTATAACAGTGTAGGTTCAACATCATTTGACTTTATAACAATGTAAGGTGCACATCATTTGACTTTATAACAATGTAAGCTGCACATCATTTGACTTTATAACAGTGCAAGTTGTACATCATCAGACTTTATAACAGTGCAAGTTGAACATCATTTGACTTTATAACAGTGCAAGTTGTACATCATCTGACTTTATAACAGTGCAAGTTGAACATCATTTGACTTTATAACAGTGTAAACTGTACATCATTTGACTTTAGAACAATGTAGGTTCTATATCATTTGACTTTAGGACAATGCAAGTTGTACATCATTTGACTTTATAACAGTGTAAGTTGTACATCATCTGACTTTAGAACAATGTAAGTTGTACGTCATCTGACTTGATAACAATGTAAGTTGTACATCGTTTGATTTTGTCACAGTGCAAGTTGTACATCGTTTGACTTTGTCACAGTGTAAGTTGTACATCGTTTGACTCTATAACAATGTAGGTTCTACATCATTTGGCTATTTACATCGTGAGGTAAACATCATGATATGGCCCAGTGGTTGCTTGACCTCACCATTCCCATATTTCTCTGTGTTTTGCTTAAAAAAACATAAACTGCAACCAATGTATTAAACAGACAATAATTACATGGGTAATAGTTTTGTGTCTGCCTCACAGACAGGGCTTATTACTTCCCCTTCTACTAGACCATGGGTGGTGGTCAGAGTCTTAGTCTTTTAGATGAGATCCCTTGTGCATTATGCACATCATGCTCGTTAAAAAAAAAAGGTTTGTCCCTTGCAAACATTCTCTAGAAAGGCGCAGTTTGATACCAAAGCAAATACACTTTCAGACAGAAAAGAAGGGAGCTTTACTATACAACGCTGCATTGTATTGTGTATTGTTATTTATGATTGTTGTTATAACTCAGTATTGTTTTGCTTGATATGGTGCAATAATTAGCAAACAGTGCAATGCCCATGCTAAGCTGTGTGTGTTTGTGGTCAGTTTGGACGGCTGCTTGAGGAGTTCAACATGCTGGACCCACCACACATATTTGAGTGCAATCGGGCATGCCGCTGCTGGGTCAACTGTAATAATCGGGTTGTGCAAAATGGAATCACGTAAGTTTGTCAGCGTGAGATGGTTTGAAAGTTTGTGTGTGTTAGCTATGGATCTGAGATTTAGTACACAATGATTACAACAACATGGAATCACGTAAGTTTGTCAGCATGAGATGGTTTGAAAGTTTGTGTTAGTTATGGATCAGAGATTTAGTACACGATGATTACAGCAACATGGAATCACATAAGTTTGTCAGCATGAGATGGTTTGAAAGTTTGTGTGTGTTAGTTATGGATCAGAAATTTAGTACACGATGATTACAACAACAAAAAGAAGGAAAAAAAGTCAATGCAGAAATATTTTGAAATATATTTTTAGTAAATAATTGAGATCGTTGTATAAGATCAGCTATAACTGAAGCTATTATTGAAGATTTCACAAAGAAAATGAGATTTCTGTTTAAAGATGTCATTAATTTAGATCATCATTTAACTGTTTCTGTTGGAACGTTCCTTATAGGGAATGTTTTGCTTTTTCCAGTTTCAAATTAATGTCCTGGATTAGGAAACAGACACTGAATAGAACTTTGAAGCAGTAGTATGGCACCACAATTAGACAAAGTTAACAATTGTGTGATATTGACTTTCTCACTATCAAAAGCAACAAATCCAAAGTTTTCTTTGCTGTTTGTGTGAACTTCACTGCTGTTTAAAGCAACCAACCAAAACAGTTTTCTTTGCTGTTTGTGTGAACCTCCCCACTGTTGAAAGCAACCAATCAAAACAGTTTTCTTTGCTGTTTGTGTGAACCTCCCCACTGTTGAAAGCAACCAGTCAAAACAGTTTTCTTTGCTGTTTGTGTGAACATGCTTTTGGCCCTCCACCTGTCAAAGATAACAGTGAAAACAACGATGATGATATGATCTCCAACAAGCGCTTTGAATGTATGCTTTGTATTTGCAGAGTATGGAAGGTGAGTTTTTTTGACAGCAGATAAAGCAAGGCACTACCAGCGAGATTGTTTTTTTTCAAGTTTCATGATCAGACTTGGAATACCTTGTTTTGTTTTGTTTCTAAACTGAAGAAGAAGGCGCTGTGGTGGAATTTGTTAGTGTTGGACTTCAGCATTCACCACTGATCGAGGTTCGAGGCTCTTGTTTCGGTGTGGTGGCGTGGTGTTCTTGGGGGAAGGCTTGTCACTCAAGTTTTCCTCCCTCCACGTGGGCGTGAATGGGTGGGTACCTGACATCTGTTGGGGAAGGTTGAAACAGTGGGAGGAGAGGATTGGGGCCCCGCCGCCTTCCTGTGCCAAGCCCTGGACACACTGCCCTGATGGCTGTTAAAAAGACAGTGGGACCTTCAACCATCAGTCAGATGAATCAACCCTTGCATATTGGCCGTCGGAGAGTGTTGTGAGGTTGCAGGGTGAGGACACAGGTGTCCACAGTGCTGTGACATTGCAGGTGTTGAGATGTTGCAGGTGTTAAGGATGTATGTGATGTTGCGGTTGTGTTGTTGCAAGGTAAGATGCAGGTGTTCACAGTGTTGTGACATTGCAGGTGTTGTGTTACGATGTTGCAGGTGTTCAGGATGCAGGTAATGTGGTATTACAGGTGTTCAGGATGCAGGTGTTGTTTTGTGGCATTGCAAGTGTGGTGGCATTACAGGTGTTCAGAATGCAGGTGTTGTGTTGTGGCATTACAGGTGTTCAGAATGCAGGTGTTGTGTTGTGGCATTACAGGTGTTCAGGATGCAGGTAATGTGTTGTGGCATTACAGGTGTTCAGGATGCAGGTGTTGTGTTGTAGCGTTACAGGTGTTCAGGATGCAGGTGTTGTGTTATGGCATTACAGGTGTTCAGAATGCAGGTGTTTCATTGTGATGTTGCAGGTGTGATGTTTCAGGGTGAGGATGCAGGTGTTGTGACATTGTAGGTGTTAATGATGCAGGTATTGTGACATTGTAGGTGTTCAGGATGCAGGTGTTGTGATGTTGCATGTTTTCAGGTTGCAGGTGTTATGATGTTTCAGGGTGAGGACGCAGGTGTTCAGGTTGCAGGTGTTGTGATGTTTCAGGGTGAGGATGCAGGTGTTCAGGTTGCAGGTGTTGTGATGTTTCAGGGTGAGGATGCAGGTGTTCAGGTTGCAGGTGTTGTGATGTTTCAGGGTGAGGATGCAGGTGTTCAGGTTGCAGGTGTTGTGATGTTTCAGGGTGAGGATGCAGGTGTACAGGTTGCAGGTGTTGTGATGTTTCAGGGTGAGGATGCAGGTGTTCAGGTTGCAGGTGTTGTGATGTTTCAGGGTGAGGATGCAGGTGTTCAGAACCAAGGGCCGGGGGTGGGGCGTGCGCAGTCTGATGGACATCCCTAAAGGCACTTTCATCTGCGAGTAAGTTTTGCTGCAGTAATTTACTGTCCGAGTAAAGAGTATGATGATAGCTTTAGGAAAGTATTCACAGTTTTGAAGTATTTTTACACTGTGACTGGTTTTTGTTTAAAACTATGTTATACATGATGATGTTGTGGAATGTTCATGTTGCAAGTAGTGTGAAAAGACAGGAGGTAATGTGTACTTGGGTGATCATGTAGCTAGCAGCTACTTCACACGTTATCAGGCCTGGGAGCAAAATATATGTCATTTTGATCAAATCAAGACAGATGCTTTTACCAGTAAGTGTGACTTGAATAAGAATCTGTCTTGATTTTATCCAAATGACCTATTTTGCTCCCTGATCTGACAAATACATTAGCTATACATGATTCGGTCCTGTTTTCATTCAGCAGAAACCATGAACTGTTGCACTCATTTGTCACTTCAGGCAGCAAAAATAGATATTCGTGCAGGCATTGTTCAGTGCTGGTTTGTTTGTTGTTTGCTGCACATAATTCGACAGATCGCTTCACAGATGCAGCTAGTACATTTTAAATTTAGATGTGGAATTAGAATTGTTTGTTTTGATCAAATCCAGGTGACCAGAAGAACTTGCGATTTATCTGCATTGTGTGCATGAAATAAGACATTTTTGTCAAATCTGTTGTCGTTTTTTTTCTGTATTTGGACGTGGGTACCTACGTAATTATCGGTGGTGTTAGTATTGTGATGGATGGGAGGCAGGGAGTGTGTTTTGATGATGGTGGTGGTGGTGGATAGGGGTTTCAGGTACATTGGAGTAGGATGTGTGATGATGATGGTGATGGTGGGGGTTTCAGGTACATTGGAGTAGGATGTGTGATGATGATGGTGATGGTGGGGGTTTCAGGTACGTTGGAGTAGGATGTGTGATGATCATGATGGTGATGGTGGGGGTTTCAGGTACATTGGAGTAGGATGTGTGATGATGATGATGATGGTGATGGTGGGGGTTTCAGGTACATTGGAGTAGGATGTGTGATGATGATAATGATGGTGATGGTGGGGGTTTCAGGTACATTGGAGTAGGATGTGTGATGATGATAATGATGGTGATGGTGGGGGTTTCAGGTACATTGGAGTAGGATGTGTGATGATGATAATGATGGTGATGGTGGGGGTTTCAGGTACATTGGAGTAGGATGTGTGATGATGATGATGGTGATGGTGGGGGTTTCAGGTACATTGGAGTAGGATGTGTGATGATGATGATGGTGATGGTGGGGGTTTCAGGTACATTGGAGTAGGATGTGTGATGATGATGGTGATGGTGGGGGTTTCAGGTACATTGGAGTAGGATGTGTGATGATGATGGTGATGGTGGGGGTTTCAGGTACATCGGGGAGTTGATATCGGACCAGGAGGCGGACAGACGGGAGGACGATTCCTACCTGTTTGACCTGGACAACAAGGTAATGCTCATGGACACCTCTGTCAACCTGTCTGGCCCTCTTCTCTCTGCCTGCTGTATATTCTATGCTATGCATGTATGTGAATGTCCTGTGTGAAAGTGCTTTTTGTCTCCGTAAAAGGTTCAGCGCTGTATAAGTACATTTGTTATTGTTGTTGTTATTTCCAGCATTGCCTTTACTCATTTCCAGCATTGCCTTTACTCTGTGATTGTCTTTCTCTCATAATTGAAGGCTGTTTTAACTCACTCCTCTCTCTCCTCCCTTACCCTGTTGTTTCTTTAAGTCTGAAATTAATCAGCTACATGCCATCATCGTTGTGCAGAAAATCCAACAAAAATCTAGCCACCTCTTCTGTAATGCATTTTTGGCAGCCATGTTCACACACTCAATAGCTTTCTGCTTCACAGAACGGGGGGGGAAATGCATCAATATCAAGCCAAAACTTGCTGAAACATTGCTTTTTTTCCAGATGTGGGTGTGAGTGTTTTTAGATTCTGGGATTGATACATAAAGGATTCAGTCTTAATTAATATAGCACTATGTGGTCAGCTGGGCTGTAGATACCAATGATGAATTATTCTTCTTCCTCTTTGTCCATGGGCTGCAACTCCTAAATTCACTTATGTGTATGTATGGGCTTATGTAGAGTGCTTTTAACTCTGCTGTGTAGGCAGCAATGGTCTTGTTAACTCTATATGAATGGGCTTTTATGTGTATGACTGTTTTTAGCCCCCACTATGTAGGCAGCCGTACTCTGGTTAACTCCTATGTATGTGTGGGCATTTATGTGCATGACCATTTTTACCCAACTATGTAGGCAGCCATATCAGTTAACTTCTATACATGTATGAGTGTGCATTAATTGCATGTTTTTTCCCCATTATGTAGGCAGCATATATGGGTTAACTTTAATGTATGAGTAGGCTTTTATGTGTATGTTTTTACCCACTGTTCAGGCAGACATTATCGGGTTAATTCCTATGTATGAATGGGCTTTCATGTATATGACTTTTTACCCCACTGTGTAGGCAGGCATACCTTGGTTAATTCCTATGTGTGAGTGGTGTTTTATGTGTGTGTACTTTCCCCTTAGTGTAGACGGCTATACTTCAGTGAACGTCCATGGCAGCCATACCCCAGATAACTCCAATGTATTAGTGGGCATTTATGTGTATGACCAATTTTTTTTTTATCCCACTTTGTAAGCAGCTATACTCCGTTTCGGTGATCAGTGATAAATGGATAGATAAATAGATAGATGAATGATCAGTGATGTATAGATAGATGAATTAAATGAGTCACTGAATGATGCTTGGTTCGTGCAGGACGGGGACACATACTGTCTGGACGCCCGGAAGTACGGCAATGTGGCTCGCTTCATCAACCACCTGTGTGAACCCAACCTGGTGCCCGTCAAGGTCTTTGTGGAACACCAGGACCTGCGCTTCCCCCGCATCTGCTTCTTCTCCTCTCGCAACATCAAGGCCTATGAGGAGCTGGGGTGAGCTTTCGTGTCCAGGTTAACCCTCTGCCCCCTGAGAGAAAAATCCCAAGGGAACTTCTAAATCCTGTGTGAAGGGAAGTAACTCCTCACTGAAACCACACATACCATACCAGAAAAAAGAAAAATCATTTAAAATAAGGCTTTATTTTGATGCAGGAGACTGCTCTTGATGTGCAGAAAACATAGTTTTACATACAAGTAAATTGGGACATTTTGATTGGGAAGAATATTTAAAAGGGAAAAAAAAATCCAATTTGTTCTGGAAAAAGTCTCAAGCTGTGTGTGAATCAAAGAGTGTGAAAACAGACTTTCACTGAGTGATCTGTTGTGTGTGAGTGCTCATTTTTTCATTCTCTAAATACTCAGCTACAAATGAACATACCTCATAACAGTTGCCCATGATTGAAGGCATGTCTGATCAATCATTCTCAGCCATTTTGTCCTCAAAAGAAAAAAAATCAGCTCCTTCAAACTTCGAAGTGGCGGCAGTGGAAGGAAGAAACAAGTGTATTTCCGCTCTAGGTGCATTATGGGACTGCTGAAAAGTAAAGGTAGATGAACATTGTGTTGAATGTGCCGTACCGTGCAGTTCAGGGATTGAATAGGACACTTCTGGCAAGCCATATTGGGCGGTTCAGGGGGCAGTGGTTAAAGGTGGAAGGTCCCGTGGCACGTTATGGCCATCAGAGCAGTGAACTCATGTCCACTGTGTCCAGGCTCTGGCGAAGGAAGGCGGGGCCCAGTCCTCTCCTTCCACTGTGTCCGCTGCTCCCCGGTCACTGTATTGCCTCCTGCCCTTCACTAAAACTCCTCTCTTGGTACAAATAATCTCTAATTGTTCCAACAGTACACATGATTACAATACAAAGACTAAAGAGCATTTTAACAAGCTTAAAGCTTATACTGGGCTCATTCGTTGCACTTCAGTTTTGGCATGAGTGCAATTTATGAGCAGTGTATGCATACTCTCATCTTTTCAAAACCTATCTGTAAGCACCCTCAAGTGTTTTACCTCTGCAACACCACCCTATACTTGCCAAATTGCATTAGATGTGTGGGGGGGGGGAGAGGGAGAGAGGGGGTAGAGAGCGATGGGCTCATGTTTCTAACTTTTTACATTGTGCTGTTAGAAAGGATGCTGTACAAATGTACACAGTTAGTATTGTTATTATTCAGTTATAATAAAGGTTAAGGTTGTTTTGTTTTGGGTTTTTTTTAAAAAGAAAGAAAGAAAAAAAGGCCTGTGTGAGAGTGCTTCAAAGATAAGGGAAGTAACCAGTGGAAGGGAGGTAACTAGCCATAGGTGCTTCATTTTTTTTCGTCCTGGACAGACAGGTATTTTAGCTGAGGACAGGAATCAGTCTGTTACTGGTGTCTGTATGAATGGGTCAAGCAATAAGTAGTACTTGAATGTAATTCCAGGCAAAAGGGGAAAAAAACACACCTTCCTTCCATCAGGTTTACAGGACGGCAATCAGTCTCTTGCTGGTGTTAGTAGGAATGAGTCAAACAATAGGTATGCTATGACTAAATGTAATTCCAGGTGAAAGAAAAAACCCACCTTTTTTTGTTAGGTTTGCAGGACAGGAATCCTTTTATTTTTATTTTTTTATTTTTTTTATAATACCTCAGGTTTGACTACGGGGAGAAGTTCTGGATCATAAAGTGGAAGCAGTTCACGTGTGCGTGCGGGTCCCCAAAGTGCAAGTACTCGATGGAGACGATCAAACGCACCCTGGAGGAGTACCGTCAGCGTCACGAGGATGAGGAACAGGCCCAGGACGGCAGCTGAGGGGCTGGAGACAGTGTGATACTATCATTGGTCACCATCGTGAGCAGCGTTGTGTTTTCGTGAGCAGGTGCTTTGTTCTGTAGTGTCTGCATCGTGGGGTTTTTTTTTGTTTTTTTTTTGTTTTTGTTTTTTTCGTTGTTGCTCATGTGGGCAGTTTCCTTTTTTTTTGTGCATGTAAGATTTTTGGTGTTTTAACCATTTTATGAATCCATGGCATTGAGGTTATTTTTATGGTTCTTATTGAATGACATGTGGCGCTTGTTTAGGTCTTGCTTTTTTTTTTTTTTTTTTTTTTTTTTTAATGAAAGCAGATGTGGTGTGGGGTGTGTGGATTATTCCACATGCTTTGACTCCATGAAAATGAAACTAGATGTTAAACTGAAATTAGTTGAGAAACTGAATGTATTTGTGTTCCAAGTTGTAACGGGTGAGTGGACTGTCTGTATATGTGGGGGAGGGGTGGGGAGGTGGGGGGGTGTGGTTTGACGTTGTATGGTTTTCTTGTAGCACCAGTAAAGTGGTGGTCTCCCCTGACCTTAGTTGTGTTGTAACGTTGTGTGTGAGGATGTTGTTGTTTCTTTGTGGGCTAAACCTTTGTGACAGGAGGTTTTGTGGTGATGGTTGAGCACAGGATTGTTGCGTGGTTGAGCAGCCTAAGAGTTGATAACAGGGTGGTTGTGTGATTTGTTTGGCTCTGTTGTGTCTGTGGTGCGTGTGTGTGTGGATAGAAATCTGTGTTGTTGGTTTTATTATTATTATTATTATTACTGACATGTAGTTCAGTATGTAGTTCTGAATTGTGAAAAGTTCTGAAGACACCAGTAGGTAGTTGTGAAGCAGGGTATCCATTCAGTACTTGGAATTCATGGAGTCCAGTCTGTTTTGAGCATTATAAACTTGTGCTGGCAGCCACTGTAATTTGTTCCTCATTGCCTACAGCTGCAAGTGTTCGACTGGTTGGAATAAAAGCAACTGAAAGACTAAGATGAGGGCTTTGAATTTTTGTTGTTGTTGATGATTTACATTTTGAAACAAAATAACTTGTCACCTTCCGAGTCGAAGAGAAACCTGTGAGACAGTTGTTGTTTTTTCTTGTACTTGGTAGGAAGTGTATTTTTTCTTGTACTTGGTAGGAAGTGTAATACTTTTTATTCTGTTTCCTTTGTATTGTTTTTCTCAATGCTTGGTACATATATATTTATTACAACATAAATATATTCTTTGGTACGTGGTATATGCTGTCTCCCCTCCCTTTGATATTTTCTTGTGTTTTTATTTCTTTTTTGTTTCTTTTTTGTTTCTTTTTTTGGTCACTTGATCAGTCATTGTATAAAACAGTGGAAGAGCAGAAATGTTTGATTAAACAAATGAAATGGTGTTCATATTGTGTCTCTGTTCTCACACCAACTTTCCTCTCCCCTCCCGTTCTCATCCTGTTTTTTAGCACCTGTAAGAAAAAAAAAGAAAAAGAAAATATTACTTTGATTATGGTTTCACAGGTCTTTGTCTCTCCATGCCTTCGCAGGAAGACAGGAAAGGGGAGATTAATCATGAATTTTTTTTCACAAGCTGACAAAAGAAATATGAGTGACTTCCCTTACCCCTCCCTCCATTCCCAGAAGTAGAGAGAAGCCACCCAGAATGGCAGGCAGGCAAGGTGGATGGAAGGCACCAGGGCATATACATTACAAAACGGTTTTCTGATTAGAAAGATGCTTTGTTCAGAGTGTGTGGTACTGGGATGAATTTGTCCCTTCACTTGAAAACTTCACTGGCCTGTCATGGTGAAAGTAGCTGTTTTTGTGTTTGCTTTAACCGTGCACAGAAAATGTATTGTGGCACAGTTAAAATACTCAGAAAAACAGTAGGTGTTATTTTGAGTGGATGGATTGCATATCCAAGTTAAAAAAAAAAAAAAAAAAGAAACTATACTTTGAACGTGGGATAGTATTCTTAGGACTCCTGTTATTACTGACTGACAGGGAGAAGTGGGAAGTCTAGCAGCTTCCCCAGAAAGGTATTGAGGTCTCTACCATCAGCAGTAACAGAAACCTGTGAGTTTTGACAGTCACTACCTTGTGCTGTATTTTTGGGCAAAGTCTCTGTTTTTTAGTGCATGAAATGTTCTGTTTATGCGTCCTTTTTCTTAATAGAGTTTCATAGACACTCGCTTGATTGTAAATGGGACACCCTGCTTGTATGGTAGATCTGTCATGGTTACCAACATCAGTGTTCAGAGGTACACTCACGTGTGTGTAAATGGGAGACCCTGCTTGTATGGTAGATCTGTCATGGTTACCAACATCAGTGTTCAGAGGTACACTCACGTGAGTGTAAATGGGAGACCCTGCTTGTATGGTAGATCTGTCATGGTTACCAACATCAGTGTTCAGAGGTACACTCACGTGAGTGTAAATGGGAGACCCTGGCTTGTTTGGTAGATCTGTCATGGATGTCTTCATCAGTGTTGAGGTTGGTTGAGGCTACAGATTTGTATTGTAAATGATAAAAGTTGCACAATCTTTGGCAAGAAAGTGGCACAGTCAGCAAGAAAGTGACACAATCTTTGGCAAGGATTGATTATAAGTGTTTTATGTGTGTGTGTGTGTGAATTGAGGTGTGGAAAGCCAGTGTTTTTCCCCTGGTTACAGCCTGGTTTGTGTGGTCTGGCCTTGTGATGTATGTTCCTCACAGGAGTCACTGTGAACTTATTTCTCTTCTGTACCAAGGACAGACTGACTGTTGTATGCTTGCATTGTGCGTAATGTGTGTGTTTGGTGATGTGTGGTTTTTCAGAGGGCACAAGTTGAATTTATCCCCCACCCCCTTTAAGAAATAACCTTTCAATGTGAATAGTGCGTTTATGGATGATGTGTAAACTGAAGAAAAGAAAGAAAAGAGACTTTAAAGACTGTATCTGTAGAAAGTTGCTGTTATATAAGACAATAACTGCAGCACCTGTTTTGTTTGTTGTTGCATGCTTAATGTATTTTGATCAGAATGGACATAACTATTGACAATTAGGAAGCTGCGTTATTTGACAGTTTCCTGTTGTTTTTTGCTTGTGTGTACAGTGAGATTTGTGTAGCTTGTATCTATCCAGCCAGACTTGAAGGAGGTAATAAATGTTGATGTGTGATGTACATATTCATTTCTAACCTTAACATTGACTACTTTGTGTGAGTCCTAGTGTGATAGAAGACTTGCATGTTTCACCTGGTAAGGTTCTGTGCATACGTAATCAAAGCAAAGCACATTTTTGTACATGAGTGTGTGTGTAGCAGAGAATTTGGGTGTGTCCTAGCGATTGAACTGATGGAAGAAAATGTGAAGACATGCATGTATTGACCATGAGAGGTCAGTGAGCACAGTGCCTTGAATGTTGTGGTTGCAGAGTGAGGTTCAGTTTGGAGACATTTTCTGCTCCCTTGTGGAAATCAAGAGAAAAAAGTTCTGGCCCCTGCCATGTACTACTCACTGGGTTGTTTACAATGTTCATGGAGAGCAAGCGTTGTTTGACTGAGGTGGATTGAAGGGTACTGAATAATTAACTGGGCAGGGGGCGGGCAGGTTTGAAAAGATATTACTGTAGGTAGTCTTGTATAGATATGGTTGGAAGTGGGGGGTGGAGGTGATTGAACTATAGATTTCTGACGTTATCACACACCTATTATTGTGCATGCTTTACAAAGAGATCATACATCGTCTTGGAAATGAGAAGTGCATTAGATCCCTTTTTTTTCCCTTTTTCTCTTTTTCATTGTAGTTTTCCTCTCTCATGCCATGATGAACCTGTCTTACTGTAGATAAAACATTTCTGAATGTAGCATTTGAAGGAAAAGGTGTTTGAGGTCGGTTCCTCCTGATTCATTGAGGTTGATTGCACAATGTGCATGATAGAATGTCGTTATAACAAATTTAAACTTTTTTTTTTTTTAAAGTCATATGCTAGGTAGCTAATTTTCCTTCTCTAAAAAAAATAATTATTCGTTTTTATTACCCAGTCCTTACTTTATTCTTCTATACTCTTGATACAAATGTAAAGATAAGGTGTAATGCAATTACAGAAAAAATTATACAGAGAATCTTTAATTGTAGTATTTGTAAAATCAGCAGAATGGCAGCTAGATGGAAAGAAATTTGAATGCTTAAAAAAAACAACAACCCAGAATGATTAGAAAAATGAATGTGACTTCAAGATGCGCACTAAAGTGTTTATGAGTTTTGTTGACATTTAGATGATGAGATTAAATACTGGAATCAGTAAGAGACTAGAAGAGTTTTGTCAGATTACTGTAACGATTCTTTGCAAGATGATGACTGTAATACATATGGTACAGAAATGGATTTGACACAGTAATTTCACAAAAGTAAACTATGTACCTGATCACTGAGAAATCCGTGGTTGCTTCTGTTACTCCTGTCAGTTGATGTGTGGCTTTTTCTCACCATGAAACACAAGGCTCACAAAAAGTTGGGGACCACTTGGGAACTTGCACAGTTTTCTTCTTTGGGGGCATGGTGAAATGATGTTGAATTTTTGGCAAGCAGCAATACCCCCAAAAACAGGGTGTAAATGCCCACATGGCGGGGTAAGAACAGTCCAGCATCAAACTGCATGTAAAAGCCCACTTATACATGTCGAGTGAATGTGGGAGTCGCAGCCCATGAAGAAGCAGCAACAGCCCACAGTGATGTGAAGAGCATCATCACTCGTAACCAGAGGTAGTTTCGTGCATGTGCAAACCACAGCTGTCATTTATGAAGCACTGAATAGCTGTCAGTTTTCAAACAGATTTTTCAAGGTGCACGTCATGTGCCTGAAACATCCGTTTCTGTGTTCAGTGAGGGGCCAGTGGTAGATTGTATGCATCCTGCATAAATCAAGTCATCTCTGGATTACTTGACAAAATTGTAAAAGCGTACTTTCTTTAGTGAAGTGGTCCTCAACTTTTTGTGAGCCCTGTATAATGATATTTCATGGCTGCTTGTCCAGAGAAGACTAGTTGTGATACTGAAGATGTGGCAGATAGTTCACACAGTGTATTTGATAATTATGGTAATCATGGATGTTTTGCTAGGCTGTGCATGCTGACCTTAAAACGTAAACTGTGAAGACTTTCACGCTGTTGTGTCTGAAGTGTTGTATGATAATATGTCACTTGGTGTGCTTATTTGGGGGTGGTTTGTTTGTGTGAGCAAACTTCATTTACAGATCTTATTTTCTTTTCTTTCTTTGTTTTATTTTATTATTATTTTTTATGCAACCCCACACCGTCTATCCATGCTACTCTACCTACTGGCTACCTGGGGGTAAATACAGCAACAGTGTGTGGTACGTGTGTGTGTGTGTGTAGTTTCTGCAGTGAAGATGTACAGTCACTGATGTTGTGATCATACTACACCCTTGTGCTGTTGTGAAGAGGGATGAAGTACACTCTCTCCATCAGGAAATGCAGACAACAGACTGAGTGAGAAGCACAGCAAACATCATTATTAGTGGATCAGCACAAACAGAAATTCCTGGTTGTGTGCAGGATAGTGGGAATCGCAGCATCCATTCATTAATTGCATGATATTTTGCACGCACGTTTGGAGTGTAGGGGAACATGGGGAATATCTCAGAACAGTGCTGCTTGGTATTGTAACATTGGCTGGTTAGGACTGAGCTGTTGGCAGCAAGTGAAATTGAAATGCAGTTTCATAGTCGTGGAATTGAATTGCAATGTCACACTCTTAGCATGCGAAACTGAATTGCTGTGTCACGCTCTCGGCATGTGAAATTGAATTGCACTTTCACACCCATCATGTGTGAAATTGAATTGCAATGTCACACTCACAGTCGTGTGTGAAATTGGAGCTGCATTACTACACACATTGCATATGACGTTGCATTGCAGTGTTACACGTCGTCACACTTTTGTTTCTCCATCTGTGACCCCACATGGGAGCAGAGCAAACAGTAATACTTTTTGTTTGGTTACAGCTGGGGAGGGGGGGCGTGACTTGCTGTTCTTCTTTGTTTCCTTCCCTCCCCCTCCCCCCTTCCCACATGCTCCTGTAACCCCTCTCTCTTCTCTCTCTCCACAGATATGTGCATTAATTCCAATAGTGGTGCAAAGGTTTTAAGAAAACCATGTGAAATTGTTCCTATAACTGAATTGAGTATTGTTGAATTATTCACAGGTGTGTTTAGATTAAAATTTTGCACATTCTGAAATGTGTGAGAACACATGCAGATTATTCAGATTTAATGGAATATATGCAATTTCATATAACTTTTTTTTTTTTTAGATAAGACCATAGTTTAGGGGTGGGTTTTTTTTGTTTGTTTTTGCCTGTAAGAAGAAATATTGTAAAACAAAATCAGAAAAAAAGATGTTTGAGGAACAAGAGTCCATAAATACTTCATAAAATGAAAACTGTCCCCAACAGTGTTCTATGTCAAATGCAGCAGTTTCCCTTATGAGTACCATTCTTAAAATCGAACAGGTTTTTTTCTTCCTTTTTAAATTTTTTTTATTTTTAGCTTTTCTGTTTTGGGGGTTTTGGTTCCATATATATTCATATGATTATCAACATATTGTCTCATAATTAAACTGTTTAAGGATCTCTTCTCCCGCCCACCCACCCAATGGTGACATGTTGCATTCTTGAATAAACATATCTTTACAAGAAATGAGGACTATTTAAAAAAAAAAAAAAAAAAAAGGTGGGGTTACTCGATAAAATTTATATACATAAATGATTGGAAATCTTTTATAAACCTTTTCCCTCGCCATAAAACTGGGATTAAAAAGGCATATGTAAAGATTGGTATCATAAATACATTTCTGTGTAAATTGAATCAAGAAAATTGAAATTCGCCTGAGACAGATGGGTGAGGGGGAAAGTATAAAAAAAAAAAGAAAAGAAAAAAAGTGAGGTGGTTGAATGAATTAGAAAAGAAATTCTGAAGATTGAATTATTGTATTGCCTTTTTTTCTTTTTTTTTAACGAAAATATGAAAAGCATATGCAGTAATATAGTTTGTTGTTGTTTTTGTTTGATTTTTCACGCTTGATATGGCATGCATGATTTTAACCAAGGAAGTTGGTGCGTTTCATTTAACGCTTGGATGTCTGCTTCTTTCACCATTTGTCGATGTATGGAAGAATTGTGATTTGCTTCATTCGTGATGTTTCATAGGATGATTAATGTTTTGTGGCTCATGTAATCTTTCTTCATACCTAACCTTGAATAGGTAGGATACTTGGCCATGAAATGCAAGAGAAACTGAATGATTTTAGAGTCTGTGCTCATGTCAGAGCATTTGTAATATTGTGTCCTTTTTGGTTAATGAAATGTGTTTCTAAAATGATTTGATATAATAAAGAATATCACAGTACTCCTTTACATGTGACTTGTGCTGCCTTTTCTCTCTGTTCGTTTGGCATCTTCGGATTGTTTTCTTTTTTCTCACATGGAATCTGTACTGCTTTCTCACCATTCAAATGTATCAGTCTAGCAACATCTTGCCTTTGCAAGTATATGTTGAGCTTTGTCAAGTTCATAGTGTAACCCACCTGCGGTTATGTTGGGTTGCGAGGATTATGTTGGGTTTCAACATATTTTTCAGTACTGCATTTGACATTCATATGGATTTTTCAGTTGTGTATTTGACAAGTGTATGGATTTTTTTGTCCATTTTATTCTATTCCTCACTGTGTACAGAAGTGGAAGAAAACTGCAGAAGGTACTTGTCAGTGTACTTTTCTTAGGTAGATCTTGGCTGAGCTTGGGTCATTCAGCACCTCAGTTTGTCATTCCGTGTGGATATAACTCAGATCCAGTGTTTCGTTGATGGGGCCTTGTTTTTCATTCAGTTTATAGCAGGAGTCTTTAACTTTAGCTCTTATAATATTGGATCATGTGAGAACATGCATTCTGATTGGAGCTTCAGGGATGGGTGTGAGACTTGTAGCTTTGTGCCAGCTGTTTGGATTGTCAGTCATTTGCTGCCCCAGGCAGCATCACCTTGTTGTTCATCCAAAGTCTTCATAGTCCATCCGCTTTCAGGATCTTCTCTCACACTTCCAGCATCAGCAGTCAACATGGAGTTATAATGTTAGCCAGGAGGCCACACACTAGAGAAGTCAATGCACCACTGCAGAATCACTTTGGTGATGATCAGCAGTGCCTGTTCTGTGTTCTCATTCAGACAGACTAAACATGCCTCCTCTGCTGATCAGTGGTGACAATAATTGGTCTGTGGAGTCTTGGATGTGGAGACAACACCATGTCTGTCTAATGACAGTGCCCCACAAATCTGCTCCCACTGGAGTTTTGTTTTTTGGGAGGAGAGGGGTGTGTTTGGTGATTGCTTGCTGGAGTTGCTTAGCAGTGTTTGTGTTGCTGTTGGGTAGCAAAGCTCTTAACTACAGTAAATCTGAGAGATGGGCATCCATTTTTCCTTTCCTTTTGAGTATGGATATAAGTTTCCGCACTCTCAAATACTCAGGCACAAATATGCAGGCATTGGCATTTTTTCTTTTTTTTATTTCAATTGCAGTGAGAACATGGATGAATTTTTATAAATCTGATTTCTGGAAACAAAATGCTCAGTAATTATAAGCCTTGTGATTGTCACAGGGCAAAAAAATGTCACTGCTATGCACAAAACATTTTATGTTCATTGCCAAAGAAATTGCCCGTGATAATGATAATCAACTGGATGAACAAGACATAACTTTAAACATGAAAACTCACAATTCATCCTTTCAGCACATTGTATCAGCCACACTTGACCAGAGGAACAAATTGTTGCAGTGTGGGAGGGGATACTGAAGGTCAAAACGTGGGTGGAATATTTCCATTACTTCACCACTAGAATTATTTTAACTGTCCATTCGAGGATGGGTATCACAGCCATCAAACAGGGCTGAAAATGTGGTCCAGGAGGAAAAAATCAAAAACCAGGGTGGATATGGGTTTGGGTTTTTTTTTGTGTGTAGTACTGACATGAATTCAATGGTTATACCTTAAAACACATCTTGTGATGGAATTATGAAGATAAAGTGTCACAGCAGTGGTACTGACATAAATCCCAATCAAGTGATACTGGTTTACACACATTCCCCCCAATGCCCCTTTGTGCTTCAGTGTCTGAAAGAAACACGGCTGAATCTCCTTGGCACACGTGTGCACTCCACTGCTGCGATAACAGTATTATGACCTTACTTTAGGGTCAGTTAGTACTTCATTGAGATGTTACTTACAAAAGGTGGACAACGGAGAGAATCCAGTCACAGGGAAAACTGAAACGAGTATCTTCAACTGGATGTTGGGTACCTTATTCAGGGGAAATAACTTTACTTCAGCAGGCTGCACCATAATTGTTTGTTGTAAACTGCCAGTTATCACCTTTATCTTGATTCACTGTTGGGTGGTGGATGGGTTCCTTTGTTATCAGACACATCAACAAAAACTTGATAATCAGTAAACCAGGACAGCAGTAAGATAGCATGCTGCACAAATCCTGGCCAAATAGAGACATGTACACCAAAGCTTCCATATCCCATTTCCTACGTAAAGAAAATGGCAGTTAAAAAACAGGATCACTCAGTTAATGACAGTTTCTTTCTTCAAAATTTTTGGAACATAACAGAAGCAGCAGCCAATGTGAGGGAACTCAGACACTGAAGGTGATCATTTTCAAACAGCAGAGATGTTTGATCAAAACAAAACAAACAAAAATGAGAGACTAAGTAGTGCATGGATATTTCTCAGTACTGGGCAACAGAAGAAATACCTGGAGATAGTCGGCAAAGTATGTGAGACAAATGGTAAGTTATGCATTCCGTTTTTCATTATTTGCTAAGGAGCCACCATGGCAGAACTGGGCTTTGGACCTCGATGCACTTTCCCCTGTGACCAAGGTTGGAGGCTCCATTTCAGCCTGGTGTCCACGGGAAAGGCGCTGCACTCGTTCCCTCACTCCGCCCAGGTGTGAATGGATGCCTGACCAGTTCGGGAAGGGTTAGAACAGAAGCAAAGGATTGAACCCCACCTTCAAATGCCAAGCCCTCGTCACAGTGATCATGATTTTACTGCCCCAATGGACATAAAAGACTATCTGACCTTTAACCTTATTATTTGCAAAAACTCAAGTAATGCTGTGAATGATTCAAGAATTCTAAAATACCCCGCATTCTACGGCATGGAATTATGCACTTCAGGTTGAGGGTGAAGAGAAAGTACTGGCAGTCTAAATTATCTTTGCTTTTGCTGTCTGACTTTTCGGTAAAATTGAAGCGTGCAGTGTTTGTGAGACCGACTGACTAGCCATCTTTACCAGCAGAGAAAAAGACTGTTGATAAAAATCATGCAAAGCCAAAGAGATTATCAGAAATGCATGGCAGTAATTGCATGGCAGTCAGAAACGAGACTTCCTCCTGGATCCGTCAGTGATACTGCACAGAAATAACTTACTCTTGGTTGCCAAAAGAGAAATGTACAGAGGGTAAAAGTTCTCCAGTGACAGAACAATGTTCATGTCCACACAAATAATAATGTCCGCAGTGTTGAAGGTTGTAAACCAAGAAAAGAAATATAAAAATGTATCAGGGTTGACTCAAACATGGAATCATCCACGCCTGGAACTGTGGCAACTTCACACCAACAAACTCTTTGCCTTTTTAAATAAGAGAATGTCTTCTACAATATGGATCAAAACCAAACATGAAAACATGTCTGAACTACAAATACTGGACATCTTGTTTCCTGAAAAACATTTGCAAAAAACACACAAAAAAGAACGCACTCAGACAATACAATTTGCAAAATGTGATGCTGCTGCATCTTTGCTATGCTAAAAGGGAACAAATTTTCGCATTTCATTTGCACTTAAATATTCAATGCGTAGTGGAATTTCCCAGTAAAAAGCACCTTTCAGTAGAACTACAGTTCCAGGGATGTTCCCAACTGTCATATAAGAAAAAATACAAAAGGGTAACAACAGATGAGCTTGTAAAAACCTATTATTCCTAGAAAGGTTGGGGGTGGAAAGTGGACACAGCAACAAACACAGCAACAAACAAACAAAAAAAAACAACCAAAAAAATCCAAGTTATATGCAAACAAACAATCAGACATTGCAAACCAAAGAACATGTTTTCACGCTGGGGAAGAAAAGTGAAACTGGCACATTCATGAGGAAGAAGTTACAGATGATTACCTCCAAATTATTGAATACACACATCTTTCTCCATGACCTTGCCTGGAGACTTGGACCATGGGGAAAAAAAAGACAAAAAAAAAGAAGATAATTCTTGGAAACTGGCATAGTCTGTAAACAATGAAGTCTGTAAACAATTAAAATAATAGTAAATATTGAACCATTCATCTGACAGTCACTTTTCTCGAGGGATGAAAATATGGCATTTTATCAGCAACTGCTGTAGCTCCAGCTTCCAAAAATAGCTTCATCACACACAAATAGCGAACAAAAGAAAAAAAATCAAACAAATTTCCATTTCTTCACGTTGGCTGAGGGATACAAGTGGCTTAGTTTTGATTGACACGTCAGCTTTGTTCCACTTTTTATTGTTTTCTATCACTTTTCAAGCATTTAAAAAAAATAATAAGCACCTGCTATGGAATGACGCAGTCATGGCCCAAAATAGCTAACGATCTCAGTTTTCTCACTCCACTAAAGCAGAGATCTGGATAACAGTCTTCCAGAGAGGATGAAAAACCATCAGTTCAGTTTCAGTTTCAGTTTCAGTAGCTCAAGGAGGCGTCACTGCGTTCGGACAAAACCATATACGCTACACCACATCTGCCAAGCAGATGCCCGACCAGCAGCGTAACCCAACGCGCTTAGTCAGGCCTTCTTACAGCATGCAGACCAGCCAATCACAAATACATTGGACTTTCAGGAGGGATTCTGCAGCCCTCCTCACATTGCACAAGCTCCAGAAGAATTACCCCAACTTCACAAATAATTTGTGATTACAAACATGATTATAAACAGCTTTAAATCACACTGATTCAGTCACTCATTCATCATCATCAATGGCCGAGATCAAAATGGGCTGCGAGCAAGAAATCTTGGAGGTCCTAGGTCTGTTTTAAATAAACGTTAAGTTGGAAGCGACTATGACTGGGTCTAAACAGACACTTTTAGGTTGTTTCCCCCTATCCCACACCCCATGACTAAATAAATGATTGCACTTTCCTGAAACTAAAAGCCATTTTCTGTTGTTAAACTTCCTTGTCCTTTTATTTTCATTATTCTATCTGTATTCAAACTAATTTCTACCCTTACAAAGAACACACAAACATTTTAGACTCGGAATCTGGCTGTGATAATCATTATACAGTGGCAGGCATACATACTGTGCATAAAGTATCGCAGGGAAAAATCTTTGTTTTAAATTATAAAAAAATGTATGTACACAATACGGCAAGCAAAAATGTCTATTATGACACCACTCACTGGCACTCAAACAATGTACGGCAGTAATTTTTTTCCCATGCAGAGTTATATTGCAGTGGAGGAGATACAAGCAAGCTGATAAATAAATCTGTCGGAACAAAATGGACGTGAAATTATCACAGCAGCACATGTAGAAAGTACCGAGGGTATGTATCCACACCTTATAAAATCCCTCCATTGGTTGTAATACCCACACTGTATGTATACCACACACAATCCCTCAATTTGTAGGAATATCCACAATATATCTATACCATGCACAATCCCTCAATTTGTAGGAATATCCACAATATACCATGCACAATCCCTCAATATGCAGGAATATCCACAATATATCTATACCATGCACAATCCCTCAATTTGTAGGAATATCCACAATATATCTATACCATGCACAATCCCTCAAGTTGTAGGAATATCCACAATATATCTATACTATACACAATCCCACAAACTGCAGGAAGTATCCAGGGTATATATGTGCACCTCATCCACAATCTGTTGGAATATCCAATGATATATCTACACCACTCAGACTCCTTCAGTCTGTAGGAATATCCAGGATAAGTATACCATACGCAATCTGTTGAGATATTCAGGAATATCCAGGATATCTATGTTACAGAACTGTTCACTCTGTTGGAACATCCAGTATAAGTATACCATACACCACCTGTTGAGATATCTATGACACTCAGTCCTTCCATCTGTAGGAACATACGGGATACTTTCTCTATACCATACACAATCCAATTTGTAGGAATATCCAGGTTATATCTATGCCACACAACCCTTCAATCTGTAGGAATATCCGGGATTCTTTATCTATACCATACACAATCCAATATGTAGGAATTACCAGGTTATATCTATGCTACACAATCCTAAAATCTGTAGGAGTATCTACAGTATGCCACACAATCCTTCAATCTGTGAGGAATAACCACAATATATCTATGCCACACAATACTCCAATCTGTTGAAATATCCAGGATATATCTATGCCACACAATACTCCAATCTGTTGAAATATCCAGGATATATCTATGCCACACAATACTCCAATCTGTTGAAATATCCAGGATATATCTATGCCACACAATACTCCAATCTGTTGAAATATCCAGGATATATCTATGCCACACAATACTCCAATCTGTTGAAATATCCAGGATATATCTATGCCACACAATACTCCAATCTGTTGAAATATCCAGGATATATCTATGCCACACAATCCTATAATCTGTCGCAACATCTGGGATACATATATACATCATACACAATGCGTAGAAACATCAGGGATACATCTTCACAGTATATATCATCCAATCTTCCAAAATCTGTACAAAAGAGAAAAACATTCTGAAGTGGAAATGATCCCCCCACCCCACCCACCCTCCCCCCAAAAAAGGCTCAGTTAAATTTAAACAATAAACATATACAGTAATTCTTCGTTCCATCAAACACACGACTTGCAGTCAACGATGCTTGGTATTTCTCACCTCCCCACATGCAGGTAAATGAAAAGTACTTGAGTTCACATCCAAACACTTGGCTCCAGTGGTTTACCATTTGAATGTCTTTTGACACATAGACCTCCATGGATGGTATAAAGCAAAGTTAAAAACAAGCAAAAAGTATCTATCTTTGTGATGGAGGTAAACTAAATGCTAGAAACCTTACTTCACACGCTCTCATGACATGAAAAATAGAGAATGGAATAAAACACTATCATATAAGCTAATGTTTTCAAAGCGAAAAAAGAAAAAAATGAAAGAAAAAATTCATGTTTCATGGTTTGTTTGTTTTTTGTCTGAGGAGATTTTAATAATTCAGCATCTGAATAAGACTCAAGGAATAATAATGATATAAAAACAAGCATTTGCAGTGACACTACTGCCTGGGGATTGAGATCAAGAGTTCTTTCTTTTTGAGACAATCACAGCCATGGAAAGACAAATGAACGTGATGAGCAAGTGTACAGCAACTACAATGACACATCCTGAGCTTTTCCAATGTCAAGGATGAAAAAAGAAAGCACGCTGATTTGAGACAAAAGTCTTAAAAGTTATGCAGATGTTGGTTTTTTTGTCCAAACCAAATGTCAACACCTTCTGGAAGCATCATTTCATTACATGAAACATACATGTACCCCTGCTTTGATGGAAATTATGTATCAGGTCTTGACAGACATTTTTGCGTTCATCGTTTCTTTGTTGTTGTTTTTGTTGTTGTTGTTGTTGTTGTTGTTGCTCAGCAATCTGACAAATCTATCATCACATGATTGAAACACTTCATTCAGACTTTGCATGAAAACTTTAGGAAGTGTATAATGAAACAAAAACATCTAATGTTATTTAATTACCTAAATATTAGCAACATAAGAATATCAGCAACATGAAAATATCAAATTCACACACACGCACACACTCATCACCAGAAATGTCAGATCACACACAATCATATATTTGGATGAGTGAAACTCCGAGATGTCATGAAGCAGACTGCCATAAATACCAACTTCCAGAGGTAATAATTTCTGAAATGTTAGCTCTTCAAACATCTTGGTTATAAAGCCATTTGAGATGGGAAAGCGTAGTATTCAGAAGTAATAAATGTGACAGAATCTGTATTACTTTAAAGCAAACACATGCCTTCTTTTTATCATCCATTTAAGAAAAAAAGAGGTATAAAAAAAAGAAAAGAAAATGATCTGGAAAAAGAAAAAGAAAAAAGATAATGACAATCTGAGGTGAGCATAATGTAAGTGTGCTACCTTTTGAAAAAAAACTGGTTGGGGGAATATGCCCCACTTTCTAATCCAAAAGTGACAAGCTAGCATGCATTCTACAAAAAAAAATCAGACGAATATCAAAAATGTCTAGTTTGGTCATGGATAAAGAGAAAGGTTGCAGTGATCCCATTTTGACATGACAAAGGCACGAAACAGACTGCAGTGCACAGCCCTGTGCAGAATGCTCACCACATGAACGGTACCTCGAGGCACACAACACTTCTCAAACAGGTCCTTGGCACTGGGACTGGAAACGTTCTAGCTGTTTGCTAAAAGTTCTTAACATGTGGATGGTGGGGGAAACAATGGAAATGTAACACCCCCAAACAGAGCCGGGTGGGATGGGAAACAGTCATGCACGTAAAAGCCTTCTTGATACCAGTGAAGGGGGGTGTTGGCTGATCACACACACACACACAGAAGATGGCGATGCAAAGAAGGTTTATGGGAGGGCAAACATTTTTACGGCAGACAACAAAAACACAAAACAAAACAAACAAAAAATCATCTAGGAAAATACAGAGAAATGATGACTCACTCAAACTACAACTACAAATGCTGCGACTGAATGCTTCAGTACTTTAGGATTCCTCCCTGTGAAAAACATAAATGTGATGAATAATGTATCTCAACAAAATACCAAAAATAAATAATGAATAAACAAAATTAAAAAAAAAAAAAAATGTGACGTAGTTCAACTGAAATGTTAGAGAATTTGTGCATGTACATCTGTTGAAGACTTAAACTGTACAAACACAATATCTCCCTGGACACGGAAGCAAAGCGTCGAAAAGTGTGTGCTCTTCAAAAGGTGCCAAGTTTACTCCATGAAACATTTCCAGGGAGTTGATAGGGGAGACACGAAGGGTTGGGAGGGGGGGGGGGGGGGGTGGGGGGGGGAGGTGGGGGAGTCCTCCATGAACAGAAACAACATTCACACAGTAAGTAGCCAGCAACAGAGAACGTCTCGCTGAAAAGTGTGTCAACCAAAACACAAGTGATGACAAAAATGATCCCTGGGTTTGTAGCAGTTCATTACTTCAGCTATGGTGATTCAGTTAGTCCATTCATACAAAAGGACAAGATTTTTTGTTGTTTGTTTGTTTGTTTGTTTGTTTGTTGTTTTTTTGGTGGGGTGGGGGGTAGTTTAGAACACATGATCACAACCTTTCTCTCCTGATGCGGGAAAAAAAAACACCCAAAAAACAAAAAACAACAACATTCAGTACAGTCAGCTTTAATGCAGACTGGCCATGAGAACGACAAGCCTGTTATCTGTGACAGTGAAGAAAAAGCTGAGAAAAAAATAAAAACAAACAAAAAACCAGAAAAAGAAAAGCACCTGATCGCAGAATCACAGGATGTCGGGGTTTTTTGTGTGTTTTTTTATTTTTAACACCCTATTTTCCTACACACCATCTTCACCTTGTTGTTTCAGCTTCACAGTCCAGTAACTACTGTCATGCACCATTAACAGGAAAAGAAGGTTCATGCTGGGTCACCGAGCGTGGACGTGTCTCTTTCACCAAAAAAGCTGAAACAGTGCGTGTCCTCCCTCCTCAACCTCCTGCCAGGGTCAGGGTGCAGGGGTCAAAGGCCGGATGCAAAGGTTGGCTGCAAGCTGCTTTCACAAAGGCATCAGAGTAAGGCGTGTCTGCAACGAGAAATTCTTTGCTTGGTGAAGGGGGAGTGGCTTGGAGAGCCAACAATTGAGAGAGAGAGAGAGAGAGAGTGTGTGTGTCTGTATCTGTGTGTGTGTGTGTGAGAGGAGCTTCTTTGTGCATATCTGTGTCCGTGTGTGTGTGTGTGTGTGTGTGTGAGTACATGCAGAGCTAGAGAAAAACATTTTGATCTTCATTCAGATCAGATTCACTGGCATCCCCCCAAGGTCCCTTATCCTGAACCCCAACCCCCCTCCGCCCCCACGTCCCACTGCCACACCTGGTTTGTCCTGCCTCAGTTCAACAGACACACATTTACCTGGACTCAAACAGTGAATGGAGGGCTGAAAGAAATGGAGTGTCTCCTGTAACTCCCCTCTCTCTCTTTCTACATACAAACCAATGCAGACACACTTAAACAAACATCAATGTACTTCATGTACTGCATAGCAAATCCTTTTTAACATTTCTTCCTCTTTTAAAGCCAAACCTCAAAAGAAACAAGAGAGGCAAGGCCTTCAAGACTCACTTGTGATACACTTTAAAAAAAAAATCTAATCATTATAATGTGTTCTGTATTTGTTAATATAAAGTTTCGCGTTAAAAAAAAGAAGAAAAAAAAGTCCTAACCAGATTCGAACCCCGCGTGTTCCGGTGAGAAGAAACTGTCTTATCCATTACACTATCATGGCTCCTTAACTGACGTTCTAAAATTTAACATTTGAACATACTTTTTTAAAGGGCGATAAATCAATTGTGGTATTCGCAGTGAGAACGCTGTTTAAATCATATTATTCTGGTGTATCTTGGGCATTCAAAAAAATCTTTAAGGGCAATAAAAAATTCTTTTTAATGGCTATCGCCGCAATCACACTGCAACATTTAGCCGTTTTCACTAGATCTAGATAGATGTACAAGTTTAGTTACACCCGCCGGGAATGTAGTACGACACGGCTGATTCAATTTCTCTTTTATGTTCATTCTAGTTTTATAGTTTTAAAGCTGATATGAAAATTTATTGTTTTGTTAAACTAATAACATGTAGAGCCAAGTACAAGTACTTCTAAACGTCGTAAGAAGAGAAAAGGACTTCATTTTGAGGAAAGTCAAGACTGGAAATTTTTTCGTTTCATCGTGATCAGTTCAAGGGTATTAACTCGCATGGTTTACAATTTTTAACTGTGAATTCCGACTGATTCTGTGGATATTTTTATGGCAGTTTGGGGCATAATCCAGTAGGTGATGAGGCGTTCACAAATCTTTCTTTGAATAAATATTTAATGGTCTCCTTCTCCAACTTTCCATTACATGTTGTCGTGTATTGTCCATTGAATATAGGATTGAACGGGCAGGTCAACAACTTGAAACAAAATGGCGTCGTTCGCATTCACGAAGAATATGAGCACGCACTTTGAATGTGTATAAATATGTGTATGCAATTGATTTTTGACCATGACCTTCAGGGCTCAGCCAACAGATCTGTAAAGTCCACTCGTCATATTGATTTTAGTATTTTCTGAAAAAGACCACTTGGGCGAATGAACATAGTGAAAGCCCTGTACACTGATAGTAAAACACACATGCTTTTTATGTACTGAGTATAATTTCAAAATGTAATGTTTAAGATGAGAAAGATCAGTTTAAAGCAAATTAAGTCCCCTAGCATTAATTACAGAGTAATTTCCCTTTTTTACTATCTGCACCAAAACGTTTGCAAAATAAATAAAACTTCCTTGCTTAGCAAAAGAAGTTCCTGTTCGAACAAAAAATGATAATGACTGTTCTTGTTTTTGTGTCAGAATATCAGATCAAAGTGCCAAGTTTAAAGAATACAAAAAAATATAAATATAACAGTAAATGCAGTTTGCATATAATTTGGCCTCATTATTTTATTTTTTTGTGCCCATCCCAGAGGTGCAATATTGTTTTAAACAAGATCACTGGAAAGAACTGAATTTTTCCTATTTTTATGCCTAATTTGGTGTCAACTGACAAAGTATTTGCAGAGAAAATGTCAATGTTAAAGTTTACCACGGACACACAGACACACACAGACACACACACACACAGACAACCGAACACCAGGTTAAAACATAGACTCACTTTGTTTACACAAGTGAGTCAAAAAAAGGCCCTCACCCCATCAGCCTGGTCCATCTGAAGCATGGCATCGTCATCGCCATCATCACTCAGATCCATCACGTCGGGGGACTCCCCCCCTCCTGGCCTCAACAAGGGATCGTCGTCATCCTCCCGGCCCCCACCACCCCCTCCCCCTCCCTGGCTGCTGCGCCGATTGCTCCACTGCTCCAGGGCCGAGCGGGCACGACTCCGTCCCGACAGCCACGACCGTCGGCGAGGCTGGGTGGCCTCCCTTTCGTCCCGCACGATCTCCACTTGCTTCTTCACGAAGTTGATGAACACCTGGGATGGAGAAGTGTACAGGGGTCAGAAACATCCACCTGCCCATCATTCTGTTGTGGTTCATGCCTGCTGGGTATTTTCCTGTCTCCATAACCCACCGAACACTGACATGGGTTACAGGATCTTTAACGTGCGCATTTGATCTTCTGCTTGTGTATACACACAACGGGTGTTCAGGTACAAGCAGGTCTGCACATATGTTGACCTGGGAGATCAGAAAAATCTCCACCCTTTACCTGCCAGGCGCTGTTACTGTGATCTGAACCCGGGACCCTCAGATTGAAAGTCCAACACTTAAACCACTCGGCTATTGCGCCCGTCAACCACTTTCAGGACCACTTTGAACGATAGTGATTGATAACTAGTTGTGCGATTCCATAGAAAGTATGCCAAAATACATGTGTGCATGATATGACATTTTACTTTAAGCATACTACTGAACTGCACATTTTTACATAATGCCCATGTTTAATTATAGTATGATGTTTATGCCTTTGGCTGTGACTGTTGTATGTGTATGGCTGTGCTTACTGTATGTGTGGATTACTCTAAGTTAACTTTAGTATTTTGTATGTCCACCGTGATTATTGCATATTATGTGACTGTGATTATAGTATGTGGAATTTACTTTGTCGACATTCAAGCTTTTATGATTTCTACATATCTGGTATGTTTACTGTGATTGCTGCATTGTGTGACTGTAATTATTGTATGTAGGATTTACTTTAAGTCGGTATTCATGCTTTTATGTCTTCTGTGTAATACAATGAATGAATGTGATTTTTGTATATTATTTATGTGTTTTACACCACAAGTGGAGACAATGAATGATTCTATATTCTGTATTGTTCATGGCTAAAAAAAAGACAGTAATTCTTCTCTGCCACATGATGTTGTGCTACTTTGTGCATTAAATACCTTTAAATTTGCTGTTCTTACAAAGCTGAATGATAGCATGAAGATGCTTCTATCCTTTTTTTTTTTTTTTAATGTGTGGTCACTGGTTATGCTCAAAAGTAACATTTCATAGTTCCCCAAAATGAATCACAAAATTAGTCTGATTCTAAAACTGAATAAAACTGATGCACGAGACAGTTCCGTCTAATCAAATATAGTGTGCGCGTGTGCGCGCACGCACACACAAACACACACACACACACTAACCATATTCTGTTGAATTTTGTGTCAAACTTAGTATGGTTACAGTAACAAAACAATGTGACAAAATATGTCAAAAAGACGAGGAGCATTAGACAATCATCAATGAACAATGAGGAACAAAAGTTACTGTTCCTATGTTTATGCAGCAATACACAGGTAAGAAGACTTACATTATACATTCACTTAAGTTACTCAAGGAAGCGTCACTGATGATGATGATAATAATAAAAAAAATTAATAGATAAACATAATGATAACAATATATGGTCAATACATTAAAATACAGTGCAGGGAAAGATAAGAACAAGGCAAAGGACAGAGATAAACAACACAGCGAACACAGACTCACATTATCCAGGCTGTTCTGGGACACAGAGTAATCCTCCACATGCAGGTCGCTCTGGGCTTGCTCCAGCTGCTCAAAGAGCTGGCACAGGTTGACGGTTCGGGTCTTGATTTCGTACTGCACCAGGTTGAAGTGCTGCTCCTGTGGACACACCTCCGCCTTCACATCTCATGCTGTGTGCTGCCTCTATTTCTTCCTTCTAACCACTTACGCTGTGTGCAGCATGCACTTGGGAAAAGAACCCACAGCGACAAGACAGTTGTCCATGGCAAAATTCTTGTGGTAAAATCTATTCTTGGTATGCATGTGTGTTGGTGTATATGTGTATGTGATTGAAACCTGAGTGAATGACATGTCAAACAAATGATAAGCGCTGAAAGGCAGCTGTCAGTCGGCTCTACCCAGGCAGGCAGCCTGCTATGCAAATGGCTTTGTGTTTGTAAAGCACTGAGACCGCAGTCTCTGACTGAACATAAGTACTACATAAATATCAGTAATAACAACAGGTTAGCCACTAAAGATAAACACTTTCCCCTCAAAAGCAGGTTTAGAGAGGGCTGGGGGAGGTGCCCAACTCAGTCACCAAGCTGTCACTGTTATCATCTTTCTGACATCTTTCAGGGTTCTGTACCCTCCCGTTCTCTTCGCTCTGCTGCCGATGACAGAGCCTTCCATGGACCAAAATACAAAAGAGAACAGCACGGTGGTCCAGCCTTTTCATCATCTGCTGATCAGACATGGAACTCTTTGCCTCACCACGTCCGTCACAGCACCTCACTGCCTTCCTTTCAATCTAACCTCAAGACTTTCCTCTTCCAGCAGCATTTCCTCTAGACCCTCTCTCATTCATGAAGGTAGTTAGTTGATTGTGTAGGTATATTTGTAAAGCTGTATTGTGTGTGCATCAGATGTATATATATATGTATGAATGTTTGTATTGTATGTCCAAATCTGTATGCTCATATATATGTTTATTGTGTATGATTGTGAGTCGAGGACTGAGTGTGTTTTGTATGCATGTCTGTGTGGATTGTAAAGAGCTTTGTGCAATGAGGAAAGCGCTTATGTCCAGTTATCAGTATCATTACTATTATTATTATTATCAAAGAGAGGATGCTCCACTGGTCATGTCCTGTCCTGAAACAGAACAGGCACTACTGAGCACTACCGACATGACTCATGCTGCAGCAGTGCCAAGCCTGCCTTGCTGGGTCACCTCCTTGATGTGTGTCGGGAAGTGGGGGAAGGAGAAACCCCCTTTCTCTTTTTTCATCAAGATCAGAGCTTTTAATGGACACTGGCAGATATACTCTGGCATTCAAGTGGGGAGAACAGTTCAAATTTAACACTTTCTTTTTTTTGGTGTTCCATGTTGTCAGTGGCATTTTTTTCATGTTCCTACCCCCCCCCCACTCCCACCCCCTCTCCCTAAAGCTATCATCATACTTTTTCAGTATAATAATAAACAATAAATACAGAACTTTTTCATGTAAAATCAAACAATTAAAAAAACCCCAATAACTAAAATTCCTAATCTCCACAAACACTGGGGGGAAAAAAACACATGCAGGAAAAACAACATTTGTGACGTGTACTTTTATACGGAGAAATATAACCTTCTTAGCAAGGGAAGAAAAAAAGAAGAAAACAAAACAAAACACATGCAGAAAAAATAGACCCCCTTTTCCCACACTCTCCCCCCCCATCCCCCGCCCCCTAACCCACCGCCCCCTCCCCTCCAAACCAACCCCCTTCCCCCACACACACCCACCACCCCCACAAAAACAAACCACCCACCACACTACACCACACCACAGCACCAGTCCTCACCTTGAGGGTGGCCTCAGGAATGTTCCTCTGGACGAAGCGGAGGATGTCGCGCATGTTGCGCTCGTACTCGGGCCCGGCCACGCGGATGCTGAAGGTGTAGCCCTCCCCAAACTTGTTCTTGAGGTGCTGGGTGCTGCCCAGGCACTGGAACTTGCCGTTCACCATGATGGCCAGCCGTGTGCACAGCACCTCACACTCCTCCATGCTGTGGGCACAGGGGACGTAGGTCGTTGTTAGGGTTGGTGTGGTGTGGTGTGTTTGGTGTGGTTTGTTGGGGGTGTGTGTGGTGTGGTGTGGTGTGGTGTGGTGTATGTGTGGTGTGGTGGGGCGGTAGGTGTTGTGTTGAGTATGGTCTGTTGTGTGTCGTGTTGTGGTGTGGTGTGGTGTGGTGTGTGGGTGTGGTGTGGTGTGGTGTGGTGTGGTGTGGGTGGGTGTGTGTGTGTGTGTGTGTGTGTGTCTGGTGTGGTGTGGTGTGGTGTGGTGTGGTGTGGTGTGTGTGTCTGTGTGCTTGTGTGTGAGTGTGAGTGTACATACATGTGTTTCAGTGTATGTCTGTTCAGAGGCATTACGTGCTACTCCCCCTGCCCCATCCCCCCAAGCACAGCGTGACAGACTGACCTCCAGACTGACTGTGCATGTGTTTGTGTGTGTGAGCATGTGTGCACACTTTCCTGTGAGTTAATGTCCAGTCTGTGTGTTGAGAGGTGTGAAGTGCTGCACCCCTCTAGACACCCCCCCCCCCATATCCCCCTCCACCAACCCCTCCCAGACTGACCTGTGAGAGGTGAGCACCACAGAACGCCCGTCCTGTATCAAGCTGAGGATCAGGTTCCACAGGAAGCGCCGAGAGTGAGGGTCCATGCCAGTGGTGGGCTCATCCTGAAACACCAATCATTAAACCAATAAAACCAATAAAAAAGTTGTGATGGCCTAGAGGTAATGCGTCCACCTAGGAAGCGTGAGAATCTGACCGCGCTGGTTCGAATCACGGCTCAGCCGCCGATATTTTCTCCCCCTCCACTAGACCTTGAGTGGTGGTCTGGACGCTAGTCATTCGGATGAGACGATAAACTGAGGTCCCGTGTGCAGCATGCACTTAGCGCACGTAAAAGAACCCACGGCAACAAAAGGGTTGTTCCTGGCAAAATTCTGTAGAAAAATCCACTTCGATAGGAAAAACAAATAAAACTGCATGCAGGAAAAAATGCAAAAAAATGGGTGGCGCTGTAGTGTAACGACGCGCTCTCCCTGGGGAGAACAGCCTGAATTTCACATAAAAAAATCTGTTGTGATAAGAAGAAATACAAATACAAATGGAGACAGTTAACCAGTAAAACTGAAATTGTGTACCTAACACATGGAGACAGTTAACAAATAAAACTGAAGTTGTGTATCTTTTAATGGAAAGAGTTAACTGATAAAACTGAAGTGTCCTGAGCTTTTGAATTTTTAGATGAAACCCTCTTACTTGTGCATTTTTTTTATTTTACTTTCTCATCTGTTGATGAGTATAAGAATGAGACTGACAAAACTTTTCTGATTTGTTCTGAGCAGATGCTAACGTCTTTCGAACTGAACTTCATTTTGAAATTAGAAGAACAGAGAAGAGGAGATGAAGACGTTCCAGAACTGGATGTGGAATCATCCACCCTGTAAACCAGGTGGTCAACCCTGTAAACCATGTGATCCACCCTGTAAACCACCCTGAAAACCAGATGATCCACCCAGATAACTAGGTGATCCACCCTGAAATCCACCCTGAAAACCAGATGATCCACACTGAAAACCAGGCGATCCACCCAGATGATCCACCCTGAAAACCAGGAGATAACAGGAGATCCACCCAGAAAACCAGGAGATCCACCCAGATAACCAGAAGATCCACCCAGAAAACCAGGCGATCCACCCTGAAAACCAGATGATCCACCCAGAAAACCAGGAGATAACAGGAGATCCACCCAGAAAACCAGGAGATCCACCCAGATAACCAGAAGATCCACCCAGAAAACCAGAGGATCCACCCAGAAAACCAGAAGATCCACCCAGAAAACCTGGTAAGGGTGAGAGACCCACCATGAAGATGAGGGGAGGATGTCCGATGAGGGCGATGGCGGTGGACAGCTTCCTCTTGTTGCCCCCGCTGTAGGTTCCAGACAGCTTGTCGGCGTACTTGGTCAGGCCCAGCTTGGTCAGGGCCCACTCCACCACCTGCAGGGCACAGCACACACTGACGCTTCACTGTCATGACACACACTGACACTTCACTGTCATGACACACACTGACACTTCACTGTCATGACACACACTGATGCTTCACTGTCATGACACACACTGATGCTTCACTGTCATGACACACACTGACACTTCACTGTCATGACACACACTGATGCTTCACTGTCATGACACGCACTGATGTTTCACTGTCAAGACACACACTGACGCTTCACTGTCATGACACACACTGACACTTCACTGTCATGACACACACTGACACTTCACTGTCATGACACGCACTGATGTTTCACTGTCAAGACACACACTGATGCTTCACTGTCAAGACACACACTGACACTTCACTGTCATGACACACACTGACACTTCACTGTCATGACACGCACTGATGTTTCACTGTCATGACACACACTGACACTTCACTGTCATGACACACACTGATGCTTCACTGTCATAACACACACTGACACTTCACTGTCATGACACACTGACACTTCACTGTCATGACACACACTGACACTTCACTGTCATGACACACACTGACGCTTCACTGTCATGACACACACTGACACTTCACTGTCATGACACACACTGACACTTCACTGTCATGACACACACACTGACGCTTCACTGTCACGACACACACTGACACTTCACTGTCACGACACACACTGACGCTTCACTGTCACGACACACACTGACACTTCACTGTCACGACACACACTGACACTTCACTGTCACGACACACACTGACACTTCACTGTCATAAAACATTAACAATTCACTGTCATGATACACTGACACTTCACTGTCATAGTATACAGTGACACACATAAATGACTCAACAGACACTGAAACATCATCTACATGTCACAACCTACAGCAACACATCACCAACCACAAACACCAACACATCACAAACAACACAAACCAACACATCACTAGTATCACCTGCACATCACAACACAACCAACACATCATTGTCACTACACAAACCAACACATCACTGATATCACCTGCACATCACAACACACACCAACACATCACTGTCACTACACAAACGAACACATCACTGATATCACCTGCATGACACAACATGCCATTGTTCTTTTCCTTCTTTCATTCTCTCTCTCTCTCTTTTTTTCTTTTTCTTTTCTGTCTCATCATCTGCGTCTTTCAGTGGCATTACCCCCGACAGCACTCATTCTGTGTTCCCCAAACAGACACACCCAGAAATATCAGTGACACTCCCATAAACATGTCCACAAAGTGGAAGACTCTCAACTGTGTGGACAGTCTATCCTTCAACCATTTTAACTTTCCTCCATCCCAATCAAGGTACTCATTTATACCTGGGTGGAGCGAGGAAAAATTTGAGTAAAAGGAAATTTTTTTTCCTAAAATTACGTTTATCTAACATACTTACCGTGACCCACTGGTGCAGACTCCGACAGGGAGTCCGATTCCTGTCCTGTGCAAACTACTATCCGCCTATGCGGAGAAAACAAAAGTAGCTACGGCTGATAACCTTCCGGAAGTAGGTAACCTCCCCTCTGTATCCCTGTCTAGCTTCCTCTTTTTCCGGCAGCCATCTTGACTCCTGATCCTGTGCTCTTCATACGGCTCAGTTTTTTTCGTATTTATGTCTGTCTATCGATTCTTTGACACTCATGTTTTGTATTTGATGAAGACTTGTATCAGGTCACAAACTTACTTAGCTCGATCGAGCCAATCTATGGCACAATCTCAATCATAAGGGCCCTCTACCTCGGGTTCTCTCAACAATAGGTACAGGTACAGGTACAGTATTTGGGGCAGAAATTAAGCCTTGCGGCCTTTCCACGCCTCCTCCACTCCCTCCAGTCCACCCCAGACCACTACCACCTCCTACACCTCCTCCGGTGTCATCTCTGGGTTTGTTTACCCACAAAAAGGTCAGTTGTGCTGTTTCCTTATTTGACTCGATCGATTCGCGTCCGTGCTCCACCAAAACACAGCCTCAAACCCTGATCTCTGGTGACCTCTGGATCAAAAGTTCAACACCTAACCGATTCCGCCTCAGCACCTCACTAAAATGGAGCACACACATTCATTTCGGGGTAGGGGTGGGCCCAACTCACCTGTTTTTCATCCTTGGGTGGCACACCCCTCAGTCTGCAGTACAGCTGCAGGTGTTCACGAGCAGTCAGTTCATCGTACAGGGAATCGAACTGGGGACAGTAGCCGATGCTCTGCTGCACCTTCTTGATGTCCTTCAGTACACTGTGAACATATGTGTACCACTGTCAGTTCATGTGCATCACTGTTAGTCCATGTGCACCACTGTCGGTTCATGTGTACAAACTGTCAGTCCATGTGTACCTCCGTGAGTCCATGTGTATCATGGTCAGTCCATGTGTACCACTGTCAGTCCATGTCTACCACTACACCACTGTCAGTCCATGTACACTGTCAGTCCATGTGTATGATTGTCAGTCCATGTGTGCCACTCTCAGTCCATGTCATGTGTACCACTGTCAATCCATGTGCACCACTGTCAGTCCATGTGCACCACTGTCAGTCCATGTCTACCACTACACCACTGTCAGTCCATGTGTACCACCGTCATACCATGTGTACCACTGTCAGTCCATGTCTACCACTACACCACTGTCAGTCCATGTACACTGTCAGTCCATGTGTATGATTGTCAGTCCATGTGTGCCACTCTCAGTCCATGTCATGTGTACCACTGTCATTCCATGTGCACCACTGTCAGTCCATGTGCACCACTGTCAGTCCATGTCTACCACTACACCACTGTCAGTCCATGTGTACCACTGTCATTCCATGTGTACCACTGTCGGTCCATGTGTACCACTACACCACTGTCAGTCCATGTGTACCACTGTCATTCCATGTGTACCACTGTCATTCTATGTGTACCACTGTCAGTCGATGTGTTCCACTGTCAGTTCACACACGTCAGTTATTTACATATACACCATTATCAGTCAACACATCTGTTATCTATTATTGTCACTTATACCCCAGTCCACCACACATGGATCATGTTACAGCTGATTACACAGACATTAATCCTGTTGAACTTGTAAAAAAAAAACCCAAAAAAACCAACCCCCTCCCCAATATTTATAAAATAGCTGGAAAAGAAAATCAATTGCTGTCATATGCAAGCACACAAACCTAGGACACGTGTCTGACATTGAACATTTCATCAATTTTTCACCACTGGATTAAAGAAGAAAAAACCCGCACACATAAAAAATAATTAATAATACAAGAAAAGTTGTACATAACATGAAACAGGCGTACAAACAAAAAATTTCCAACGGGCATGTCACAGTCACATGTTACATGTGCAAAAAAGAATACAACATAACAAAAATGCCCAATCATCAAGCCCAGAAAAAGACACCCGAAAAAATATTAAAGGCTTTCTAGGAAAAAAAACCCACACAAGTGAATGAACCAACAAGCCTGAAAAGAAGAAGAAAACAAATAACAGAAAGAAAAGGAAAAAGACCGGAAGCAAAGAAAGTGATAGAAATAAGGAAATTTCTAGCACAAAATTTCCAGAGGGTGGGGATACTATCTATGCTGAAAGAGTCCCTGGCATCCCTGTGTGGGGGAGTCCCCTGTGTACCTCATGCTTGCTTCAACATGGCATCCACACTGAGTGAAGTGGGGGGCCGGGGGAGGGAAGGACACAGAAAACTGAGGAATATAAAGATAAAGAAGCAGAAAAAAAAGAAAAGAAAAAGCAGTAGCAGTACTAACAGTAGAAGCAATAGAAGAGTAAAGCATCCATCAATGCTCTGTATGTCTGTGTGCTGTATGTCAAGTCAAAAGTAGCTGATATCTGAACAGCAGTCTTTGACACATTTGGCAGGCATTTAAAGTGGATTCTCATCTGTGGTATATATATGTGGTGGTCTGGTGCTGGTGTGAGCACTTGTAAGGCCTTATTTGGGAATTTCAAAACGCCTGGACTAGTAGGGACTTTCATAGACCCTATAAACCCCACTAAAGCACAGTGGTTACCTGTAGCCATTAAAGGCTTGTCCAAAGGTAGGAGTAATTACAGAAGAGACTTACTCCCAAAACCACACTGCTAATCTGTAGCCACTGAGGGATTCCCATAAGGTAGGAGTAATTACAGAAGACACTAACTCCCTAAAGCACAGTGCTTACCTGTAGCCATTGAGAAAGGCTTCTCCCGAGGTAGGAGTAATGTCCCCTGTCAGCATCTTGAAGGTGGTTGTCTTTCCTGCTCCGTTTACTCCCAGCAACCCAAAGCACTGACAGACACAACACACAGGTATTTCATGGGCAAAGGCTGACAAGAACAACGGGATCTCACAGAATCAGTGCTGTCTCCATCAAACACACGGACTCAAAGATGTTCTTAAATCAAGTACATAAACACATCACGTTATGTTTTTTTGTATACACATAAGAGCACACAAGCACACACACACACACACACAGAGTAATGAAACTTACACATTTCAAAAACTGAAATAATCAGCAAGCAAGAAATCCATCCACACACTGATCAATAATCAGTCAATCCATCCACACACTGATCAATAAATCAGTCAATCCATCCACACACTGATCAATAAATCAGTCAATCCATCCATACACTGATCAATAAATCAGTCAATCCATCCACACACTGATCAATAAATCAGTCAATCCATCCACACACTGATCAATAAATCAGTCAATCCATCCACACACTGATCAATAAATCAGTCAATCCATCCACACACTGATCAATAAATCAGTCAATCCATCCACACACTGATCAATAAATCAGTCAATCCATCCACACACTCAGCTGACAGACCACATAACCAGGCAAACACACCCAGAGAACGAGAATTGACTTCTCAGGGGCCATTCAACCAACAGTTCATCAACTGGTTTAATCTGTCAACAGAGCAACCAAACAGTCCTATGTATCAAGAACCCAACGCCATACTAACCCTCTTTCCCATACCATTCAATCTTCATTCATCAACCAACGACTCATCAATCAATCAATCAACAAACCAGCCCAACAGTCATATTGTATTGTATTGTAATGTATTGTATTGTATTGTATTTCTCTTTTTATCACAACAGATTTCTCTGTGTGAAATTTGGGCTGCTCTACCCAGGGAGAGCACGTCGCTACACTACAGCGCCACCCATTTTTTTTGTATTTTTTCCTGCGTGCAGTTTTATCGGTTTTTCCTATCGAAGTGGATTCTTCTACAGAATTTTGCCAGGAACAACCCTTTTGTTGCCGTGGTTTCTTTTACGTGCACTAAGTGCATGCTGCACACGGGACCTCGGTTTATTGTCTCATCCGAATGATCAGCGTCCAGACCACCACTCAAGGTCTAGTGGAGGGGGAGAAAATATTGGCGGCTGAGCTATGATTCAAACCAGCGCGCTCAGATGCTCTCACTTCCTAGGTGGACGCGTTACCTCTAGGCCATCACTCTACTCATCAAGAATCCACCTGCACAACCCCCCTCTTTCTCAAATGACCCAATCTTCATTCCTCTATCTGATCAAGGGGAAAGAAACAATCCACAGATCCACACTGACCTCTCCAGGTGGAACTCCAAGACACAGTCTGTCCACTGCCAGGTGTTTGCCCAGCTTCCGGGTCTTGTACACCTGGACACACAGGTAACGTCACTGTACAACATGTCTTTACACTGTACAACAGTACTCACGCTGTACAGCACGTGCTCACACTGTACAAGTGCTTGCAATGTGCAACAGGTACTTGCATGTACACATACTTTACACAGTACAACAGATACACTGTTCATCTGGTGCTTACACTGTATAACACCGTACAGCAGGTACTCACACTGGATAACAGGTCTTACACTGTACACAGGTACTTACACTGTACAAGAATTCAGACTGTTTACAGGTACTTACACTGCACAACAAGAATTCAGACTGTTTACAGGTACTTACACTGCACAACAAGAATTCAGACTGTTTACAGGTACTTACACTGTACAACAGGTACTTGCACAGTACAACAAGAACTCAGACTGTTTACAGGTACTTACAATGTACAACTGTCAGACTGTTTACAGGTACTTACACTATGACTATACAACAGGTACTTACACCGCACAACAAGAATTCAGACTGTTTACAGGTACTTACACTGTACAACAGGACAAAATGTCAAAACTGCCCGATGTAAACGGTTAACTCACTCCGGACGACTAGTTCTCTCCCTTGCTTTTCCCTACAGACGACCCATTTGTTAGGGTTAGGGTAAAAATCACAAAAAATACAAAACATAAAGTAACTGAATGAAACTCCCTGTACTTGACCCACTGACCCCTCTCCTCACGTCGTGTGAACGTCCACCCTCCTCCCTCTTCACTACTCTCAGAAGCTGAATCACTATCAGCACCTACTTGATGGTAGCTTTCTTCACTGCAGATACTTTATTCAATGTCTTCATCATCCTCGTCAATGTCGAAACCTTCAGTCTGAAGCATTTCAATCACTTCATCAGAGGTAAAAGCCGCTGTTGTGATCCAGTTTGCTCCAAAAATTTCCACTTGTATCGCCTGCGACGCCATTTTTGATACGCATGCAGATTAACTTGTCGTGTGGGGTCCTGAACTTGCTGGCTCGCTGTGGAGTGTGTTGTTATGGAATCTCATGAAGAAACTTTCCATTCAACCCTTGACATGTTCACAATGCCTGGTGTAGCTGTGATTTTTATGCTACCCCATGAAGAAATCGTGGAAAAAAATTTAACTGTCGAAACCGCTATAGCGTTCTGTCGTCCAGAACGCTACCTTACGTCAGGAACGCTATAGCTTTCCATCGTCTGGAGTGGGTTAAAGGTCCCCTAGCCTTTTATAGCTGTAGAGGCAGTGAATCTGTATTCACTACTTCAAGGCTTGGCATAGGAAGGCAGGGCGAATCCTCTCCTCCCACCACTTTAACCGTCCCTGACCAAAGCCAGGTACTCATTCACACTTTAGTGGAGTGAGGGAAACTGGAGTGAAGTGCCTTTACCAAGGAACATAACACTGCACCGAAATGCAGCCTCCAACCCTTGACTACTGGATCAGAAGTCAAATGCCAACCAAATTTTCAGCCACAGTGACTCCAATGCAAAAGAAGAAAAAAAAAGGAGAAGGAAATAGCAGCATAAAAATCCCACAGCAAAGAGAAATATAAAAACAACAACATGGAAATAGCAGCACAACAAATTCCACAACAAAGTTATATACAAAACAAGGAAATGTCAACACAAAAAAATCTATAACAAAGATATATATATACAGGAAATACCACCACAAAAAAATCCACAACAAAGAGAAATACAAAGGAAATACCACCACAAAAATCCACAACAAAGAGAAATACAAAAACAAGGAAACAGCACCACAAAAAAAACCCACAGCACAAGAGAAATGCAAAATAAAGAGCACCACAACAAATCCCACGACACAAACCAGCAGACCCACCTTGGTGAGGTTCTCCAGACACAACACGTCGTACTTGCCATTGCCCTTCAGCACACGCCTACGTTCTGAGGCCACGTCGTAGTCCTCGTCTTGCACAGTGCCCTGGGGGGCCGTGGACGTCCTGCACACCAATCACTTCCACTGTGGGACACTCCTTTCACTTTCTCTTTCTGCTCCTCAAGGAGGCGTCACTACGTTCACACAAATCCATATCTTCCAGGCAGATGACAATAATAATATATTGTACTTATATTGAGCAAACTCCCCCCCAAAAATGGGCTCTAAGCACCTCGCGTGAAACAGTACATATATATTAGTGCATTATACAATGCAAGAGCACGACAGCTGCCCAGCAGCAGCATAACCCGACACACTAGTCAGGCCCTGAGTGCATGCATATATATCAGAGCAGATTTCTTCTGCAGAATTTTACCAGTGGACATCACTTCTGTTGTCATGGGTTTGTTTTCAGTGCTTTTCTTCCGTCATTGCTGCCGTGTGCACATGTCAAATGGTCCGCATAAGGACAAGCCCGGAGTTTCCTTTTTTTTTGGAGGAAGTATCTGGGTTTGTTCCAATGTACCTTTTATTTACCTGTATGCTAGGTGAATGGGTAGCATGAGCAGCACTGATGTGAAGTTGTGTACCTTGTGTATGGAGAGAGAGTTACCACTCTTTCTGCTTCCCATGTGGACGCATTACCAGTGTGACACTGTTCCACAATTTGTGGAGTTTGTACATGTAACATTTTTCAGGTTATAACAATATAACACAGTGTGAAATCAGCAATGCAGGTTCAGAGGCAGCCTCTGGTCTGGGAAATGCAAATGTATGCATGTGTTCCATCACTTTATGATTTCAAATGAGCTCTTCATAAACCTGTGTGTATTTATGCGATTCAATGAAGCACTCATGGAAGATTCAGATTCCTCATGCATATACCTTTATAACTCTACCCATGAAAACAGAGTACGACTGCCAACATGGTGGGGGTAAAAAGGGTCATACACGTAAAAACCCACTTGTGTATAAGAGTGAACATGGGAGTCAAGCCCACGAACGAAACAAGAGGAGGAGATATACCTTTACCATTTTGGTGGTAAGTCACAGACATCATCAATGTTAGATGTACAAAATACTGTTGCTAAATGAACTGAGAGACACAGGAGGGTAGGTGCAGAGCAAAACTAACGTACCCCCACCTGAGAAAAGAGTACGGGTGAAAAAGCAGAGGACTTACTTGTGGCTGAGGAAGAAACGATATTCACACAGCAGCGTCACCAGGAAGAAGGCCAAACCGATGGACGCCATGGCAACCAGAAGTCGAGGGATCAGCTCCCACTCCATGGGTGACATCATCAGGTCGTACTGACCTGCACATAGCGTGAATAATGTGTTGTTTTCACACACATCCTGAACAACAATGTGTTTTTCCTCTGTGTTGTTGTTTCACTATGTTCTGACTGGCACACAACATGAACAACAATGTGTAGTTTTTTCTGTGTTCTGACTTACACAACATGAACAACAATGTGTAGTTTTTTCTGTGTTCTGACCTAAACTATATGAACAATGTGTTGTTGTTTCTCTGTGTTTTGACCTGCACATAACGTGAACAATGTGGTGTTGTTTCTGTGTTCTGACCTAAACTATATGAACAACAATGTGTTGTTCTAGGTCTGTAATGTTTCAGTAGCATTGCCCACACTGAAATCCACCACTGCTCTCTTAAACTTCAATTACATAATGACAGTAAAATAGCCGATTACACTTTCACGTTGCTTAAATAACAAGGGTTTAGTATCATATCTATTTACGTTTCGACATGATGAAAACAAATCTAAATTAAAAGGAAAAGCCAATCTGACTGTCCTGATTTTTCAAAAACACTGAATGCAATGCAGCCAAGGAGTGTCACACCCAAATCCCCACACATCTGTCCTACATATGGAAGGTAAACAAACTGCATATGCATATATACAGTGACACAAACACACGCAAAGATACAAACACACACACACACACACACACATTCACACACAGTCACACACACACACATAAACACATACACACACACACACTTACACACACACACACAAACTAACTTCTGTCAAACTGCATACTGACCTGTTTTGAAGTAGAACTCATTCTTGTACTCATTGAAAGCCAGTTCAATCAGACCTCGGCCCAGACAGTAGTTGGGGAACATCATGAAGACGATCTTTAACACACTGTGCACCCTCTCCAAGTCCTGAACAACAAACAAAAACTTCAGGTCAAATTTGAAATTTAAAAAAAAAAAAATTCTATAGCATACATGACATCCTATACATTTCTGGCAGAATGGCAAAAATTCTGTAACATACATGACATCCTACACATTTTGGCAGAACAGCAAAAATTCTATAACACACATGACATCCTATAAATTTCTGGCAGAAAGGCAAAAATTCAATAACATACATGACATCCTATACATCTCTGGCAGAACAGCAACAATTCTGTAACATACATGACATCTTATACATTTCTGGCAGAATGGCAAAAATTCTGTAACATACATGACATCTTATACATTTCTGACAGAACAGCAACAATTCTGTAACATACATGACATCATATACATTTCTGGCAGAACAGCAACAATTCTGTAACATACATGACATCCTATACATTTCTGGCAGAACAGCAAAAATTCTGTAACATACATGACATCCTATACATTTCTGGCAGAACAGCAAAAATTCTGTAACACACATGACATCCTATACATTTCTGGCAGAACAGCAACAATTCTGTAACATACATGACATCCTATACATCTCTGGCAGAACGGCAACAATTCTGTAACATACATGACATCCTATACATTTATGGCAAAATGACAAAAACTCTGTAACATACATGACATCCTATACATTTCTGGCAGAACGGCAACAATTCTGTAACACACATGACATCCTATACATTTCTGGCAGAACGGCACCATTTCAGAACTCTCAAGGCCTAACAAAGCACATCAGGTTATGCTGCTGGTCAGGCATCTGCTCAACAGATGTGGTGAAGCATATATGGACTTCTCCGAACGTTGTGACGCCTCTGTGAGTAAAATGAACTGACACAGAAATGAATGTTGCATACGGAACATAATAAGACAATGTACAAGGGTATCTCATATAACATTAGATATTAGATAAAGTACACAAGGCAGTTAAATATTCTCCAATGTGTTTTATCTTGTCAAGAAGGCAGTTAAATATTCTCCAATGTGTTTTGTCTTGTCAAGAAGGCAGTTAAATATTCTCCAATGTGTTTTGTCTTGTCAAGAAGGCAGTTAAATATTCTCCAATGTGTTTTGTCTTGTCAAGAAGGCAGTTAAATATTCTCCAATGTGTTTTGTCTTGTCAAGAAGGCAGTTAAATATTCTCCAATATGTTTTGTCTTGTGAAGAAGGCAGTTAAATATTCTCCAATATGTTTTGTCTTGTGAAGAAGGCAGTTAAATATTCTCCAATGTGTTTTGTTTTGTAAACAAGGCAGTTAATTATTCTCCAATGTGTTTTGTCTTTTCAAGAAGGCAGTTAAATATTCTCCAATGTGTTTTGTCTTGTCAAGAAGGCAGTTAAATATTCTCCAATGTGTTTTGTCTTGTGAAGAAGGCAGTTAAATATTCTCCAATATGTTTTGTCTTGTGAAGAAGGCAGTTAAATATTCTCCAATGTGTTTTGTCTTGTCAAGAAGGCAGTTAAATATTCTCCAATGTGTTTTGTCTTGTCAAGAAGGCAGTTAAATATTCTCCAATGTGTTTTGTCTTGTCAGGAAGGCAGTTAAATATTCTCCAATGTGTTTTGTCTTGTCAACAATGTTTTCAGTCCACTGATCCACAATGTAGCGTTGTTATCTTTTGCCCCATGCACAAAGTATTTTCTACACATGGGACCTCTTATCATCTCATCCAAATGACTAGATGCTCAGTTTGATTGTCCCTATCAAACTGAAAAAAAACAAACAGGGCAAGACCAAGACTGGAACCCAGGCCCTCACTGACACTGTACTGGCAGACAGGAGGGCAGTCTTCACTGGGATTATTTTTACTATGCTGCTGCCAACTATGGCCGCACAGAGCAAACTGACATGCCTAGTTTACATCAGTTTGACGTGGTACAGTGTATGACACCGGCCGTAGCTACTTTCGTTTTCTCCGCATAGGCGGGTAGTAGTTTGCACAGGACAGGAATCAGACCCCTGCCAGAGTCTGCACTAGTGGGTCACAGTAAGTATGTGTAATTAAAAAAAGTCAACCATTCTGCCACCTTCCTCCACACACAGACACTTGCACACACATTCATACTCACACACAAACATACGTACACACACACACACCAACCCCCCCCCCCCACACACACACACACCAGCCCACCCACCTTATCATAGGAGAAGATTTCCAGGAGAAAGCTGGAGACAATACAGGTGATGCCGGTGAACAGGTTGATGACGATCAGACAGATGTAGGCCGTGCTGGGTTCGTTGAACCAGAACGAGGCAGGGTACATCACAGGTGTGATCGACCACCTGACATCCACAATCAATCAATCAATCATCACAGGTGTCCTTGACTGCCTGACACAATCAATCAATCAATCGATCATCACAGGTGTCCTTGACTACCTGACACAATCAATCAATCAATCAATCATCACAGGTGTCCTTGACTGCCTGACACAATCAATCAATCAATCATCACAGGTGTCCTTGACTGCCTGACACAATCAATCAATCATCACAGGTGTCCTTGACTACCTGACACTTAAATCAATCAATCAATCAATCAATCATCACAGGTGTCACTGACTACCTGACACAATCAATCAATCAATCAATCATCACAGATCTCACTGACCAGCAATCAATCACCACAGGTGCTTAATTCAACATACGCAAGGCTTACCTACTGCCTGTTAAGCTTTCTGGCATGTTGGGCAGCAACAGTACGCAGGACACCACAAATCAAACCCACTAATGACGATGATCATCACTTTGTTGCAAAGCTAAAGAGAGTGAGCATTTCCACCACAAATCAAAGCCACTAATGACGATGATCATCACTTTGCTGCAAAGCCAAAGAGAGTGAGCATTTCCAGCACAAATCAAATCCACTAATGACGATGATCATCACTTTGTTGCAAAGCCAAAGGGAGTGAGCATTTCCACCACAAATCAAAGCCACTAATGACGATGATCATCACTTTGTTGCAAAGCCAAAGAGAGTGAGCATTTCCAGCACAAATCAAAGCCACTAATGATGATGATCATCACTTTGTTGCAAACCCAAAGAGAGTGCGCATTTCCAGCACAAATCAAATCCACTAATGACGATGATCATCACTTTGTTGCAAAGCCAAAGAGAGTGAGCATTTCCAGCACAAATCAAAGCCACTAATGACGATGATCATCACTTTGTTGCAAAGCCAAAGAGAGTGAGCATTTCCACCACAAATCAAATCCACTAATGACGATGATCATCACTTTGTTGCAAAGCCAAAGAGAGTGAGCATTTCCAGCACAAATCAAATCCACTAATGACGATGATTATCACTTTGCTGCAAAGCCAAAGAGAGTGAGCATTTCCACCACAAATCAAATCCACTAATGACGATGATCATCACTTTGTTGCAAACCCAAAGAGAGTGAGCATTTCCACCACAAATCAAAGCCACTAATGACGATGATCATCACTTTGTTGCAAAGCCAAAGAGAGTGAGCATTTCCAGCACAAATCAAATCCACTAATGACGATGATCATCACTTTGTTGCAAAGCCAAAGAGAGTGAGCATTTCCAGCACAAATCAAGCATTTCCAGCACAAATCAAAGCCACTAATGACGATGATCATCACTTTGTTGCAAACCCAAAGAGAGTGCGCATTTCCAGCACAAATCAAATCCACTAATGACGATGATCATCACTTTGTTGCAAAGCCAAAGAGAGTGAGCATTTCCACCACAAATCAAAGCCACTAATGACGATGATCATCACTTTGTTGCAAAGCCAAAGAGAGTGAGCATTTCCACCACAAATCAAATCCACTAATGACGATGATCATCACTTTGTTGCAAAGCCAAAGAGAGTGAGCATTTCCAGCACAAATCAAAGCCACTAATGATGATGATCATCACTTTGTTGCAAACCCAAAGAGAGTGCGCATTTCCAGCACAAATCAAATCCACTAATGACGATGATCATCACTTTGTTGCAAACCCAAAGAGAGTGAGCATTTCCACCACAAATCAAAGCCACTAATGACGATGATCATCACTTTGTTGCAAAGCCAAAGAGAGTGAGCATTTCCACCACAAATCAAATCCACTAATGACGATGATCATCACTTTGTTGCAAAGCCAAAGAGAGTGAGCATTTCCAGCACAAATCAAATCCACTAATGACGATGATTATCACTTTGCTGCAAAGCCAAAGAGAGTGAGCATTTCCACCACAAATCAAATCCACTAATGACGATGATCATCACTTTGTTGCAAAGCCAAAGAGAGTGAGCATTTCCACCACAAATCAAAGCCACTAATGACGATGATCATCACTTTGTTGCAAAGCCAAAGAGAGTGAGCATTTCCAGCACAAATCAAATCCACTAATGACGATGATCATCACTTTGTTGCAAAGCCAAAGAGAGTGAGCATTTCCAGCACAAATCAAGCATTTCCAGCACAAATCAAAGCCACTAATGACGATGATCATCACTTTGTTGCAAACCCAAAGAGAGTGCGCATTTCCAGCACAAATCAAATCCACTAATGACGATGATCATCACTTTGTTGCAAAGCCAAAGAGAGTGAGCATTTCCAGCACAAATCAAAGCCACTAATGACGATGATCATCACTTTGTTGCAAAGCTAAAGAGAGTGAGCATTTCCACCACAAATCAAAGCCACTAATGACGATGATCATCACTTTGCTGCAAAGCCAAAGAGAGTGAGCATTTCCAGCACAAATCAAAGCCACTAATGACGATGATCATCACTTTGCTGCAAAGCCAAAGAGAGTGAGCATTTCCACCACAAATCAAATCCACTAATGACGATGATCATCACTTTGCTGCAAAGCCAAAGAGAGTGAGCATTTCCACCACAAATCAAATCCACTAATGACGATGATCATCACTTTGTTGCAAAGCCAAAGAGAGTGAGCATTTCCAGCACAAATCAAACCCAACAATGACGATGATCATCACTTTGTCGCACAACCCGACGGAGCAAGCGTCTCTGTCACACAAACTTACCCATACATGAGGAAAAGGGCGATCACTGCTGGGAGGTTGTCAGTGGAAACGTAGGCCGGGATTTGGAAGATGAGCAGGATCATGACGCACATGAAGGCTGGGATCACATAGTTGGCCTGACGACACAAAGCGCCAGGTCAGGTCATACACACTCAGCATGAAATGCTTTCTGTCTGCTGGCTTGTCAATGCGAAGACATTTTGAGGGACAAGTTGATTCTTTTATCTACTTGTCTCCAGGACAACTAAAAATCATGTAGAAACTTCTAGTCCTGCTATCTGACTGCCCATGTAAAGTCAGCATAAATCACCACATAAGACTACACAAGCATCAACAAAAGATTTCAACCCAGCAGTAAGCTGCAAGCCTACACAAATCCACCCATGGTGTCTGAATCTGAATCAATAATGATGTTCCATCAACTCTGATGATTATACAGTGTTGCAAGTGTGCTTAGAGAAGGCTGAAAATAAATCAAACTGGATGAGTATAAATGCAGAGAGAGAGAGAGAGTGAGAATGAGTGAGAGAGATAGAGGAGAGACACAGAGAGAGAGAGAGAGAGAGAGAGAGAGAGAGAACCTCATCCTGACCCAGACGTAGTTGTCAAATTTTCAAACCCTGCTACCTGACTACCTATGTACACTCAACACAAATCATCACTCTCAGACTGAACAACAACAGTGCTTAGTTGAAAGTCCCACAGCCTTTTGTGGCCGCTGGGACAATGAACACAATCCACTGTGTCCAGGGCTTGACAAGGGAAGGCGGGGCCCAATCCTCTTCTGTCAAATAACTATCTTCAACAGCAAATTTCAACCCAGCAGAAAGCTGTAAGCCGACACAAGCCTGTCCCTGTTCTGTTCAGCTGTTTCTCATGAAGGCATCACTGTGTTCAGACAAATCCATTTGTGCTACACCACATCTGCTAAGGAGATGCCTGAACAGCAACATAGCCCAAACCGCTTAGTCAGGCCTTGAGGAAAATAGAATAAGTAAATAAATGAATAGATAAGTAAATAATAATGATCATAATAAAAGGTAACGACAATAAAATATAGTGCAACTTCTGTTTCAGTTTCTCAAGAAAACGTCGCTGCCTTCAGAGAAATCCATATACACTACACCACATCTGCCAGGCAGATGCCTGACCTACAGAAGCGTAACCTAACGCGCTGAGCAAGGACTTGAGTGCATGCATATATATTTGTGCACCTATCCGAATGGATTTCTTTTACAGCAGAATTTTGCAAGAGGACAACACTCTTGTTGCCATGGGTTCTTTTTTAATGCATCAAGTGTGTGCTGCACATGGGACCTTGTATACTGTCTCATCCGAATGACTAGACGCTCAGTTCAATTTTCCAGTCAAACTGAGGAGACAGGGTGAGAGCGGGACTGAAACCCAGACCCTCACAGACTCTGAACTGACAGAGAAGCGTCTCAACCATTCTGCTAACTTCCTCCTGTGGTGCAGGAAAGAGGCAAGCGGAAGGCTGGCGTCTCACCATGTCCCAGACATAGTTGCCGATCCAGTACATGACGGGGTTGATGCCGGTGACAAACTGCAGGTGCTTGGCCTTGGTGCAGCGCTCGTACACCAGGAACACCACAAAGCTGGCCGGCACGAACGACATGGCCACGATGATGAAGATGGAGATCAGCACGTCCGACCCCTCCAGTCTGGTGACACAACGATACCGTCATGCAGATAAAAGTAAAAAAAAAAAGAACAAACAAGTAGAGTTTAATGACCTACTGGTTCCTACACCATTAAGGTCAAGTTTTTTCACTGGGAGTTGTTTTGGTAGTGAGATTTGTTTGTGTTGTGGGGATCGTAAAAAAAGGTAAAATGAAGCATGATAAAATGAAAATAAATAGAACGTTTTACTCTCTGACAACATACAGATACCATCATGAAGGAAAAGGTAAAATAAAGCAAGATAAAATGAAAGTAAAATGAAATAAAAACTGTTTCCTCTCCAGTATGTAAAGTGTTAACACAAAGAAACTGTCATGCAAAAAAAAGAAAAAAAAAAAAAGATGAAATGAAAAAAAAATGTTTGCACTCCAGTTTGACAACAACAAAACTGTCATGCAAAATAAAGTAAAATACAAGATAATTTTTTTTTTTAAATTAAAAACTATTTACTCTCCAGCCTGCCAACACAAAGAAAAAGTATACAGAAAAAAAGTAAAATAAAACCAGATAAAATGAAAATAAAAAATAAACTGTTTTCGTTAACTGATGTCACATTATACATCCATCAAAGATTGGTTTCTCAGTTATTGTTTTTTTAACTTACACAACATAATCATTAATTCATCCATCCAGACCACATCAGAAATAATCCTTCCATTACTTGAAAATCTTTTTTTTTCCCTTTTCTACACATGAACACAGTTATGTTGAAAAACAGCTGTACATCTAAGCAACACTCACACAAAGTCCATGGTGTTGAGAACGTTGTTGGTGTCATTCCACGGGTGGTTGATCACAGTGATACCTGTTCACAATCAGAAACACCTTTGTGTTAACAAAACTGAAGGTGCACCTGCATATGAAAATAAACATGTCTAAGTTTCCCTACATGAACACACATAACAGATTCATGAATGCATAAAAATCTATACACATGTACTCAAGCATGTGTATGCATGTATGTATACAACCCCCCACGAACACACACACTCTTTTAAAGTATTTCAAAACACACAATCAGGCATTTGCACACTAAAACCAGGACACACAGACATGCGCACAATCACAAAAACACACGCACACAAGAAATCACAAAACCATACATACACATGCCTGTTCGCACACATGTGCATGCAAAAACACACACCTATTCATGTTCCCTCAGAGTAAACTGGCCACAATACGTCAATACACACACATACACCACACACTGTGCTTTTTTCACCTCCCAACCTTAGATCTCAAAGCATGCACAAGCACAAGCACAGTTTGAGTCTGCCTTCCTAAACCCACAAACAATACACACACTTTCACCAGATCTCTACCATCCGTCTCCCCACATCAACAAACAACACACACACTATCACCAGATCATTACGATGTGTCTCGCAACACCAACGAACAATACACACACTTTCACCAGATCATTACGATGTGTCTCCCAACATCAACGAACAACACACACTTTCACCAGATCATTACGATGTGTCTCCCAACATCAACGAACAACACACACACACTTTCACCAGATCATTACGATGTGTCTCCCAACATCAACGAACAACACACACACACTTTCACCAGATCATTACGATGTGTCTCCCAACATCAACAAACAAAACACACACACTTTCACCAGATCATTACGATGTGTCTCCCAACATCAACGAACAACACACACTTTCACCAGATCATTACGATGTGTCTCCCAACATCAACAAACAAAACACACACACTTTCACCAGATCATTACGATGTGTCTCCCAACATCAACGAACAATACACACACTTTCACCAGATCATTACGATGTGTCTCCCCACATCAACGAACAATACACACACTTTCACCAGATCATTACGATGTGTCTCCCAACATCAACGAACAATACACACACTTTCACCAGATCATTACGATGTGTCTCCCCACATCAACGAACAATACACACACTTTCACCAGATCATTACGATGTGTCTCCCAACATCAACGAACAATACACACACTTTCACCAGATCATTACGATGTGTCTCCCCACATCAATGAACAATACACACACTTTCACCAGATCATTACGATGTGTCTCCCAACATCAACAAACAACACACACACTTTCACCAGATCATTACGATGTGTCTCCCCACATCAACGAACAATACACACACTTTCACCAGATCATTACGATGTGTCTCCCAACATCAACGAACAATACACACACTTTCACCAGATCATTACGATGTGTCTCCCCACATCAATGAACAATACACACACTTTCACCAGATCATTACGATGTGTCTCCCAACATCAACAAACAACACACACACTTTCACCAGATCATTACGATGTGTCTCCCCACATCAATGAACAATACACACACTTTCACCAGATCATTACGATGTGTCTCCCAACATCAACAAACAACACACACACTTTCACCAGAAATCTACCATCTGTCTCCCCACACCCACAAACAACACACACACATTCACCAGATCTCTACCATGCGTGTCCCCACACCCACATACAAGACACACACTTTCACCAGATCTCTACCATGTGTGTCCCCACACCCACAAACAACACACACACATTCACCAGATCTCTACCATGCGTGTCCCCACACCACAAACAATACACACACATTCACCAGATCTCTACCATGCGTGTCCCCACACCCACAAACAATACACACACTTTCACCAGATCTCTACCATGCGTGTCCCCACACCCACAAACAATACACACACTTTCACCAGATCTCTACCATGCGTCTCCCCACACCCACAAACAACACACACACATTCACCAGATCTCTACCATGTGTCTCCCCACACCCACAAACAACACACACACATTCACCAGATCTCTACCATGCGTCTCCCCACACCCACAAACAACACACACACTTTCACCAGATCTCTACCATGCGTGTCCCCACACCCACAAACAACACACACACATTCACCAGATCTCTACCATGCGTCTCCCCACACCCAACACCCACAAACAACACACACACATTCACCAGATCTCTACCGTGCGTCTCCCCACACCCACAGACTGACCGTAAGTGGCAGGGTCGACAGGCTGGCCCCCCTGGGTGTCCGGCAGGTTGGCACGCAGAATGGCGTTGTTGATGGCGTTGAGGAAGGTCGGCACGGAGTGGTAACCTTTATGGTTGAACCACAGCTGGGTACAGGAGTAAGAAGAATGAGAAAATGAATGAAAGAAGAAAAAAAAAAGTGTCAATCCTGAAGTCTGTCATCGTCCTCACAAACTCTTGCTCCCTTCTGTGAATTCTGTTTGATATAATGACTGCATTGATCATGCCCCCCTTTATTTTAACCATTTATTTTGAAATTTCAATTAATGTTTAAATTAATTGTTCGACACTCAATGTCTTGTTCCACAAATCCTTCACTGGTCTGTGTAGATTCAGTGCTGTTTACAGAGCTTTATTTTATGTGGTCTGTCTACAAGTCAGCATCTGCCTGTATGTCTGTCAGTATGCATTACTGGCAAAGAAAAATAATGTGTGTAAACCCATGTCCATAATCTCTGTCAATATTGCACAGCTGTGAATGACAACTGTACATAAACTGCTCAAAAATGCCAATGGCCTGTCCTCTCACCTTTGCCACATTCCTGACGGCCAGTCCTTTGAACAAGGGGGGAGCGTTGAGACCAAAGTTCTCTGGGACGTCCTTCTGAACCAGTCCAAAGGACAGTGCTCCGTACCTGCAAACAACAGTCAGCTTCAATGTGTTGTGGGGCTTTGTGCTGAAGTGTATGTCAGTGCGTGCCTATGTGTGCATATGTGTTGAAGGTAGCTGGTAGGTACACATGTATTTTAAAATGTATGTATGTATTGTGTGTGTGTGTGTGTGTGTGTAGTCACATTGATGTAATGTGTTATGTTAACAAAAGTGTTTTGTAAAGCACCTAGAGCAGATTTCTGGATAGTGTGCTATATAAGTATCCATTATTATAATCATTATTATTATTATTAAGGTTAGAAGTCCCATAGCCTTTAATGGCCATCACAGCAGTGAATTCATATCCACTGTGTCTACAGCTCACCGTAGGAAAACAGGACCAAATCCTCTTCTTCCGCCGTTTCAACATTCCCAAACCAAGTCACATGTTACACTACATGGTGGGGGAGAAAGTTCCAGCATATGTATGTTGTTAAGGTGAGAACATTCAGCATGAACAAACACCTGAGAAAGCACACACCTGTGGAGACGCTTGTCGTAGGTGGTGTAGAGCAGGTAATCCTCTGTGTGCTGGCCGGTGACGTTCACCAGCCGGTCCTGGGTGATGATTCGCCAGTCGGGGGCATTCTCGTAGCCACCCGGGCGACACTGGTACCCAGACTTGTCTTGGGCGCAGGTGCAGGATGGGTAATAATGCACCGGGGAGTACCCTGGGTCTGAAAAAAATCCATGAGAACATCATTCTCAGTATCATCTGCACATCACTGCTTCAAGTACCCCTAGGAAACAATCTGTAACAATGTTTGATAATAGAGAAAAAAAACCCACATATACTGACAAATTTAACATTACTGTTATCTGGGCTATCAAACATGCACAACGACATATATATGCATATTTATGTATTGTGGAAATAAATGGAATAACTTTATCATCATTATTATTTGGGCTATCAAACATACACAATGACACTCATATGTATGCATATGTAATAAATGTACAGTGTAAATAAATGCAATTCTTAAGGCCAATGAACTGTTCATCCTTAAGAACTTGTTCTGGAACATACGAGTGTAACCCCAGATATGAACAGAGTGTCAGAAAAGTGAAAAGATGGTTAGACAAACAAAAGGAGTTGGCATGATTTTGCACACAGCATATGTTAGAGACTGAGGGGAGAGAGAGAGAGAGAGAGAGACAGAGACAGACAGAGAGAGCCAGACAGACAGAGAGAGCCATGCAAACTACTACTTTCGTTACTAAATGTCCTAGGATTAGATCTAAATCTGGAAATTTTTTTTATCTGAAACAGACATGTGAATTAAAGTGGCTGGGCTCCCCTAGAAATAAGCAAGCGAATCAATGATGTGTGTTAACCAGTCCTTTATACCCAGAATAGGGCAGACTGGGTGGAAGCAAGGGGTTGGTTGTGGATTGTCAACCAAACTTCCTTGTTCACCATGACACAAAGGTCACTCAGCACATGACATGAGGATCACTCAGCACACGACATAAAGATCACTCAGCACACGACATGAGGATCACTCAGCACACGACATTAAGATCACTCAGCACATGACATGAGATTCACTCAGCACACGACATGAGGATCACTCAGCACACGACATGAAGATCACTCAGCACACGACATGAGGATCACTCAGCACATGACATGAAGATCACTCAGCACATGACACAACAGCACACGACACAAAGGTCACTCAGAACACAACACAAAGATCACTCAGAACATGAAAATCACTCAGCACAGGACACAACAGCACACGACACAAAGATCACTCAGCACACGACACAAAGATCACTCAGCACATGACACAAAGGTCAATCAGGTCATGACACAAAGGTCACTCAGCACAGAACAAAGGTCACTCAGCACAACACATGGCACAAAGGTCACTCAACACATGACACAAGGTCACTCAGGTCATAACACAAAGGTCAGTCAGGTCATAACACAAAGGTCACTCAGCACATGGCACAAAGGTCACTCAGCACAACACATGATACAAAGGTCAGTCAGCACAACACGCAACGCAAAGGTCACTCAGCACAACACAACACAAAAGTTACTCAACAAAACATGCGACCCAAACGCGAACTCACTGATGACGACACTGTCCTCGGAGGCGTTGCGGGCGGAGAGATGCGGAATGGGTGTGAAGTGGTTGGGGGAGGAGTCCAACTTGTCCCTCAGCCACAGGCAGGACGGGTTGTAGTGGAGGGGGTGCTGTGGGGGGTCGCGACCCTTGTGCGGCTGGAGGACACAGCTGGCCCCGATGCCGGACGCCAGTTTCAGAGTCTCTATCAGCCTGGAGGATGTGGCGTCGTCTGGGTTCACCTAGAAAACAAGGCGTGAACTTTTGCTGTGGTGAGGAGTCTTTGCCTTGGGGTTCTACTATGTTGGAGAAAAAGCACAGCCTAAACTCGCTGAGCACTGAGAAACCACACACCTGTGGAGACACTTGTCGTAGGTTGTGCAGTGGGGTTAGGTGTGTGTGTTTGTGTATTTGTGTTTGTGTGTCTGTGTCTGTGTGTATGTGTCTGTACATGCGTGCGTGTGTGAACGAGTGTGTGGCATGCACAAGCACACACACGTGCCAGTGTGTATACATGTGCCAGTGTGCTCAGAGTTCACTGAATGTGGCCCGTTTTCATTCTTTATCTATCTTAACTACTTGCCTTATGTGCGTCTTTCTTTTTCCTAACAGGACATTTGCCACCCGGACAATAACCACCCGGACTTCTGCCACCGGATTTTTACCACCCGGACATTTGCCAACATAGGACATCTGCCACCCTAGGACATTTGCCACCCGGATTTTTACCACCCGGACTTTTACCAACATAGGACATTTGCCACCCTAGGGCATCTGCCACCCGGATTTTTACCACCCGGACTTTTACCAACATAGGACATTTGCCACCCTAGGACATCTGCCACCCGGATTTTTACCACCCGGACTTTTACCAACATAGGACATTTGCCACCCTAGGACATCTGCCACCCGGGCCTTTCCACTAGGTTTTGCCGATGAAAAAAATCCGACACCTGTACATTTGCCAGCGTTAATCAATCGCCTACAAAGGCTACCTGATATTTCGCCGAGTCATCATCAGCAAACTTTCAAGACCTGGATGGCGACCTAATTAAATCTTCATTTGGACAGTGTTGGTCAGAATCTGTCTTAAACTCGGTTGAAAAATTCACAACAGTTAGATGAATAAATTTTTCAAACATGGATTTATTGTAAAACTGAACATCAGTAACAATTTGAATCAAGACATTACGGTAGCCGGCATCATACTGTAATGAAACGGACCTGGTAAAACTGGCAGTTTTCATAAAGATCATGATGCTTCTGTAAGAGAGCAAGAAAAGCCAAAGCCTATTAGTGAAATAAAAAAGACCGCTAAGTGAGTGGGCCAACCACCAAAATATTGTCTGTTTCATATAAAAGGACCATTTTGTCAACTCATTCTGTAATGGATTGAGGGGGTGAACACTTTCGATCCCTTACAGAAGGATCCAGAGTATAATTCAATTGCTCAGCCAAAGACACCAGTATCATTGTCTACCAAACAAAACAGCTTTTGGCATAAGACAAGTCATTTGTCAAAGTAATCATTTTTTTTTTAAATTCTTACATGAGGGCTTTTTAAAAAGGGCACGGCATAATTGTAATTACCGGTACTTGAATACAACAGATGGTTCACACCTGGAATCAACAATTCGGGCTACAGTGACTAATTACATAACCTGGAATCAACACAGAAAAAATACTGTAAATAATTATTTACGACCTAACCCATCGCACACCTGTGACTGAAATCAAAGCGACGGTGACCTGGCACCAATTCGGGCTACAGTGACTAATTACATAACCCGGAATCAACACAGAAAAAATACTGTAAATAATTATTTACGACCTAACCCATCGCACACCTGTGACTGAAATCAAAGCGACGGTGACCTGGCACCAATTCGGGCTACAGTGACTAATTACATAACCTGGAATCAACACAGAAAAAAAAGCCCATCGCACACCTGTGACTGAAATCAAAGCGACGGTGACCTGGCACCAATTTGGGCTGCAGTGACTCATTACCTAATAAATTTCTTATTAGAACTGTTATTTCAAAATCAGGTAGCAGTGGCATTGTCACAATGGCGTACTTGCCACTTTGGTTTCTTGTGCACCACGCTTCCAGTAGACAAATAGTAGAAGTCATATCTGACATAAAATGCTTTGCCAAACACAAAGGCACCAGTAACACCTTGAGAGTAAAATATTGACAATAGTGACATATTATCATATAGTGGTTCTCCACTTCCTAAATTACAACATGAACTACAGTACTGTAAAGTTGGTCCTACCAAGTTGGTCCTACCCGGATCGCAGCCCGTGCGACCACAGTCGGCTGGGAACGGGATTGGTCATTGACTATGGAAGTTTCAGAGGCACGCCTACATCCGTGTGAACGTAGATGTGCAGGCGTGCCTCTGAAACTTCTAATCGTCCCAGCCAATTGTGGTCGAGGGGCCACGATCCCGTAAGAGACTTTACTGTAATTGAGCAAAATTAAACACAGTTTCCATTAATTGGGCAAGTCAGGCTGTGCTGGTGGAGAGAGTGTTCTTAAGAATACTAACACAGACTCACTAACACAACAATGTAGGCATCATCTCAGTCAGTTCCAATGAATCAGATACAACAGGCCCTAGCCTCTCAGTTCTTTCATGGCAAGATCAATAGTTAAAATTGTGTGCTATTCCTCTAAGGAATGCGATGATATCTCGGTTGGGGTAGTCTTCCACAATGTTCCTTATGCGCTGCTGGACGTCTCGGTAAACAGCCCTCTGCTGACGAGGATTCTGACCAGCCTGATCTTGGACCATCTCCACATGCGTCAAGGATTCTTCCCTTTTGATTACATCAAGGAATTTCCAGAAATTTGGATGATAAACCCCGATATCAGCTTGTAGTCGACGATGCCACCCCTCGACGTTGTTATTTGTTCTTGGCAGGTTTTGGAGTGTGCGTTCATGCATGTTCCACATTTCAATTGCAAACAGTAGGATTCCTTCGACCGTTGCCATTGTTCCTTTCTTCTCCAATGTACGTGGCTTCAAAGTATTGGAGAATAGGTGCAGCATTGGCAGGCAGGTAAACTTGGAGCTCCTCGAAAGATTGGATAACATCATCAGGAGGCACAAATGCTAAGGCAGGAATCATTCTAAGTTGAAGAGCGAATTCAGCGTCTGCCTGGTAGGCATTTGCTAGCCCATGAGCCTGAATCTGAAATGCAAGGTTAACATGAGAGGCGCCCTTTTTGTCATGGGGTGGGGGGGGTGGGGGGGCATATGGGACCGCATTTTAACACCTTTTCGGCTATTCAATGCTATTTCACATATCCCGCGATTATACATGGTTAACCATGCTGTAACCAAACCAATCTAACACAATTCCCAAGGCAATAGACATACAGAATATCATCACAATACTGATCAGTAGGTTTCTAGGTTGCTACTTCAAATTTTCTTTGGGTGAATACATGGTCACCCATCGGGTTTCCCGAAGGTCTCCCAGGCACCAAGGCTGACAGCAGAGTATGCTGGGCCAAGGATTAGATTGATAAATCAATATTACTCTTGATAGAAAAAATTAAGAAATCATTTTGACATAGTTAGATCACGGTTACCATGGTTTTACGGTTATCGTGGTTAACCATGGTTACTGTTGTAACATTATTTGACTGGATAATTTAGAAATATTTCTAATAATTTTCAATAGCCCTCACTGAGAGCGTTTTTTTTTTTTTAATTTCACACTTCACTGAATTGAAGAAAGTGCTAAGCCATGGCCACTTCAATTTTTCAAATAGTATACATGTAATCCAAAAACTGAAGCATCGACAATCACTTGATTTACTTTTTCAATGTCTGTTTCAGACTGTACTCTACACATTTTTATTCATCTGAATGAAAAAAAATGACCATTTCTAAGACTCGACCATTGGCCTACATACCTGACGATACACGTTTTGGGTGAGATGGAAGAAGCAGCCCTTTACTTCTATACCGGGGAAGACGTTGGCGAGTGCATTCAGTGCCGCTCTCTCAAAGTCTATCAGTGCTTCCTCTGGATGGAGTCCGTTTCCAGCAAGAGCCGAAACTTCTCGAAGGACATGTTCATATGTATCCTGCCTTTTGTTGGTCAACAACACAAAGACGCAGGGGAAAACTCGTCCATTTGCAGAAAGACTATGTAGCATGTAGAGCTGGAAAAACTGATCGGGGACAGTCTTAAATGTGCCATCTGCAAACCAAAACTGCGACGCCAATAAGCACTGCTGGCCATCATCGCTCATGAAGATGAGGATCCTCTCTGCGTTTCCTTCACCATTGTCATACCTCAAGAAGAGACCACCTCTGGTGGTAACCTGGTATGCTGGGGGAATTACTATGGCGGCAGCATTCTGGGGTACTGGCAGTCGATTCCCAGCATGTTGTCTATTGCGACGGATATTTCGACGAACGTTCTCAACAGCAACCATTCTCCCACTCGCTGCGTCTGACATATTACGCACACCTTCTGTTATGATTTGCTGTGGCGTTTCCTCCGTATCTTTTGCTCTTTGTGTCATGTTTGCCCGAGTGGCTAACATTTCTGTTCTTGCTGCATCTGCAGCGTGAGTGTGCTCATTGATTTGATCGAGTAATCTGTTGCCCCGCAGATGCAGTTTCGCTTTGCAGTTTGTTCTCCTCCTTAGTTCACATTCCCATGATTCTTTCCCATCTGACAAATCTTTGAGCTTTACATAGCAGAATCCTTCATAAAGAAGTTTTCTGCCGCCTCTGGTTGTTGCGATGAACTCCATAGTTGTGGAAATGCATTCAGCAACTAAAACAATGATGCTCTATAGTACCCGGATTCTTGGAATCACTGTGTGGTCAGGTCTATGTTTCCAAGAATCTGAGCATCATTTCTGGGAATCAGTTCAAGGCATGTGAAGGGCAGGGGACTGCTGTTTCATCGAACCCAGATTTTTCGAATCACTGACATGGAAATGTGTCAGAGAACCAGAGCATCATTTCTTGGAATCAGCGCGACAGAAAAGGCGTGATGGAGGGGGGGGGGGAATGCAGCTTCAAACAAAACATCACATGTTTTGGTGGATGTTTTTGGTAGGATACCCAAAGGAGATGTTTGTTGCTTTATTGATGGCAGTGGAACTACTCTGTTTCCCGATATTCTGAGGTTGGCTTTTAAAAATTTTATATGATACTGAATAAAACACACAAAAAGAGACATTAAAACTTTGAAACTTTCGAAGATCCATTTCATGCATCTAAATATCTCTCTATCTTTATCTCTCCTTCCTTCCAGACCCCCTCCCCTCCCTTTTCTCCCCCGCATGTACACACACAAGGGCATGCGCATACATTCGTGCACACAGACAATTTCGGTTTTGTAGAGAAGAATGAAAAAAAAGAAAGGAAGAAAGAGAAAGAAAGAAAGAAAGAAAGAAAGACAGAGAAATAAATAAAGAAAAAAAGACAGAGAAAGAAAGAAAGACAGAGAAAGAAAGAAAGAAAAAAAGACAGAGAAAGATGTGGGGGGTGGGGGGGGGGATGCAGCTTCAAACAAAACATCACTGTCATGAAAATGTTTGCAAGAATTCATTTCAAATTTTCATGGGAAATGTTCAAAGAGGGCAAATGTCATAGATTTGCCAAAATCTACATGGCAAAAATCTGGGTGGTAAACATCCAGAAGGCAACTGTCCGGGTGGCAAACATCCAGGCGGCAAATGTCCTGGGGTGGCACTTGTCCTAGGTTGGCAAAAGTCCGGGTGGTAAACATCCGGGTGGCAAATGTCCTGGGGTGGCACATGTCCTATGTTGGCAAAAGTCCGGGTGGTAAACATCCGGGTGGCAAATGTCCTGGGGTGGCACATGTCCTATGTTGGCAAAAGTCCGGGTGGTAAACATCCGGGTGGCAAATGTCCTTGGGTGGTAAAAATCCGGTGGCAGAAGTCCGGGTGGCAAATGTCCGGGTGGCAAATGTCCTAAAATCTTTCTTTTTACTCATTTCCATTTATTTCAACACCTATTTACTTGATTACTTATCTTATATAAAATTTTGTTTACTGCTTTCATATATATTCTTAGAATCTGGCAGGCTCTCAATGCCCAATCAGCACATAAACACACACACAGACACACCCCCAACACACACATACACACACCACAGAGCTTAAGACAGGAAGCAGTTTAGTTCCGATCTGTGGTGGAGAAACGATATCTATACTGCTTAAACAGATGGGTCTTCAGAGATCTGAAAGATCTTGGCTGTGGAAACAGAGTATCAAATGTTAACCGGAAGGCTATTCATGTGTCTTCAGAGAATATTTGAAAGAGACAATGGAAGTGATCAAATGTTAACTGGAAGGCTATTCATATGTCTTCAGAGAATATTTGAAAGAGACAATGGAAGTGGAGTATCTAACGTTAAACGGGAGGCTATTCATGCATCTTCAGAGAATATTTGAAAGAGACAACGGAAGTGGAGTATCTAACGTTAAACGGGAGGCTATTCATGTGTCTTCAGAGAATATTTGAAAGAGACAATGGAAGTGGAGTATCTAACATTAAATGGAAGGCTATTCATATGCCTTCAGAGAATATTTGAAAGAGACAATGGAAGTGGAGTATCTACCGTTAAACGGAAGGCTATTCATATGTCTTCAGAGAATATTTGAAAGAGACAATGGAAGTGGAGTATCTACCGTTAAACAGGAGGCTATTCATATGTCTTCAGAGAATATTTGAAAGAGACAATGGAAGTGGAGTATCTAACGTTAAACGGAAGGCTATTCATATGTCTTCAGAGAATATTTGAAAGAGACAATGGAAGTGGAGTATCTAACGTTAAACGGAAGGCTATTCCAGACTGTTGGAACCTGAAAGGAAACGTCTGCACACCTTGACACCGACAACCCCCGCCTACCTTGGACCCGGAGCTCATCAGCTCACTGGTGAAGGGCACGAAGTGGCCACGGGGCTGCGTCACATTGTAGTACTGCAGAGTGGTCAGCTCCAGGGGCGGAAGGTCGTCCACAGAGGGCGCTGCCAGGGCCACCGTCATGGCGATGGCGACGAAGATGGCGGGCAGGATGATCTGGGAGAAGAGGGAGCGCCAGTTGCGGGTGATGTAGTGGAAGCGCTTGATGATGACCGCCTTGAAGTGGTTCATCAGCAGGAGGTGGGGCTTCAGCACATGGCTGCCCCGCCCCTCCAGCAGGATCCGTGGAGAGTTGGCCGGGTCTGAAAGTGTGGCCAGGGTTTGGGTTAAACAGGAAATTTTCTATCTAAAATAATGTTTCAATAACATACTTACCGTGACCCAACTAGTGCAGACTCCGGCAGGGGTCTGACATTCCTGTCCTGTGCAAACTACTATCTGCCTGTGTGGAGAAAACGAAACTACGGCCGATAACCTCCCGGAAGTAGGTAACCTCTCCTTTGTCCCGCTGGCTAGTGCCCTCTTTTTCCGGCAAGATACAATACCGTGCTCAGTACATAAAGCTGGGAGAGAAAATCCTTGAGGAACAACAAGCCTGAGCTTATATTGTTTGTGCTCTTTTTGTGTGTCCAAGTTCTTCCGGTTCATCATCATTATCATCATCATCAACATTCAGCTTTGTTCCTTTGTTGTTATCACTGCTACTATCATTATGCATTGTCCTTCTACAAAGATACAAGGGAAGTTGGAATGTGTTTTTTTATTGAAAATTTGCTCCCATTCCATCATTATCATCATCATCATCATCATCGCTATCTTGTCATATTTGCTGTTACTGCCATCATTCCCATCATGTTATCAGTTCTTTACAAGCCTCTGATTATCATGAACCAACCAACATGTTCACATCAGACTCACAGGTAATTTGAGGCATGAGATAAATGCCCAAACCAGTGACTTCATTCAAGAGTTGAACAACAACACACACTGCAAAGCAGTCACTCTCACTGGACACACAACTTCATAAGAATTCCCTCTTTTAGTCACAAAGTAAAACTGAATCACTGAGATGTCATCTATATCCAGCAATTTTTGTGAATGTAAAAAAGTTTCAAATCTTTGGTGGAAAGTTAGGTGGGTTTGCTTTTTTTTTTTTTCCATAAATTGTTATTTATTCCAAAGATACTGTATAATCAATCTCTGTTTTTACATTCAGCCTAGCTGCTCCAGTGAGGTAAGTTCATTTTGGTTTGTTGTTTTTTGTTGGAAAGGTCTTTTATGTGTGTTCTTTTCTCTCCTGATATTACAGAAGACACATTGAATCAAACTGATCACTGCTTTACATCACACTGAATGCTCCCTTATGTATATGTATAAAAAAAAGAAAATAAAAAATACAAAAACAAAAACAGTTTCACATACTGTCAGTGTGTACAAACAAAAACCAAACAAAAATGTTGATCGCCGCCAGAAGGATTTTCTAACACTGGTGAAGACACAAATGATGTTCAGTTATTACAGGAAAAAGGTCAGTCTTCCTTTTTTCAAACTACCTAAATCCACAGACAGGCAATTTAATTGCCTCCGTACACAAGTTAACTTGCTGTATGAATAAACAACGCTATATAAAGATTTGTTTCATTGTGGAAGAGACCTTACAACTAAATCTATAAGCTGATTCAAATCTCTTCATAAGGAAGAGAGAATCCACAATCAGCTGTCAAAGAAATGAATTAAAAGAAACACACATACAGCAAACAACAAGCAAGCGAATGATGGAATCTGACCGTGGGTGAAATTGAATGAGGACATGGGTGGAGCCTCTCTGTGGGCGGGACGGTCCCCCTGTCCACTCTCTGGCTTGCCCCCATTCCTTCTGTCACTCTCTGAGAAGTCCTCCAGCTGCAGGACGTTAGACTCCGCCCTCAGCCCCCCTGTGGCCCCGCCCTCTGCTAGGCCCTGCCCCCCTGTGGGCGGGGGATCCAGGAGGCTGCTGAGGGAGGAGGCTTCCTCAGAGGAGGGGACGTTGGAGCTGGAGATGGGGGAGACAGGGAGGGTGGTGGCAGGCACGGAGTCCAGGGAAAGAGCGTCAGCCGGTTTGGAGGTGTTCTCTCTGCCTGCCGTCAGCGGAGGAATGAAAAATAAAACAACAGTGTTAACATTGTTTCCTTGTGAGCATGGGAAACTGCCCAAGGTTGGGATGTATAAACAATTTCAAGTCTGGAATTAGTATGGACTTGTTAGATTTCTTTGTAGAAAGCACCATTGCATCCATCCAGGACTTAAGCCAGCTTTCTTGTCCTCATGATATTAGTTCATATGACAATAAATGGCTACTTATATTTTCTTTGTTTGTTTTTTAACCTAGTCTTTCTACTTCTTTTCCTTCAATTTTTCTTTCTTTAGTTATTCATTGTACCATCTAATGCTAATCACACACCCAAAATAATCATCAACTGTACAGGCCACAAGAAGATACTTTGTTACTTTCCACAGTTTACTAAGAACATGTACAAGGCAGATACTGATTTTTGATAGTTATTTTCATTCTAAAAGCAATCATAAACAAGAAATAAAGTTTCTTAAATTTTTGCTAGGTTATGGTGCACACACATTCATTTACATTTGGAACATAATCACAGTATGTTTGGTGCTTGTGATAACCAGAACTTCTAGTGTCTGAATTTTACCAGTCTCTTAGAAAACTTTTACAGATGTTAAGTCCACATATCTGCAGATAATACCAAACCCTCTTTGTGCATCTATACTCATGCAAAAGATGAAACATGCACATCAAAGATCCTGTAATCCATGTGAAAAATATGTGAGCTGTAGAAACATTTTCTAGTACCAGCATGAAACTGGACCACAGTTTCTGTGGGACCACAGCCTCCATAGGACCATGGCTTCTGTTGGAACATAGCTTCGATAGGATCATGGCTTGTACAGAACACATGGCTTCTATAGGATCGTGGCTTGTATAGAACACATGGCTTCTATAGGATCATGGCTTGTATAGGACACATAGCTTCGATAGGATCATGGCTTGTATAGAACACATGGCTTCTATAGGATCATGGCTTGTATAGAACACATAGCTTCAATAGGATCATGGCTTGTATAGAACACATAGCTTCGATAGGATCATGGCTTGTATAGAACACATGGCTTCTATAGGATCATGGCTGGTATAGAACACATAGCTTCAATAGGATCACGGCTTGTACAGAACACATAGCTTCGATAGGATCATGGCTTGTATAGAACACATGGCTTCTATAGGATCTTGGCTTGTATAGAACACATGGCTTCTATAGGATCATGGCTTGTATAGAACACATGGTTTCTATAGGATCGTGGCTTGTATAGAACACATGGCTTCAATAGGATCATAGCTTGTATAGAACACATGGATTCGATAGGATCATGGCTTGTATAGAACACATAGCTTCGATAGGATCATGGCTTGTATAGAACACATAGCTTCGATAGGATCATGGCTTGTATAGAACACATGGCTTCTATAGGATCATGGCTTGTATAGAACACATAGCTTCGATAGGATCATGGCTTGTATAGAACACATAGCTTCAATAGGATCATGGCTTGTATAGAACACATGGCTTCGATAGGATCATGGCTTGTATAGAACACATGGCTTCTATAGGATCATGGCTTGTATAGAACACATGGCTTCAATAGGATCATGGCTTGTATAGAACACATGGCTTCTATAGGATCGTGGCTTGTATAGAACACATGGCTTCTATAGGATCATGGCTTGTATAGAAAAACATGGCTTCTATAGGATCATGGCTTGTATAGAACACATGGCTTCAATAGGATCATGGCTTGTATAGAACACATGGCTTCTATAGGATCGTGGCTTGTATAGAACACATGGCTTCTATAGGATCATGGCTTGTATAGAAAAACATGGCTTCTATAGGATCATGGCTTGTATAGAACACATGGCTTCAATAGGATCATGGCTTGTATAGGACACATCACTTCGAAAGGAAAATGGCTTCTATAGGAATATGTATTGCTTCTACAGGACCATGGCTTTTATTGGAACATAGCTTCTATAAGATTATGGCTTGAATAGGACATATGGCTTCTACAGGACCATGGCTTCTATAGGACATAATCATCGCTTCTATAGGACCATGGCTTTTATTGGAACATAGCTTCTATAAGATTATGGCTTGAATAGGACATATGGCTTCTACAGGACCATGGCTTCTATAGGACATAATCATCGCTTCTATAGGACCATGGCATTTATTGGAACATAGCTTCTATAAGATTATGGCTTGTATAGGACATATGATTTCTACAGGACCATGGCTTCTATAGGACATAATCATCGCTTCTATAGGACCATGGCTTTTCAGGACATAATTATTGCTTCTATAGGACTATGGCTTCTTCTTCAGGACAAAATTATTGCTCCTACAGGACCATGGCTTCTACAGGACTTAATAATGTATTTCCATAGTATACATGTATTCCATAGGACATAATCATTGCTCCTATAGGACATGTGTATTCTACAAGACATAATTATTGATTCTTAAGTACCATGGCTTCTGTAGTACATAATCATTGCTTCCAGACTCTGCAAAGACACCCACAAACAAAACAACAACCAACCAACCAAACAAAAACAAGAGCAAAACAAACAAACAAAAAACAGCCCCGAACACCCCCATCCCACTTTCCTCCCTCCCCCCCAGCACTCACACTCCTCCTCCTGGAAGGCGGCCTCTGTGACCTTGAGGAAGATCCCTCCCCACACACAACCCCCTCCTCCCCAACACTCACTCTCCTCCTCCTGGCACACAGCCTCGGTGACCTGTAGAGAGATTCCCCCTCCCTCCCCCCACAAAAAAAACACACCCCAACACTCACTCTCCTCCTCCTGGCATGTGGCCTCGGTGACCTTGAGGAAGATTCCCCCCCGAGCCTCCCCCCTCCACACACACACACACACCCCACGCCCCCCCTGGACCCCCCCAACACTCACTCTCCTCCTCCTGGCAGGCGGCCTCGGTGACCTTGAGGAAGATCTCCTCCAGCGTGGTGTCCATGACGCCGTAGCTGTTGATGTGCAGCTGGGGCAGGGCCGAGTCCAGCGCCTGGAACAGCTTGCGGAAGTTGCCCTTCTTGGCCTCCTCGAAGGGCAGCGTGTACTGCAGCTCCCGGGGGCTGTCCGACACCAGGTAGGCGGAGGGCACGTGTCTCTGGATGAAGGCCCCCACCTCCTCCGTACTGCAGGGCGACACCGGGGGCTTGGGGGGAGTCTTGCTGCTGTCCAGGAGCTGCACGTCTGTTTTTTGGGGGGCGGGGAAGTGTGGGGGTGTTTAGCGATGTATTTTTCTGCTAATTATAACATTTTTATAATGTAGGGATGGGGTGTTTATGTGTGTACATTTATGGTAAAAACAGCATGTTTATATTCTTGAAGAACAAAGACAAGGGACAAGAACACAAATCACCATCATCATCATGAAGAACAAAGACAAGGGACAAGAACACAAATCACCATCATCATCATGAAGAACAAAGAACAAGGGACAAAACCACAAATCACCATCATCATCATGAAGAACAAAGAACAAAGAGCAAAAACCACAAATCACCATCATCATCATGAAGAACAAAGAACAAAGAGCAAAAACCACAAATCACCATCATCGTCATGAAGAACAAAGAACAAGGGACAAAACCACAAATCACCATCATCGTCATGAAGAACAAAGAACAAGGAACAAAACCACAAATCACCATCATCGTCATGAAGAACAAAGAACAAAGAACAAAAACCACAAATGTGACCCTCCACCACGAAATGAGTCGCTTTGCACCAGAGGTCGATTTTTAGTTATTGGTATATCATAAATCTGCAATAAATGACCTTTACAGCGAAAAAAAAAGTTTGTAAATCGGATGATTCTGTGAAAAGTTATTGTGATTTGAAGTTCTAAAGTCGCGAAAGTAACGAACTGAGAAATCAAGGCCGAAAAGTTTTGGAACATGTTCATAGCAACCACATACTTCTAAGCAAGATATGTTCATGAAATTTGGCACACACATAGTTAGTGGCAATATCCACAATTGCACAAAATTTGGAAGAAAAATATTGAGTGTATTTGATTTTATTCAAATAAGAATTTTCTAATTTTTTTGGAAAGAATTGCAACTGAAGTATTAGTACACTTACTTTTTAATCAGCTCAACATGACTAAAAACCTTCCAGTTTTAAGATCAGTTTTGTTGTGGTGTTGTTTGTGGTCCAATTACTATGAAACTTTTGCTATGTACAGTATGTGTACTAAAATTTATGCCACATTAGAGGTAAAAAATGCTAAATCATGATGCCGAATCATGTGATTGTTGTAATTCAATGTGCTCACTGGCTTAGTGTGCTTGTGATATTACCATAATCCATACAACAAGCACAACAAAATAACAAAAAAGATCCACACAACAAAACTGCTCATACAAAAGGTACAAGTTCATGTGTGTTTTATCCCAGCATAGCATCAAATGAAATACATTTCATAATCCAAATGAACACTTCAAACACTTCATCTGCAAAGAAAACCTACTTGTCAAACCCATACTTAACACAATAAAGACACACAACCTCATCAAACAAACACTCAATCTGCTAAAAAAAATAAAAATAAAAAATAAAAATAAAAAAATGTGCAGATATGTGGCACAGGTAATCAATTCTTGTGGTACAAAGTGTCATCAGGGTGGATGGTGTTGATATTGAACCTTCTTCCTCCACTCTTTTTTCTCCACCGGTGGTGTCAGTATGTTCCAAAAATGCATGGTTTATCCTGAAACAGTTTGTTATGTAATACTTCTTTATCTCTTTTCATTTCCTTTGTTTTGAATTATTTTCTATATGTTCTAAAGTTTATTCATTAATGCCTTAAATATCAACAGTAATTTCAGTTTTGTACATTTACATCACAGCTTTCATTCTTTACACAGGACTTTACAAAATGCTTTACTTCTAGTTCTATGTATTTTATCAGAAAATAAAAAAAGAATACACTTATGATATATATATATATATATATATATATATATATATATATATATATATATATATATCATAATATAATCAGACAAAGCAGTTTACTGATAATAAAAGTATGAAATAGTGATTATTAATGCTGTATCACTATGAGTATCAGTGTGCATATCAGTGTGCATGTGCATGACATGCTGCAATCCATTAAGTTACTTTACGCATAGTGGCATGTCAAGCACATGCACACTTATATCATTTATGTAAATGTCTGTGCAAAAGTTTACAATTCCATACATGTACATCTAGACAAAGTTTGTAAAAAGAAACTAAGTTTGCACACTTCATGGTAAATTTATACTATAAATCATAGTACATTAACAGTTGACTCACTCACTCATGGATAGTTCACCAGCAGACAGTTCTTTAGTTGACAGTGTAGTTAGTTTGGTGGTGTTGCCTCTCCTTCTGATGACATGACTTGCCAGCAGTGATATCAGAATTATTCATTGGTGTACAGGCAGGCATATAAAGTACCATCATATCTTTCAGGGCTGAAAAAGAAATTGAACTATTAGTAATACTGTTAGTATTTACTGTTGACACAACTCTATATTTATTTAAAACAACACACACACACACACACACACACACACACACACACACACCAACCTGACACACATTCACATAAAATATCCATTGAAGCAAATTCTGTGAAACTGAAAACTGTTCATAATGTCATGCCCCTGAACCTCCCCTTGCTCAGTTAAATGGTTAAACTGTGAAGGGACAGTGTGTGTGTGTGTGTGTGTGTGTGTGTGTGTGTGTGTGTGTGTGTGTGTGTGTGTGTGAGTGAGTATGTGAGTGAGTATGTGACTCACTGTGTGACACACATTGTGTATGTATGTGTGTGTGTGTGAGTGACATGTATACACACTGTGTCACACATTGTGTGTGTGTGTGTGTGTGTGTGTGTGTGTGTGAGAGAGAGAGAGATCTTTTAATTTACATTCTGTTAATTTCCTCAGATTCACTTTATTCTTTTAATCATTTTTATTCCACATGTCAAACAGTGAATTCCTGTTCCAATGTAAGACAATAAATCAGTCTTGAGTCAATCATTGTTAAAGAAATTATTATCAACTGATTATACCATCATTACATTTCAGTATTTGTCAATGTGGGTAAAATAAGAAAGCTTACCTTCAGACACTTCAGCTATATCCAGTCCCCCAGTCACTTTGCTTGCACATTCCTTGTGTGAGCTGTGAGAAACCCAGGTCTATCACTTCAGAGCAGCAAGTCAGTTTCACTTGTTTCCATGTCAGTCACAACACTGATGGCACCTGGTGCATGTGATTTCGGCAATTACAGGCGAAGGCTTCCAATCTTTCTGTATCTAGTGCAAATGTTGATTCGTCATCTACATCAAAATTAATATTATTGTTGATGAAAACTGAACGACAATCCTGCGTCGTCTGCTTTCGAAATCAGCGTTGCCTTCGTGTTCACTGAGATCGATTTCATGAACGGTCAGTTCCATCAATGAAGTACTGGGTTAGAAACTCACAAATGTCGTCTTCTTCATTGAATGGCAAAATGTGTGCAGCGCAAGTGTATCTTGTCAGGAAATCGCCAAGTCAATCTTGAAAACGTGCTTCCGAACCCTGCGACCATGTTTATTTGAGCTAGCGTGCTGAATGGCTGGTTTCGTCACGTGGCCTCTCTCGGCCAATGACAGAGGGGATTTTCCTTCATAGTGACGCATTGTTTACGTAGTGTATCCTTATTTTGAAAGCGACGATTCGCTCGTAGTTAAAAAAATCAACCAATGAGAAGGACATACATTGAAAGAGACGGACTTGACCTTTAAAACAATGTATGATTCGACCGGTCGATTCCAAGAGATGACGGAGGGCAAGCTTGTCAAAGTTGATCGATTTCGCGAAGTCATAGGCGATCAGAATGACGGGTTAGGCATTTTAAGCACACTTTTAAGGCAAAAGAAGACACAGTTATGCCTAGATACTTCAATATGAGATAAAAGAAAGCCTAAAGTTTACTATGAAGTCAAAATCTGAAAATCGACAACCTGACCCCCACCCGCCTAAAATCGCCGCTAGCGGGAAAGTTGGTCAGGGACAAAGCGACTCATTCCGTGGTGGAGGGTCACAAATCACCATCATTGTCATGAAGAACAAAGAACAAGGGACAAAAACCACAAATCACCATCATCGTCATGAAGAACAAAGAACAAATCACCATCATCATCATGAAGAACAAAGAACAAGGAACAAAACCACAAATCACCATCATTGTCATGAAGAACAAAGAACAAGGGACAAAAACCACAAATCACCATCATCGTCATGAAGAACAAAGAACAAATCACCATCATCGTCATGAAGAACAAAGAACAAGGAACAAAACCACAAATCACCATCATCGTCATGAAGAACAAAGAACAAGGAACAAAACCACAAATCACCATCATCGTCATGAAGAACAAGGAACAAGGGACAAAACCACAAATCACCATCATCGTCATGAAGAACAAAGAACAAGGGACAAAACCACAAATCACCATCATCATCATGAAGAACAAAGAACAAGGGACAAAACCACAAATCACCATCATCATCGCTGCCTTCCTCCTCCTCTGGCGGCTCCTCAGGCTCGGCCTTGACCAGGGTCAGGTGGTAGCCATCGCCGATGTTGTTCTTCAGGAACATGGAGGAGCCGCAGCACTTCATCTGTCCGTTGGAGATGATGGCGATGCGGTCCCCCAGGATGTCCGCCTCGTCCATGTGGTGGGTGGAAAGCAGGATTGTGCGGCCTGTGCAGGAGAAGGGGTGTGGGGGTGGGGTGAGGGGGGAGGAGTGGGTGTGGGGGTGTTGTGGAATTGATGGAAAGGCATTGGCAAATGTAATCCTTATCACATCATACTGAAACATCACTGTTTTATTTTATTTATTTATTTTTTGTTATTTATGTTAACCCCTCAAAATTTACAGTACTATTAACTTTTTTTAATTGTAATTTACTACTTAATTTGTTGTAAACATTCCTAAATCAGTAAATGTTCTTTCAGCATCTATTCAGGTATCAACAGTTCAGTATTCAATCTACCAATGAAAGCCACCTTCAAATCTGCATTCAAAGCCTATCTCTCAACAAGGTATCATGGGGAAAATTTGGTTTAAAGATTTTACATGTTCCTAAAAAAAACAACACAGTTTCTACAGCAAGTGTTTGAAAGGAATCCTAACAATCAGTTCAGCAAAGCTTCTGATTATCCACTGGAACGCTGCATGGATAGTACAGCAACCATCCCCCTATCCCCTCCCAAAAGAAAAAAATCAATAAAATCCCATTTTCAATGATTCTCTTTGTGATAATCAGTTGTGTTCAAAATCACAGTTTTGGGACAAAAATAGTGCAAGACAAAAAACTTTTCATAAAGTTGCTTGAAGAAAAATAAAGAAATATGCCAGGAAATAAAGATATAACAACAAAGGAATGAAGAGAAATGAAGGACAAGGAGGAAAAAGACGGGAGAAAGAAAGACAGGGATAAAAGGATGCAAGAGCTCGAAAAACAGAAAAAAGAAAAGAGAAAAAAAGAGAAAAAAAATTTTATTGGAAAAAAAAAGGAAAAAAAACCAATTCTAATATCTTCAAGGGATGCTGAGACTGTCACGCTCATTCCCATAATTCTTAGGCATCCTCTGATTTCTCCTTTAAAAAAAATAACAACAACTAAATGAATGAATGAATGAACTACTGAATAAACAAGTAAATAAATAGGTAAATAAATGTATACATAAATAAAAAAATAAATAAATAAACATACAAATAAATAAACAGACAAATAAAGAGATATGAATAAGTTTTTTTGTTCTTTTAAATGAAAAGAAAGGCAGAGAAACAGCAACAGCGCTTCCCCCCACCGACCTGGTTTATACTTGACCAGGAGATCCCAGATGGCTCGCCGGGCGTAGGGATCCACCCCAGCAGTGGGCTCGTCCAGAATGACGGTGCGTGACCCACCCACAAAGGCGATGGCCACCGACAGTTTACGCTGCATGCCACCCGACAGACAGTCCACCCGACAGTGACGCTTGTCGGGTAGGCCCAGGTCCTCTATCATCCTGAGGGAGTCAAGGCGACAGGTGGTGATGCTACTGTCATTCTTTGACCATGTGACATGGCAGCGTGTTTTTTTTTAGGGCTGGTGATTGTGGTGTATTTCAGTGTGTGTTCTGTCTGCTTCCTTCCCTGTATTCTGTCTCTTTCTCTCACACACAGACGCATCACAATACACCACACACACACACACACACACACCACACACACACCACACACACACACTCACACACACACACAATGGCACTACACCACTTCATTCCATGACAGATTTCAACAACACAGAATCACAAACACAAACACACGCACACACACACACACAAACACACACACTCTGACACCAAATCACTCCATACCATAAAACACAACAAAAACAATAACGACACACACACCTATCACAAACGACCAAGAACAATACCAACCGGTTGGTTTCAATCTGGATGTCCTTGTTCTTCATGCCTTTCAGCTGAGCGTAGAACCACAGATGTTCCTCCACAGTGAACCTGAACACACACACACACACACACACACAGTGAACACACAGATGCAGTGAACCTGAACATACACACACACATGCCTGGCCACTGCCACTTATCTCGGTTTTTTGAAACATCTATAACTAAAGATGATATATCATCAAAATTAGTTGGCTGTTGGGGTACAGTACTCTAACATCCTCAAACAGATCGACAACTACAGGTGTGACTCACAATACAGTACACCTATTCCAACACCCTCACACACAACAACAAAATAATGTTATTAATTCTTTGTTTTCACTTTCAAAATATTACCTGCAATGTGTGGAATGAATGTATGAAACGGTGTATGTGATATTTTTACATTTGTGTCTTTGTTATATTCCTCATAGCTGTTGTTGTTTGTGGGGTTTTTTCAGTTCTGGTCTCCATGTTGTTTACTTGTCTGTGTTGTGATAATGTACCTGACCAAATTTCTCTAGTTGGAGAAAATAGTTATTCTTATCTTATTTTATCTTACCTATTCCAACAGCCTCACATAGAACGACAACTTGTGCACACAAAAAGTGGAATGATGGCCTAGAGGTAACACGTTCACCTAGGAAGCGAGAGAATCTGAGCACACTGGTTCAAATCCTACAATCATAAGTAGTTTCTCCCCCTCCACTAGACCCTGAGTGGTGGTCTGAATGCAAGTCACTCAGATGAGATGATAAAGCAAAGTTCAGTGCGTAGCAAGCACTTAGCACACGGCAACAAAAGGGTTGTTCCTGGCAAAAACCTGTAGAAAAATCTACTTTGATAGGAAAACACAGGAAATTTCAGGCAGAAAAAAAGGGTGGTATTCTCACTGTAGCAACACACTCCCAAATTTCAACACAATGCAATATAATACAACACAATTTAACACAACACAACACAACACAAGATAAGACAAGACAATATAACACAATACAACACAATACAAATCAAATGTGGTGACTGACTTGTCGAACAAGACATTGTGCTGTGGACACAAGCCCAGACTCTGACGGATGATGTTACAACACAGTACAACACAACACAACACAACACAATAAAATACAAAAAAAAAATACAAATCAAACGTGGGAACTGACTTGTCGAAGAGGACATTGTGCTGTGGACACATGCCCAGACTCTGACGGATGATGTCCATGTCAGTGCGGATGTCCATGCCGTACACTGTGGCGTACCCTCCACTGGGGGGGATCAGTCCGGACAGCATCGACCTGACACACAAACACACATGTGCACAAGATTATGTATACACACACACACATTTGCATGTACACATATATACACATTCACACATGCACACATACAAACACACACACATACTCACAAACTAAACCAAGGCAAGAATGTATGTATTGTATTCGATGGAACTGTGTAGTACCGTACAGTATTGCACTGCATTGTACTGTGTGCTGTACAGTGCTGCAGTGTATTGCATTGCACTGAAATGTATATCCTGTACTGTATCATACAGTGTTGTGTTGTATTGTATTGCACATTACTGTATTATACTGCACTGAATTGTATGGAACTGCACAGTACTGTATTAGTGGAGTGATGGCCTAGAGGTAACGCGTCCACCTAGGAAGCGAGAGAATCTGAGCTTGCTGGTTTGAATCGGCAACAAAAGGGTTGTTCCTGGCAAAATTCTGTAGAAAAATCCACTTCGAAAAACAAATAAAACTGAACGCAGGAAATTTTTTTTTTAAAAGGGTGGAGTTGTGTAGTGACGCGCTCTCCCTGGCGAGAGCAGCCCGAATTTCACACAGAGAAATATGTTGTGATATAAAGAAATAGAAATACAAATATAACTTTGTTATGTGTTTGTAGTATTTGCAAAATTGTAACTGTAACCTTATTTTATTGTATTGTATTGTATTGTATTGTATTCCACATTACTGTATTATACTGCACTGTATTGTATGGAACTGTATAGTACTGTATTATACTGTGTTGTATTGCAAATTACTGTACTACAAGGTACTGTATTGTATGGAACTGTATAGTACTGTACTGTATTGTACTGTATAATACTATACTCTATACTGAACTGTACTGTACTGCATAATACTATACTGTACTGTATTGTACTGCATAATACTATACTGAACTGTACTGTACTGCATAATACTATACTGAACTGTATTGTACTGCATAATACTATACTGTACTGTATTGTACTGCACAATACTATATTGTATTGCATGCATACTACTATACTGTACTGTACTGTACTGTACTGTACTGTACTGTATACTACTATACTGAACTGTATTGTACTGCATAATACTATACTGTGGTGGAACTGTATAGCGTTGGCCTGTACTGCATTGTAATGTATGGGGCTCTATGATACTGCACTATATTATATATACTGTGCCGCGCTGCACTGCACTGCATTACATTGTATTGCATTAACTGTATCTTGTATTGTAATGTATTGCATTGCATTGTATAGCACTGTATTGCATTGTATCGTATAGCACTGTATTGCATTGTATTGTATAGCACTGTATTGCACTGCATTGTATTGTATAGCACTGTATTGCACTGCATTGCACTGTATAGCACTGTATTGCACTGCAGTGCAGTGTGGACCCAGCTCACATGGTGGTGGTCTTGCCGGCCCCGTTGTGGCCAAGGAAGGAGGTGATCTGGCCCTCGTACAGGTTCAAACTCAGGCGCTTGACGGCCACCTTGCGGCCCAGCTTGTACACCTTGCTCAGGTTGTCGATGCACACACCCAGCGGCAGGTGCATGGGCTCCGGCTCAAACTTCCTGGCGTGCTCTGCACAGGTAGCACAGGTGAGAAGGGTTGGTTAGGGGGGTCTAGGTTCGTGTTGTGTGGTGTGGACTGGGATCGACTTGCTCCCTCTCAACACAAACAAATGCATGTACACCCCCCCTCAACTCCCCCCCCCGCACACACACACACAGTAACACACACACAAACGCATGTACAATTTAATACGCGCACACAGACAATTACATATCCACATGCATACACACACACACACATGCACACACACACACACACACAAACGCATGTACATTTTCATATGCACACATAGAATTATTTCACTTCAGACATTTTCATATAATTATGCTCCAAACTTATCTCACTTCACATCAGTTCATGAAAGTAATACATGGGGTTAAAAACAACAAAACAAAAAACATATGATGGAGTTCTGTGAAAGGTTAATAAAAAAGATAATAAAAAACACACACACCACTGAAAGCCACCTGAATGACATATCAGCACTTGCAGTGTCTCTTCTGGTGTGAAGCCTTGTGGCGACCTATCAATGACAGTATCTACAGATTGCCTGCGCTCAAACTGTAATAGAATACACCCAAGTGTGGGGGAGTATGTTTGGAATGAGCAGGGGAAAAAAAAACTAGATAAAAAAAAAAAAAAACCACCACCACCAAAAAGACAGTGCATGGGATGTGGCAGAAAACAAAATAGTCCGAGTATATTTTTCCAGATATTTATGTACAGTCTAGGAATCTGTAATATTTTATTTGCTTTTTTGTTCTCTTTAAAAGGAGAATATGATGTTGTTTTGTGGTGCTGTGGGGAAAGAATATAAACAAATAAATATATAACCAAATAAATAAATGAAGTCATACATGATAAATAAATAAAATGATCTATAAATAAATAAATAAACATATTTATCAATTGATTAATAGCTACATGTATATAAATAGATAAAAACAACAAACAGATAAATAAACAAATATGTAAACAAAAATACATAATCAAATAAGCAAGTACATCAACAAATAACAACGCAAAACAAAAACAACTCACCTGGGTCATAAAAAAACCAACAGACTAACCGAACACCAGGTTATTACATAGCGAGTCAAAAATACAGGAATAAATAAATAAGCAAGTGAAAATAAACACATGAATAAAATAAAATACAACAAGAACAACAACAAGGACAAAAGAAACTCACCTGGATCCTGGTTGGCCATGGCACACGCCTGGTCCTCCTCGATGACGGACAGGTATCCGCTGTGACCACGGCGACACAGGTTGAGGGGGTTGGGGCACTCCTCCACAGACTTCATGCTGCCTCCGAACCAGTAGCTCTTGGTGAAGGGGAAGTACCAGGGCTTGGGCAGCCCGTATGTGCCTGTGGAAACAATGTGTTGGTTAGGTTTGCTTGTGTGTGTGTGTGTGTGTGTATGTGTGTTCAATTTCATTTAATGTCTATCCACATTAAGTTATATTAGAAACCAGTAGCTCTTGGTGAAGGGGAAGTACCAGGGCTTGGGCAGCCCGTATGTGCCTGTGGAAACAATGTGTTGGTTAGGTTTGCTTGTGTGTGTGTGTGTGTGTATGTGTGTGTGCGTGTGTGTGTGTGTGCGTGTGTGTGTGTGCAGTTTCTTGGTGAAGGGGAAATACCAGTGCTTGGGCTTGACTGCAGAACACTGTGTGTGTGTTGGTTAGGTTTATATCCTCTATTTGTTTGCATTTGTGTGTGTGTGTGTGTTTTATGTGTGTGTGTGTGTGTGTGTGTGTGTTGTGTGTATGGTATATGTATGCATGTGTGTGTGTTTGGTGTGTATATGTGTATGTGTGTATATGTATGTGTGTGTACTATGTCTGTTTATCTGTGTGCATGTCTGTGTCCGCTGCACATGCTTGATGTACCAGAATCGTGAGCATGCCTCTGTGTGTGTGTGAGTGTGTGTGTGTGTGTGTACGTGTGTGTGTGTGGTGAGTGTGTGTGTGTGTGCGCGCACGTACACGCGCATGTGTGCGCGCATGCATGCGTGTGTGTGCGTGCGTGCGTGCGCACGCGCGTGTTTGGTATGTGTATGTTTAAGTGTGCGTATGTGTGTGTGTACTTGATATATGTATGTGTGTACATGTGTGTATGTTTTCTGTATGCATGTGTGTATGTGTGTTACGTCTGTCTGTCTATCAGTGCCCGTACCTGGATGCACGTGCTCGATGTACCAGACAAGGATGGAGTAGATGAGGCAGTCGAGGACCATCATGAGGGTGACCATGAACAGGTTGTACTCATCACCCTCCACGGGGGAGATGTTGATGTTGTTGTACTGAACCCCCACCCCCATCTCCTCGTAGAAGGCAAAGTACTTGGCCCCCAGCCCGAAGGCTGTGGTGGAGAACAGAGACTGCAAGACACACACATGGAGCCTGGCCGTCAGCTTCAGTTTCTCAAGGAGGCGTCACTGCATTCAGACAAATCCATACACGGTAGATCACATCTGGTAGGCAGATGCCTGACCAGCAGCATAGGCCTTTAGTGCTTGCACAAATATTTGTGTACCTATTAGAGTGAACTTCTCCTACTGAATTTTGCCAGACTGGGAGAAAGGGTGAGAGCAGGATTCGAACCCACACCCTCACGGACTCTCTGAATTGGCAGATGAGCAGGTAGGTTGGCATGGTTGAACGGGTTCATGGATGTGCAGTCGCACAGTGGCTGGGTTATCAACGCTAATGCTGGTGAGTCTTCCATCTCTTAACATGGACTACAACCCAGCTTTGGTACTGATGACTACACAAGTTTAACAGGAGGCTTGGGGTGAGTCCTGTCAAGGTCTCCAGTGTTGGCAGACTGTTGGGGGACTGTCACTGGAGGGACAAGGTGGCAGTCTCCTCAGTCTGGCTCTGCTACATACTGAACCATTATTGCTGTCAGTAGCGGGCTTAGAAGGTGATGTCCAAGGTATGCTATACCAGAACAGGGGCTACTGAACACCACCTTAGCAGCAGTGCCGGGTCTTCTCTGGTGTGTGGCTTCTTGGTGAACTAACAGTTTTGGTTTCCTGCGGACTGCTGACACTTGGACTGCGACAGGCAAATACAGGCGTGGCCGTGTATGGGGGACTGGGAATGAGCGGCATGGGAGTAATGCCACTGAAATGGTGCAGATAATGGGGCAGCAAAAAAAAAAAAAAGAAAATAGCTGAACAGAAGGCTGAACTGTGTGACATTTTTGACAGGGTAAGTGAACAAAACTTGCCCCATGTAGACATAACTTGTCTATTAGACTTTATTCATCAGATACCCATATCCTTATCTCCAAAGGTGAGACCAGAAAAACTAAAGCAAAAATATGAATTCTAAATATTCACCCATCCAGACTGATGCCATAAACTTAGGGGAAATGTTACATGATAAATGCCTCCGCCTCCCCCCCCCACCCCTCACCCAACCCCCCTCTACAATCTGCACACTGACATTTGACACCTTTGCTTATAAAGTCCAGCCTACCACGCAAGGCAATAATCAGGACTGCAGCATATGTATGCTTACATACATGCACACGCTCACACAATACACCCCTGACCCCAGCCTACTCACAGCGGCTGTTTTGTATGCGGCGGGTATCATGTCATTGGCGATGTCCTCCTTGATAGCCAGGTACATGTAGGGCACGTAGGACAGGAAGTAGATGATACCAGCACACGCAGCCGCCACTTTCGCCTTGGAGTACAGGACGCTGATCAGAAACCTGCACACGTCACAATGAACAGATGTTATTGTGTGGTGTGGTGTGGTGTGGTGTGTGGTGTGGTTTGGTGTGGTGTAGTGCAGTATGGTGGTGTGGCGTGTGGTGTGGTGTGGCATGTGGTGTGGTGTGTAGTGTAGTGTAGTGTCGTGTTGTGTAGTGCAGTGCAGTGTAGCATAGCCTAGTGCAGTGCAGTGCTGTGTAGTGTAGTATAGTGTAGTGTGGTTCAGTTACTCAAGGAAGTAACACTGCCTTCAGACAAATCCATATAAGATGCCTAACCAGCAGGTAACCCTACGTGCTTAGTCAGGCCTTGAGGGAAAATGAAAAGTAGTGTAGTGTAGTGTAGTGTAGTGTAGTGTAGTAGTGCAGTGTAGTGTAGTGTAGTGTAGTGTAGTGTAGTGTAGTGTAGTAGTGCAGTGTAGTGTAGTGTAGTAGTGTAGTGTAGTGTAGTGTAGTGTAGTGTAGTGTAGTGTAGTGTAGTAGTGTAGCGTAGTGTAGTGTAGTGTAGTGTAGTGTAGTGTAGTAGTGTAGTAGTGCAGTGTAGTGTAGTGTAGTAGTGCAGTGTAGTGTAGTGTAGTGTAGTGTAGTGTAGTGTAGTAGTGCAGTGTAGTGTAGTGTAGTGTAGTGTAGTGTAGTGTAGTAGTGCAGTGTAGTGTAGTGTAGTGTAGTGTAGTGTATACAGTGTTCTCCAAAAGCAACCTTTTGGTTGCCTGTGGGTTTTTTTTTATGAGCCTAAGTGCTTGCTGCACACAGGACCTTTGTGCATTGTCTCATCTAAAAGAAGAGCACCCAGACCACAACACATGGTGTAGTGGTGGTGGAAGCAGAAAACCTTGATCATTCTCTTTGTGGGCAGTGACTCCAACGGTCATCCATATACACGAGTTGGCTTTTACGTGTATGACCATTTTAACCCCCACCATGCAGGCAGTCATACTCGGTTTTCAGGTGGATGCATGCTAGGCATGTTCTTGTTTCCATAACCCACCTAACGCTGATATAGATTACAGGATCTTTAACAAGCGTATTTGATCTTCTGCATGCATGTACACACAAAAGGGGTTCAGACATGAGCAGGTCTGCACATCTGTTGACCTGGGAGATCAGAAAAAAATCTCCACCCTTTACCCACCTGGCTCCATGACCAAAGACTGTAACCCAGGACTCAAAGATTGAAAGCTCAACGCTTTGATCACTTGGCTGTTGCACCCTTCAGAACTTTGGTCTTATTTTGCCTGAAATTAGCCCCCACCACACTTCCTATATTTTCCCTCAGATTGAAAGTCCAACGCTTCAATGACTCGGATATTGCGCCCATCAAAACCTTGGTCTTATTTAACCTGAAATTTGCCCCCACCAAACTTCCTACCTTCCCCCTCAGATTGAAAGTCCAATGCTTTAATCAGCAGGAGGGATGCACAAAGGACAGCCCAGAGTAGAGTTCGGTGGAGAGACGTCCAACGCTCCACAGGGAGCGAAGGGCCTAAGTAAGTAAGTAAACTTCCTACATTCCCACAACCCTAAGTAAGTAAACTTCCTACATTCCCACAACCCTAAGTAAGTAAGTACAGTAAACTTCCTACATTCCCACAACCCTAAGTAAGTAAGTAAATTTCCTACATTCCCACAACCCTAAGTAAGTAAGTACAGTAAACTTCCTACATTCCCACAACCCTAAGTAAGTAAGTAAGTAAACTTCCTACATTCCCACAACCCTAAGTAAGTAAGTACAGTAAACTTCCTACATTCCCACAACCCTAAGTAAGTAAGTACAGTAAACTTCCTACATTTCTACACCACAACCCTAAGTAAGTAAGTACAGTAAACTTCCTACATTCCCACAACCCTAAGTAAGTAAGTACAGTAAACTTCCTACATTTCTACACCACAACCCTAAGTAAGTAAGTACAGTAAACTTCCTACATTTCCACACCACAACCCTAAGTAAGTAAGTACAGTAAACTTCCTACATTCCCACAACCCTAAGTAAGTAAGTACAGTAAACTTCCTACATTCCCACAACCCTAAGTAAGTAAGTACAGTAAACTTCCTACATTCCCACAACCCTAAGTAAGTAAGTACAGTAAACTTCCTACATTCACACAACCCTTCCACACCCAGTCCTCAATCCCCCCAGTCCTCAACCCTTGCTCCCAACCCACCCAAACTCGAACACAGCAAGGTAAACTCACGAGAAACAGATGATGGCGATGGCGTAGACCTGGAGGACGATGAAGATGATGGAGGGGTCACTGTGGGGCAGCACCTTGCCCACCTTCAGCATGGCCGTCAGCATGGCCGTTGTGGCCGTCATCTGCAGGCACGTCGTCAGGAACCACGCGCACCAGTGCACCGCGTTGCTCAGACCCATCATCTTCATCACCTGTACACAGACACCTCATTTTTATCACCTGTATCATCTTCATCACCTGTACACAGACCAGTCATCTTCATCACCTGTATCATCTTCATCACATGTACACAGACACCTCATTTTTATCACCTGTATCATCTTCATCACCTGTACACAGACACATCATCTGCATCACCCGTACAGACCCATGAGTTCATCACCTGTACAGACCCATCATGTTCATCACCATATACTGTGTTCAGACCTGTCCCCTGTTCTGATACTGGATTGTCAGCATTGGACAGTGTATAAATGGTGTCCAGAAATAGTGCTGGCACAATAACGGATAACATCTACAAAGGGAAAAGTATGGATGGCAGGAAGGTGATGTGTTGGGCTAAGGCTAAAAGGAGGCACGGTAACACTTTAGCATTTTTTGACAAGATGGTTGACCACCTTGTGCTTCTTTTATTTATTGCAATTCATGTCACAATTAACAGATGGCTGAAAGATCTTCTCAGAGCGTGTATGATTTTAAGAACTTTGCAAATCAAAAATAGTGTTTTTAGCTCTGAAATAAGGTATCAGCAATGAATATGGGAACATAAACTACACATCCATAAGAAACCCAAACCAAAACAGATCAGTTTCTCATGTATTCTGTACAATAATTTACTGTTGCTTCAACTGTAAGCAACCGATAATATGTGCTGTGTTTTGTGGACTTAGCTTTGTTTTCAAATCCAGTACGATTCCAAGAATAATAAATATTGTTTAAATCTGTAACCCCCCCACCCCCATCCCTAAGTCCACCCATCCCCCATGTATATAAATTTCTTATTTCTCCACACTTTCTGAATGTTATTTGTCATAGTTCTGGGACTGGCCTGATAGCACATTGGGTTCACGAGTATAAGTCAGGCATCTACTGTACATTTTGTTGTTTTTGTTGTTGTTTTTGTTGTTTTTAATACAGCAAAAGTGGTGTGGCGTATAGGAATCAGTCCGAACTTTCTTGAAACAGAAAGTGAAAGTGAAAGTGAAGTGCAAGTGCAAGTGAAAGTGAAAGTGGTCAGTGTTGGTACAGACCTCCTTCAGGCGATGTTCCTTCTCATAGACGATGCTCTGCACCAGCATGGCCACACTGTACACCCAGGAGATGGTCAGACACAGGGGCATCACGTGCTCTATCATGAACACAAACCTGAAACACCCCATCGATCACTGTGAACTGTGCAATGAAGATATACTCTGTCATGAACACAAACCTGAAACACCCCATGAATCACTGTGAACTGTGCAATGAAGATATACTCTGTCATGAACACAAACCTGAAACACTGTGAACTGTGCAATGAAGATATACTCTGTCATGAACACCCCATCAATCACTGTGAACTGTGCAATGAAGACAGAAAAAGCGAGGACTGACTGGTCACAGACGTAGCAAACATAGCGTTAAACAAAGAGAAGACAGAAAAAGCTAGGACTGACTGGTCACAGACGTAGCAAACATAGTGTCAAACAAAGAGAAGACAGAAAAAGCTAGGACTGACTGGTCACAGACAAAGCAAACATAGCGTTAAACAAAAACAGAAAAAGCTGGGACTGACTGGTCACAGACATAGCAAACATAGCGTTAAACAAAGAGATGACAGAAAAAGCGAGGACTGACTGGTCATAGACGTAGCAGGGGTAGGGGAACTGCTGCATGTAAGTTCCTGGCTCCACCACCTTCCTCCCAGCCTGAATGTCCACTATGGCTCTCTCCATCATGTCCTGCAAGCACCACATGTTACAGTGGTATGTGTTAATAGACCCACTGCTCCTGTAGTTTTTAAGAATTTCTAATGATTAATTCGGAATAGCGTTTCTTAATGTGTGTATCAAAATTAGAACCATATCTCTTTTATGACAAGCAAAAATGGAATTTTATATTTTCAGGAGACCTACTGCACCTGCAATTTTCAGAACTTCTAATGATTAATTCAGAATATGGTTACTTATTCTATAATCAATATTTCTTAACAAATGTCTTATTATTAGAACATATCCCTTTTATTGCAAGTAGGAATGGAATTTCATGTTCTAAGCAGACCCACTGCAACTGCAGTTTTAAGAATTTCTCATGATTACTTTGGAATAGGGTTCCTCATTTTGGAATCAATGTTTCTTACTGTATGTATCAAAATTAGAACGTATCTTTTTTTAGCAAGCAAGAATAGGGAGTTTATATTTTAAGTAGACATACTGTGCCTGTAATTTTAAGAATTGCTAATGAATAATTTGGAATAGGGTTTCTTATTCTGCAATCAATATTTTATGTGTTAAAATTAGAACATATCACCAGCCGCCGTGGCGAAGTGGTTAGCGTTGCAGACTGACGGCTGGGAGGACGCGGGTTCAAATCCCAGTGGAAGTGGGTTTTTTGGCCCATGGCCGGCTCCTACCCAGAGTTGAGTGTGCTGTGGGCTTAAATGGGGAGACTGGGACTACACAGTCGAGTGTCATCCACTTCAAGGATGCGTCTTTGGGTGTGTTGCTCTAATTACTTGACCAATACTGCAAGTGTCTGTATCTCTCGGGTCTGGTTAACGCCGGGATATCATTATGACAGGAAGCGCTGAGTACAGCCTTGTCATGCAGTCCCAAACCAAAATGGACCTCCATAGCAACATCGTCATCATCACCATCATCCGCCTGCTCCTTCATCGTCATCAATATAAACAAAATAGTCTCAAAGTCTGTGGCCTTTCTCATGGTGACCTCAGTTTCAATACCCCTCCACTTCCGTGCTTGGGGTGAGTCCTGTCAATGTCGTCAGTGTCGGCAGATTCATGGGGGGCTGTTGTTTGAGGGACGTGGTGGTTGTCTCTACTCTGGGAGGGACGCTCACTCAGTCTGGCTCCGTGACTAAGCCATTATTGTCGTTAGTAGAGGGCTTAGTAGGTGGTGTCCTAAGTATGTTAAAAACAGAACAGGCACCACTGAACACCACCGAAGTGACTCAGCAGCAGTGCAGGGTCTCCTCTGGTGTGTGGCCTCCTGGCGACCTAACATCGATGGTTCCCTGTGGACTGCCGACGCTGGAACTGCGACAGACGAACCCAGGTGTGGCCATGTATGGGGGAATCTAAATGAGCGGTGTGGGAGTAATGCCACTGAAACGATGCAGATGATGGGGCAGAAAAAAAAAAGAAGAACATATCTCTTTTAAGGCATGCCTGAAAAGGATGTTTTTAGAACAGAAACTACAACTGGAAGAATTTATAGTTATAATAACCCCTCAAAACGGAGTATGGCTGCCTACATGGCAGGGTACCGACGGTCATATACATAACAGCCCACTCATGTACATACGAGTGAACATGGGAGTGGCAGCCCATTAACGAAGAAGAAGAATAGTTAAAATAGTGTCTCTTATTCTGAAAGAGTTTGGATATTTTTGTAAAAATGTATGGTTGTTTGTTTGTTTGTTTTCTTTTGCTGTGTGGTAGATCAGGCTTTTGTCTTTTTATTGCTTTCATATTTTGGCTCAGCTCAATATTTCTATTTCTTTGTTACTTTTAAGTTTTTCCTTTGTCATATTCAACTATAGGCTGAGAGACTGTGTATGTGAGCAATAAGCCTCTGATTGCATATGATTTCCAATTGGATGAATAAAGATGTATTGTATTGTATTGTATTGTACTGTATTGCATTGTATTGTATTGTACTGTGCTGTATATCACCACATTGACACAGCGAATGGGTGGATGGGCCATGTGGTGAAATGAATATTCACAGTGCTACGGAAGTTTGCATCCTATCTTCATCACAAAAAGGATATTCTTCACAGGGAGAAAACCTGCTGGAACTATCTCAGCAAACTGAAACTAGGGATGACCCTGTTAAAAAAAAAAAGTGCTTATTGTTCCTTGTGCAAAAACTGATTGTATCCTTTCTTCCCAAATAAAAGAACATTACAATATCAGAAAGATCAGCAGTCTACTATACAAACTCCAACTAGATACTAAAAAAACCCAAATTTGCTTCAAAAGAGACTTGCACTGGTGGTAATGTACTTCGTACCCCTATGCATATCACATGTGAATGTGAATTGTGGGGAGAGGTTGAACAAAAGAACAGTGACACTGAGACTAAGGCTGTGCTGAACCCAGAATGTCCTGGTCGTTACATTACACAAGGCTATGTACAGGATATAAGTGGGTTTTTTTTCCTTCTCACGTTTCACACAATACCATGGATAACATGCCACATGTGGTTCAGTTAGGACTATTTCCTTTATGTCACAGAATAGCATGGGTAAAAGACAGTCCTATTATGATCATCACAAGCCAACAATGGTTAACACAACACAAACACAGCCACTGTCCAACCAACCAGTCCATAATCACACACACGCACATGCACACACACAAACACATGCACACACACGCACATGCACACACACACACACGCACACATGTATACACACACATACCCACACACACACACACATGCACACACACACACACATGCACACATGTATACACACACACATACCCACACACACATGCACACATGTACACACACACACACACAAACACGCACACACACACACACATGCACACACACACACATGTATACACACACATACCCACACACACACACATACACCCAACCACCCACCAGCCACAAACACCACCCCTCCACACACACACACACACAAACACCCACCCACACACACGCAAATACCACCCCTCCGCACACACACGCACATACAACCTCCCACCCATACAAACACCCCCTCCCCACACACACACACACCCACCCACCCACACACTCACACACCTGCACCCAGACAAAGCCAAACTGGTAGTAGCGGTAAGTGCCAGATCCAGGGCCGGGGGTCCAGGTCTGTTTCCGGACGTTCTTGGTGGTGTAGATGAAGGTGGCGTTCTGTCGGATCTTGTAGCGCACGTGGCGCGGGAGCTGTTGTGCCCCCTCCATGTTTTCAAACGACACCCCTGAACAGCACAAGGGTGACAAATGTGACACTGAATTTATATAAAGGACCAGGAGGGAGACAGACTGTATTCCATCATCTCAATAATAAGACTGACAAAGAGATGAAGAGATTTTGACACTGAATTATAAGAGACTAAAAAGGTACATAAAGATTTTATTCAATCATTTGAATAAGACTGACAAACAGACGAAGAGATTTTGACACTGAATTATAAGTGACTAAGTCTCCCAACGAAGGACCAGGTGGAGGAGGAAACCTTTCCTAACGGCTGTGAAGGTGGAAGAGGATGACCAAAGGGCAGGGGGAGCTCTTATCCTTGGCTGGAAGTCCTCCTAGGAGATGGAACTCTGAAGAAAAAACCTGCACCTGCCGAGGCTGTTCTACATGTGGCAGTATCTGCACCTGTGGGACTGTGAGCGTCGGTAGGCGAGAGAGTGGGGAAGGGACTGCACAACTCCTCTTCACAAAAAAAAAGTCACCTGTGCTAGTCAGGCAACCAAGCTAATGTCGAAACGACAATGGGACACACACCGACAGATAAGCCTGCCTGCCTACTCATCCATCGGTCTGACAGGAGATTCCATCGTAATCGGTGAAAAGATATTTCATTTCATCATGTGAATAATAACAAAAAGAAACCAAGAGACACAAGGAGATTCTATTTCAACAATCAAATGACACTGAAACATAAAAAAATATTTAAAAAAAAAGACACAAGGAGATTTTAATTCAACAATCAAATGACTCTGAATGATGAGAGACAAAGAGACAAAACACATTTTATTTAAGCTGAACACTTTACTGTTATACATATCTTTTAGTAAACAAGAACAGCTGGAAATATGACTGCACACAAACATACCACATAAAATAAATACAAACCACACACACGCACACACACACACATAATTGTGAGTCCATACACAAACACTGTCTTCACCAGCAATCATACACACAGACACACACACACACACACAAACACCACAAAACACACACACACACACACACACCACAACAACCAACCCTCCCCTCCAGAAAAACTCACCAGCGATAACACTGCTGTTCTGCGAATAGGCCTTGGTGAGGAAGAAGTTGACCATGTCAGCCTCAGACTCGAACCCTTGGAACACGTTGAGCGAGATGCCCTCCATCAGCCGGAGCCACTCGTTGGCCGCGCGGTCAATCATGTCGATCATGTGCAGGTACTGGGTGGCGTTGTGCACCGGCTCCGACACAAAGGGGGATAACTTGGGGATGGCAAACAAGGGCCAGATAACCCCGCGGTGCCCTTGCAAGTCCTGCTGCATCTGAATGACATCAGAGAGAGGTTTCTTCACTGGTGGACTGAGTGAGTGAGTCACACTGCTCTGGCACACATCTGATGGAGATCTGTTCCTTGTGTGAAATGACATGGTGATTAGCTCTGTCTTTGGGTTGTGGAGGATTAATAAGTAAAAAGTGACGACTGCAACTCTGAATATGCTTATGATTGAAGATACTTATTTTCATGCACATGTTATAAAAGTGGGTCTTTTTTTGTTCTTTATTTACATCTTTTTTTTGTATCCCTTTAAAAAAAGAAAGAAAGTGGATTTGATTGTGCCCACCTGTCTAATGGATTGGAGGTTGTGCTCTGTCTTTGGCAAAACAACAACAAAAACTACTTTGAATATGCTTATGATTGAAGATATTTTCATGCACATAATTAAGTTTTTTGTCAGCATTATAAAAGTGGATCTTTTCTTCCGTCTTCTTTTTCTTTTTTCAAGATAAAAGTGGATGTGACTGTGCCCACCTCTCTAACGGCTTCGAAGTTGTGCTCCGTCTTTGGCAACAAACCCCAAAACTACTACACTGAACATGCTTATGACTGAAATTACTTTTTTCATTCACATGTTCAATCTTTTGTCAATGTTATAAAGTGGATCTTCTTTTTTTAATTAAAAAAAAAATCAAGATATAAGTGGATGTGATTGGGTCCATCACTCTTATGGCTTCAAGGTTGTGCTGTAATTGGCCAAAAAAACACAAAAAACTACTACTCAGAATATGCTTATGACAAGATTTTTCATGTGCATGATTAATTTTTTTTTGTCAGTGTTATAAAAGTGGATCTTTTTTTCTGTTTCTTTTTTTTTTTTTTTAAAGATGAAAGTGGATGTGATTGTGCCCACCTCTCTGATGGCCTGGAGGTTGTGCTCGGTCTTTGGCTTGCGGAGGAAGTCATGAAGCTCCTGAGAGATGTTGAGCCACTCCCGGGCATAGTCCCCAATGCTGTCAATGAACTGGAACGTGGCGTTGGCCTGCACACACACACACACATACACACACACACACACACACATCTTTTATTTACCATTATTTTGTTTTGCTTTTTATGTGTTAAGGTTAACTTTGTTAAGGTTTAATAGACATTAAAACTGATTCTGATTCTGATTACACACACACACACACACATACACACACAGAATTTTTTTCTTTGCCCCAGTCATAGATTCAGGACTGTTGCTGTTGTTTGAATTCTCCCAGTATCAGTAGATCCAGTACGTCTAAACAGTGAGAAGGTTATACTGTTAAAGGGCTTGCTTTGCTATGACTCTGTTGTGTGTGTGTGTTTTATACATGTATGCCAAATTCGTACTGCTTTGCTTGTAATCAATATATATCAAAGACTCCACCACATTTTATTTCTCTTCCTGAGATAATAAAAGTTATTCTGATTCTAATTCTATATGCATCCTACTGAGCAAAGTTAATGTGTAGTAACTGACAAACTGTGTTTCTTTGGATGAGAGGACTCCAAGTACAGTTGTCTTTTATTACTGTATATCTGAAGGTAGGACATGTACACATGTTTTATATATATCCATGCACTCAAGACCTGACAAAGCCAATTGAGTAATGCTGCTGGTCAGGCATATGCCCGAAAGATGTGATGCAGCGTATACAGATTCGTACAAATGCAGTGACAAACTGAAATCAAAACCGTAAGCAGCCTCACTTCACGTTCAGGGAAAAAAACTGACCTTTCTGATGACCTCATCGGCGGCGGTGTTGTTGGGAGCATAGAGGATCTTGGGATTGCTGTACAGGTAGTGAGTGATGATGCCCAGCATCTCCTTTTGGCGTGAAGACATCCTCAGGGCCTCTGCAACATGGCTTCCTTTGGTGATAACGTCAGGTGGTGTGTTGCTGGGTTTTTTTGTGTTTTTTTTACTGTGTTAAGCTGTGGTGTGCTATGAGGAGGAAGGTAGCAGGTGCTATGTGGAGCTGAACTGAGTATATTGTTCACAAAAGTCCTGCAGACCAGAGTTGTTACGGCTTCACTCTACAGCAAGATCCAAGCACTCTACTGTCCATAACAAAAGAAGTTTAAAATAGACATTTTTCTTCCACAGCACATGCATGGCAGACATGAAGATTAACAATAAATTCAATCATTTTAAACATAGCATGAGCATATCTATCAGAATGACACACAGAGTATTACAATAACAGCTGTGTTGTTTGCCAGTAAAGAGGTAATGGTCAAAACACACACACCACCTTCCCTTTTCTCTCTTTCACTATTTCCTCACTCAGGTACATCAGAAGTCAGCTCAAATACAAATACAAACCAGCCTGCATTTTCAAATAAAACCCAATTATATAGCGTCTGTTTTTCCCTCTTACTCCCTCCCCCCCTTTCCCTCTCCCTCTTTTCTCAGAAAACCGCTAACGCTCTCCCACAATCAAACCACCTCAAATACTCACTTTCACTTTCAGTTTCAAGGGTGCATCAAAGCATGCAGACTGATCCATGTATACTTCACTACATTCACTTTATGTTTTAAAGGCTGGGGGATGGAGATGATGCCTCGCCATGTGCAGACCCAACATGCTGTTCAGGCCTTCAAAACATACTACAGGTGTGAAAAAATACCCCCCCAAAAAGTGAACTAAAATGAAATAAAATAAACCAAATAAGCCTACGAAAGGTGTTGAAATAAAACCCAAAACATAAACTAAAAAGAAATAAGATAAACAAAATAAGCCTACCAAAGGTGTAAAAAACAACACAAAAAACAACTACAACCCAACACTTTTACCTAAACTAAATCAAAACAAACAAACAGCACTCACCGATATCAACAGGATCCTCATCCCCGTCATCATCGCCGTCATCAGAATCATCGCCGGCACTCACTCCCTTCTTGTTCTTGGGCTCCTTGCCGCACACAGCAGTCTGCATGAAGTCCCACATCTTCAGCAGGCTGGGTTTCCAGTGCTTCTTCTTGCCGGAGGGGTCCAACGGCGTTCCCGACGGGGGAACGGGAATGTCAGGATTGACGGGCCCTGTGCCGTTGATGGAGGGTTCCAGGTCTGTCTGGTTGACTGGGGAGATGTCCGTGATGTTGTCGTCGAAGGGCAGCATCTCCACAAACTTGCCCAGCTCTTCCAGTTCGTGTTGGAAGCGAATGAATCTCTCCACCTGCACATACAGTAAACACTGAAAATGGGGATGAGGAACAATAGCTCTTCTGGTTCATACTGGAAGTGTATAAATCTCTCCACCTGCACACAAAGTAGTTTGATAGGGCCGTTTCCTCCTTTTTGTATTGTGGCCCCAGGCTGACGTACATTATAACATTTCTGAGTTCATAAAGTAGTTTGGAAATGGCAAAAAGGAACAAACTTCCTCCAGTTCATGTTGCAATCTTATGAATCTGTCCACCAGCACTCAAAGTAGTTTGACAATCCTGATGAGGAAAAATAGCTCTTCCAGTTTGTGTTGGAAGAGTACAAATCTCTCCACCTGTACTTAAAGAGTTTGGAAATTAGGTTGAGAAAAAATAGCTCTTTCAGTTTGTGTTGGAAGCATATGAATATGTCCAACTCTACTCAAAGAGTTTGGAAATTGAGGGGAAAAATACTCTTCCAGTTTGTGTTGGAAGCATATCAATCTCTCCACAAAGTTCAGCATGAGAGAATTAGTGCATTACATTCTCCCTGTCTTGTCAGCATATCAAATATTCACCTGTTACTGTGTGGTGTGGTGTGGTGCGGTGTGGTGCGGTGCGGTGTGGTGCAGTGTGGTGGGTGTGGTATGGTGTGGTGCAGTGTGGTGTGGTGCAGTGTGGTGCAGTTTTGTGTGGTAGGGTGTGGTGTGGTGTGGTGTGGTGTGGTGTGGTGTGGTGTGGTGCTGTGATGTGGTTTGTGTGGTGTGGTGGTGTGATGTGGTGTGGTGTGGTGTGGTGCTGTGTGGTGTTGTGTGGTGTGATGTGGTTTGTGTGGTGTGGTGTGATGTGGAGTGTTGCGGTGTGGTGTGGTGCTGTGTGGTGTGATGTGGTTTGTGTGGTGTGGTGTGATGTCGTGTGGTGTTGTATGGTGTGGACAGATGTGATGATAAGGTGTGGCGTGGTGTGGTGTGGTGTGGTGTGGTGTGGAGTGGTGTGATGTGGTTTGTGTGGTGTGGTATGATTTCGTGTGGTGTTGTATGGTGTGGACAGATGTGATGATAAGGTGTGGCGTGGTACGGTGTGGCGTGGTACGGTGTGGTGTGGTGTGGTGTGGTGTGGAGTGGTGTGGTATGATTTTGTGTGGTGTTGTATGGTGTGGACAGATGTGATGTGGTGTGGCGTGGTATGGTGTGGTGTGGTGTGGTGTGGTGTGGTGTGGTGTGGTATGATTTCGTGTGGTGTTGTATGGTGTGGACAGATGTGATGATAAGGTGTGGCGTGGTGTGGTGTGGTGTGGAGTGGTGTGGTATGATTTCGTGTGGTGTTGTATGGTGTGGACAGATGTGATGATAAGGTGTGGCGTGGTGTGGTGTGGTGTGGTGTGGTGTGGAGTGGTGTGGTATGATTTCGTGTGGTGTTGTATGGTGTGGACAGATGTGATGATAAGGTGTGGCGTGGTGTGGTGTGGTGTGGTGTGGTATGGTGTGGCGCAGAATGGTGTGGCTTGGTGTGGTGTGGTGTGGCCTGGTGTGGTGTGGTGTGGTGTGGTGTGGCTTGGTATGGTGTGGTGTGGTTTGGTGTGGTGTGGTGTGGAGTGGTGTGGTATGATTTCGTGTGGTGTTGTATGGTGTGGACAGATGTGATGATAAGGTGTGGCGTGGTGTGGTGTGGTGTGGTGTGGTGTGGTGTGGAGTGGTGTGGTATGATTTCGTGTGGTGTTGTATGGTGTGGACAGATGTGATGATAAGGTGTGGCGTGGTGTGGCGTGGTGTGGTGTGGTGTGGTGTGGTATGGTGTGGCGCAGAATGGTGTGGCTTGGTGTGGTGTGGTGTGGCCTGGTGTGGTGTGGTGTGGTGTGGTGTGGTGTGGCTTGGTATGGTGTGGTGTGGTGTGGTGTGGTGTGGTGTGGTGTGGTATGTGGTATGGTGTGGTGCGAAATGGTGTGGTATGGTGTGGCAAGGTGTGGTGTGGTGTGGTGTGGTGTGGTATGGTGTGGTGTGGTGTGGTATGGTGTGGTATGTGGTATGGTGTGGTGCGAAATGGTGTGGTATGGTGTGGCTTGGTATGGTGTGGTGTGGTGTGGTATGGTGTGGCTTGGTATGGTGTGGTGTGGTGTGGTGTGGTGTGGTTTGGTGTGGTATGGTGTGGTATGTGGTATGGTGTGGTGCGAAATGGTGTGGTATGGTGTGGCAAGGTGTGGTGTGGTGTGGTGTGGTATAGTGTGGCATGATATGGTGTGGTAAGGTGTAGTGCATAGAGACTTCATGTGGATTGGAGTGGTGTGGTGCAAGGCCATGTGGTGTGATATGGTGTGTGGTGTGATTGTCTTTGCCTGTTCCTACGTGTGTAGTTCAGAATAACACTCACCTTATCAACAAACTTCTCCACTTTGTTTGCAGTGGCTGACAGATTGACCGATTTCAGATGAAGCTGTAAACACATCCAAAAAGGGGGTCAGATTGGTGGGTGGTTGGGGGGTGGGGGGTACAAAAATCAAATTCACACACACACACACACACACACACACACACACACAAAACAAAAACACACACACATACACCACAAACACATACTCACACCACAAACACACACACACACCACACACACACACACACACACACACACAAACAGAGAAAAAGAGAAAGATGTTGAGAACCAACATCTGTTGCCATATCAATGATTCAGCTGTTTCAGAACACATGTCAAGCTGGTGGAAAGCATGACCGGTTAGACAAAATACAAACATAATACAACCATTCATTACCACTCTCCACAGTACACTCTCAGAACAGTCTTCTCCTCCTCCTCCTCCTCCACCACCACCACCACCACCACCAACAACAACACACACACACACACATACACACATAACAACAACAACAACAACAACAACAACCACAAACACACACACACACACACACAAGAGCACACATGAAAACATATCTTCTCCAAAACATACAACCACTCATACTGTGTTTATAATCTTGTTATTGGCAATGTAAGTTGAACAACAGGTCACACACACACACACAAACAGCACGCACGGCAGTATATCTTCTCCAAAATACACAACCACTCACAATGTTGATTATCTTGTCCTTGGCAATGTGAGTTACAAACACACCCATCACACACACACACACACACACTCAAACAACCACTCTCTCTCTCTCTCTCTCTTGTTCTTGGTCTTGTTCTCTCTCTCTCTCTCTCTCTCTCTCTCACACACACACACACACACTCGAACACAAACAACTACTTTCCCCCCCCCCAACCCCCCCCACACACACACAACACACCACATCCACACACACACACTTGAACAACAAACAACCACTCTCTCTCTCTCTCTCTCTCTTGTTCTTGTTCTCTCTCTCTCTCTTTCTCTCTCTCTGTCTCTCACACACACTTGAACACAAACACACACACTCGAACACAAACAACCACTCCCCCCCCTCCCCCCGCGCACACACACAACACACCACATCCATACACATACACACCACACAAACATCCCCCACCCCCACCCACCCCCACCCACCCACAACATCCTCCCAAGTACACATGCACTCACAATGTGGATGATCTTGTCATTGGTGATCTGAGCTGACAGGTCTGAGGACAGCTCAGACAGCTGTGTGCTGTTCAGGGAACACAGCCTCTGCTGAAGGTCACCCTGTCAACAGGAATGAGTGAATGAATGAATGAATGGATGATCTGGATACTTGTTCAGCACCTATCCTCGGTTGCAGACCAAGCTCTAAGCGCTTTAACAAACACGGGGTCATTTGCACAACAGGCTGCCTACCTCAGTACCTGGGTAGAGGTGACTGACGGCTGTCCATTGGGCGCTCATCATTCATTTCCTGTGTCATTCAATCATATTTCAGGCATGCAAACATACACACTCAGACAGACATGAAACATTTTACGGGTATGACAGTAGGCAGCCACACTCCATTTTCGGAGTGTGCATGTTGGTGAACACTGATATGGATTTGAGGATCTTTAGTGTGCGTATCTGACCTTCTGCATGCGTGTACACATGAAGGTGTTCAAGATCTAGCAGGTCTGCACATATGTTGACCTGGCAGATTGGAGAAATCTCCACCCTTTACCCACAAGGCTCTGTTACTGAGATTCAAACCTGGGACCCTCAGATTGAAAACCCAACGCCTTAACCATTCGATTAATGATTGGATGAATGAATGACAGAAAGAAAGAAAGAATGAATGAATGTTTATTTTCCCATGGTGGAGATATAAGAAAAGTGGCAGAAAGGCTAAGACAAACTCATCTGCCCATACAGAGTCCATGAAGGTCTGGGTTCCAATCCCACCCTTGCCTTATGACTGGAAAATCAAACCGAGTGTCCAGTCATTTCTATAAAACTATAGATAAACCGAGGTCCAGCATGCAGCACACACTTTGCGCACTGAAAAAAGAACGTACGGCAACAAAAGTGTTGTCCTCTGGCAAAGTTGTGCAGAAGAAATCCACTCTGGTAGGTACACATGCACTCAAGGCCTGACAAAGCGCGTTGGGTTATGCTGCTGGTCAGGCATCTCCCAAGCAGATGTGGTGTAGCGTATATGGATTTGTCTGAACGCAGTTACGCCTCCTTGAGAAACTGAAGCAGAAACTGAGCACACTGGCTGACTTACATATCTGCCGTTGTGTTAAGAGACACACAGACATGCATACATGATGTATTTGTATTTGTATTTCTTTTTATCACAACAGATTTCTCTGTGTGAAATTCGGACTGCTCTCCCCAGGGAGAGCGCTTCACTACACTACAGCGCCACCCATTCTTTTGTATTTTTTCCTGTGTGCAGTTTTATTTGTTTT
>NC_134906.1:19454355-19463851 GCF_041734735.1 Babylonia areolata
TCTTTTCGTGCCCAGAACAAACATTTCCAAATACACAACAATGTCACATGAAAGTTGAGAAAACACAAATGTATAACTTGGCAACATTTGCAAGTCTAATCATCTTACTTACAGCGAAAATGACTATTTTGCCTCCTTTGAGCATATTACAAAAATTAAAAACCGATTTTGGAGACAAATATTTTTTAGGAACATATCTGTTTCGTAACTGATCATAATTGGGACATTCCATCATAAAATGAAACTCATCACCAATCACAGACATGTTACAAACCTTACAAAACCGTAACTCTCGTGGTATACCTTTGTGTCTCACACACACACACACACACACACACACAAAGACACACACACACACACACCAGGCCTGCAGGGTCACCAACCTCCTTGGGGTGTATGGAGGAGTGAAGCAGGGCCTGCACCTCCAGGTCAGGTATGCCCAGTGTGTGCACCATGAACTGCTCTGTGCTATTCTCATCCCTCAACACTCCCACCAGATTCACATCTGATAAAACAAAACACACACAAAAACTCGCATGGTGTGGTGTGGTGTAGTGTGGTGTGGTGTGGTGTAGTTGGTGTGATGTGGTGTGGTGTGGTGTGGTGTAGTTGGTGTGATGTGGTGTAGTTGGTGTGGTGTAGTGTGGTGTGATGTGGTGTAGTTGGTGTGATGTGGTGTAGTTGGTGTGGTGTGGTGTGGTGTGGTGTGGTATGGTATGGTGTGCATGTGGTGTGGTGTTTACATGGTGTGGTGTGATGTGGTGTGGTATGAAGTGGTGTGGCGTGGTGTGGTGTGGTGTGGTGTGGTATGGTATGGTGTGCATGTGGTGTGGTGTGTACATGGTGTGGTGTGATGTGGTATGAAGTGTGTGGCATGGTGTGGTGTGGTGTGGTGTTGTGTGGAGTAATTGGTGAGAATATGGTGCAGTGTGGTGTGGTGTGGTGTGGTGTGGTATGGTATGGTGTGCATGTGGTGTGGTATGAAGTGGTGTGGTGTGGTATGAAATGGTGTGGTGTGGTGTAATTGGTGTGCATATGGTGCAGTGTGGTGTAGTATGGTGTGGTGCAGTGTGGTATGGTGTGGTGTGGTGTTGTGTGGTATGGTGTGGTGTGGTGTTGTGTAGTATGGTGTGGTGTGGTGCAGTGTGGTGTGAAGTGGTGTGGTATGTGGAGTGGTATGGTGTGGTGTGGTGTGGTGTCATGTGGTATGGTGTATGGTGTGGTGTGGTGTGAAGTGGTGTGGTATGTTGAGTGGTATGGTGTGGTGTGGTGTGGTGTCATGTGGTATGGTGTATGGTGTGGTGTGGTGTGAAGTGGTGTGATGCAGTGTGGTGTGGTGTTGTGTGGTATGGTGTGGTGCAGTGTGATGTGAAGTGGTATAGTGTGGTATGGTGTGGTGTGATATGGTGAGGTGTGGTGCAGTGTGGTGTGAAGTGGTGTGGTGTTGTGTTGTGTGGTGTGGTGCAGTGTGGTGTGGTGTGGCATGCTATGGTGTGGCGTGGCATGCTATGGGATGGTATGTCATTACTTTTTGTCACAAAATATTTCTCTGTTTGAAATTTGGCCTGCTCTCGTACCTCAGAATACAGCACCATCCTTTTTTTTCTTCTTTTTTCTTTCTCCAAATGTATTTGTTTTCTTATCAATCTATATCTTTCCATAGTGTTTTAACAGGGACTACCTTTTTGTTGCCATGGGTTCTTTTACACGCACTAAGCATACTCTGCAAACAGGACTTCAGTTTATCATCTCATCCTATGACTAGCATCCAGTCCACCCCTCAAGGTATTGTGGAAGGGAGAGTAAAAGTCCCAGTGCATATATGGGATTCAAACCAATGAAACTATGTAAAGTATATGGATTGTTTTTATGCAATGTTTTTGAGGGAAAAAAATGACATGTAATATTACCAAATGAAATTGATGATTAGTTCATAAGCTCACAGCTTAACTGTCACAGCACTGATCTGTGGCCTGCACCCTTTGACAGCCAGGTGGTCTTTACCATTTCAGCTGTCATGCTGCCAACATTCACTACTTTTTACCTTACCACTTCAGCTGTCATGCCACAAACATTCACTACTTTTTACTTTACCATTTCAGCTGTCATGCCACAAACATTCACTACTTTTTACCTTACCACTTCAGCTGTCATGCCACAAACATTCACTACTTTTTACTTTACCATTTCAGCTGTCATGCCACAAACATTCACTACTTTTTACTTTACCATTTCAGCTGTCATGCCACAAACATTCACTACTTTTTACTTTACCATTTCAGCTGTCATGCCACAAACATTCACTACTTTTTACTTTACCATTCATGCCACAAACATTCACTACTTTTTACTTTACCATTTCAGCTGTCATGCCACAAACATTCACTACTTTTTACTTTACCATTTCAGCTGTCATGCCACAAACATTCACTACTTTTTACTTTACTATTTCAGCTGTCATGCCACAAACATTCACTACTTTTTACTTTACCATTTCAGCTGTCATGCCACAAACATTCACTACTTTTTACTTTACCATTTCAGCTGTCATGCCACAAACATTCACTACTTTTTACTTTACTATTTCAGCTGTCATGCCACAAACATTCACTACTTTTTACTTTACCATTTCAGCTGTCATGCCACAAACATTCACTACTTTGTACTTTACCATTTCAGTTGTCATGCAACAAACATTCACTACTTTTTACTTTACCATTTCAGCTGTCATGCCACAAACATTCACTACTTTTTACTTTACCATTTCAGCTGTCATGCCACAAACATTCACTACTTTTTACTTTACCATTTCAGCTGTCATGCCACAAACATTCACTACTTTTTACTTTACCATTTCAGCTGTCATGCCACAAACATTCACTACTTTTTACTTTACCATTCATGCCACAAACATTCACTACTTTTTACTTTACCATTTCAGCTGTCATGCCACAAACATTCACTACTTTTTACTTTACCATTTCAGCTGTCATGCCACAAACATTCACTACTTTTTACTTTACTATTTCAGCTGTCATGCCACAAACATTCACTACTTTTTACTTTACCATTTCAGCTGTCATGCCACAAACATTCACTACTTTGTACTTTACCATTTCAGCTGTCATGCCACAAACATTCACTACTTTTTACTTTACCATTTCAGCTGTCATGCCACAAACATTCACTACTTTGTACTTTACCATTTCAGCTGTCATGCCACAAACATTCACTACTTTTTACTTTACCATTTCAGCTGTCATGCCACAAACATTCACTACTTTTTACTTTACCATTCATGCCACAAACATTCACTACTTTTTACTTTACCATTTCAGCTGTCATGCCACAAACATTCACTACTTTTTACTTTACCATTTCAGCTGTCATGCCACAAACATTCACTACTTTTTACTTTACCATTTCAGCTGTCATGTCACAAACATTCACTACTTTTGGTGTTTCCTTTTCTGGCTCCTGGTCATGTGGTTGCCTGGAAGTCTTACTCATCTTCCTAATATGGACCCCTCATGGGCCCTCATAGCCAGTGACAATCAGGTTAAATATAAACAACCGCTTCTGATGACTGACCGACAAGGATAACCATCCCAGAAAAGTGGGGGTGGTGGTGGGGAAGGGCACCTGTTTAATTTGCATTTGTATTTGTATTTCTTTTTATCACAACAGATTTCTCTGTGTGAAATTCGGGCTGCTCTCCCCAGGGAGAGCGCGTCGCTACACTGCAGCGTCACCAATTTGTTGGGTATTTTTTCCCGCGTGCAGTTTTTATTTGTTTTTCCTATCCAAGTGGATATTTCTTCAGAATTTTGCCAGGAACAACCCTTTTGTTGTTGTAGGTTCTTCTACGGTTTATCGTCTCATCCGAATGACTAGCGTCCAGACCACCACTCAAGGTCTAGTGGAGGGGGAGAAAATATCGGCGGCTAAGCACAAACCAGCACACTCATATTCTCTCACTTCCTAGGCGGACACATTACCTCTAGGCCATCACTCCACACTACCATCAGAAAGGCAACACGGTAAGGACAGTGAAAATGCCCATTTTCTATATTAGGTGCCTGTGATTCAAACTCACAACATCTTGACTGTGAGCTTGGAGGTTAACCTCTCGCAGTCTAGATGATTATGGCAGTGTAACAATGACAGGTTAATCCACATGCAAAATGACCCCCTGTACGAATACAGAGACTGGCGTTTTTCATGACATGAGCAAGGCTCGAACCCAAACCCATCAGATGAGAAATCAACTGCACCACCACTTCCTTGTCAAGTGAGGAAATGGTGACTGCGGAGTTCTATTTGAAACTACTGTCCTGGAAACACCCAATCCCAGACAGATTCAATTTGCCTGGGTGGGTGGATTCCGTCCCGGTAAACCCATCTCTCAGACGTCCGTCTTCTCCCTGCGGACCACTGAAAAGGGGGAGGGAACCTGATCACTGCAGGAGCGACAGACACAGCTGTGTGGCAGTAATGATGCTTTAGCAGTACTGATCATCCAGCAGTCAGGCAGGCAGGCAGATCATCTATCAATCCTTCTTTCTGTCTATCTGTCTGTCTATCACTGTGCGTATGTATGTATGTATGTATGTATGTATGTATATGAATGAATACATAATCATTTTCAGATGTAACTATGTACATCTATCATTCAATTAATATAAAAAAAGAAAAAAAAAACACATATAACCACACATACATACTGACACAAACACATGTGATCATACACACATGCAGACAGACACACAAACAATCAGGCACACACATACATACTGACACATATACATACAATCATACACACACACACACACACACATGCACACACACACAAACACCCCTACACACACACAACCCACCCTTCCACCCCACACACATACCCTTCCCACCCAACCCCCATCTCCTCCACACACACACACAGACTCCCTACCAGTGGCGTTCAGAAAGGCGTCATGGAGGAAGGCGGGATCATTGATGACAGCACGGTACAGGTCTGGCAACTCGTCCATCTCCTGGGGGGTGAAGCCAGGGTTGAAGAAGTTGTGGTTCTCCGCCACCACCTGCAGCTGGTTCAGGAACTTCTGGGTCGCCCTGCAACACCGTGGTTCTCACGTGCATGGCAGTAAAACATCCAACCCACACTGACTACTACAACACCGTGGTTCTCACGTGCATCACAGTAAAACATCTAAACTACACTGACTACTACAACACCGTGGTTCTCACGTGCATCGCAGTAAAACATCTAAACTACACTGACTACTACAACACCATGGTTCTCACGTGCGTCGCAGTAAAACATCTAAACTACACTGACTACTACAACACCGCAGTTGTCACATGCGTCGCAGTAAAACATCTAAACTACACTGACTACTACAACACCGCAGTTGTCACGTGCGTCGCAGTAAAACATCCAAGCTACACTGACTACTACAACACCGTGGTTCTCACGTGCATCACAGTAAAACATCTAAACTACACTGACTACTACAACACCGCAGTTGTCACGTGCGTCGCAGTAAAACATCCAACCCACACTGACTACTACAACACCGTGGTTCTCACGTGCGTCACAGTAAAACATCCAACCTACACTGACTACTACAACACCGTGGTTCTCACGTGCATCACAGTAAAACATCTAAACTACACTGACTACTACAACACCGTGGTTCTCACGTGCATCACAGTAAAACATCCAGCCTACACTGACTACTAAACACCGTGGTTCTCACGTGCGTCGCAGTAAAACATCCAACCTACACTGACTACTACAACACCGTGGTTCTCACGTGCATCACAGTAAAACATCCAGCCTACACTGACTACTAAACACCGTGGTTCTCACGTGCATCACAGTAAAACATCTAAACTACACTGACTACTACAACACCGTGGTTCTCACGTGCATCACAGTAAAACATCTAAACTACACTGACTACTACAACACCGTGGTTCTCACGTGCGTCGCAGTAAAACATCTAAACTACACTGACTACTACAACACCGCAGTTGTCACGTGCGTCGCAGTAAAACATCCAACCTACACTGACTACTACAACACCGTGGTTCTCACGTGCATCACAGTAAAACATCTAAACTACACTGACTACTACAACACCGTGGTTCTCACGTGCATCACAGTAAAACATCTAAACTACACTGACTACTACAACACCGTGGTTCTCACGTGCATCACAGTAAAACATCTAAACTACACTGACTACTACAACACCGCAGTTGTCACGTGCGTCGCAGTAAAACATCCAACCTACACTGACTACTACAACACCGTGGTTCTCACGTGCATCGCAGTAAACATCTAAACTACATTGACTACTACAACGCCGTGGTTCTCACGTGCATCGCAGTAAAACATCCAACCTACACTGACTACTACAACACTCTGGTTCTCATGTGCGTCGCAGTAAAACATCCAACCTACACTGACTACTACAACACCATGGTTCTCACGTGCATCGCAGTAAAACATCCAACCTACACTGACTACTACAACACCGTGGTTCTCACGTGCATCACAGTAAAACATCCAACCTACACTGACTACTACAACACCGTGGTTCTCACGTGCATCACAGTAAAACATCCAAGCTACCCTGACTACTGCAACACAGCGGTTCTCACGTGCGTCGCAGTGAAACATCCAAGCTACACTGACTACTACAACACTGCGGATCTCATGTGCATCACAGTGAAACACTGAACCTGCACTGACTACTTTGCAGGAGATATAGCTCAATGGTGGAGCATTCAACTGCTGATCGAGAGGTCCCTGGTTCGAACCCAGGTGTCCCCTTCTTTTGTCTTGTGTCGGGTGCTCTCCGCAGATTGCAAAGCAACTGGCCAGTCTATGAAACATGCAACAATAAAATCACATTTTCCTGACTAAGCACGCTTGGTTACGCTGCTGGTCAGGCATCTGCTTAGCAAATGTGGTGTAGCGTATATGGATTTGTCTGAACGCAGTGATGCCTCCCTAAGTAACTGAACTGAACTGACTATGACAACTACTACTACGTTATCATCCTTCATCGTCTGCGTTTGTGGGCTGTAACTCCCACTTGTATGCATGGGTGGGCTTTTAGGTGTATGACTGTTTTTACCCACTGTGTAGGCAGCCATACTTTGTTTTCAGGCATGTGCATGCTGGGTATGCTTTTCGTTTCCATAGCCCCTACCTTAAGCTGACATGTATTACGGGATCTTTAACGTGCATGTTTCATCTTCTGTGTGTGTGTACACATGAAGGGGGTTCAGGCACTACAAAGTCTGCACATACACTGACCCTGGAGTTTGGAAAAAAAAAATCTCTACACACACACCCCACCAGTTGCACTGAGAAACTGGGGACTGAACTGAGGGAACTTGGGCAAGAATCGAGCACGCTAACCATTCGGCCACCATGACGACAACGGGGTGTTGACACACTGACGGACAGAGGAGAGTTCCCACCAACAGAGAGAGAGAGGAGTGTTCACCTGGAGTTGGAGAAGTTCATGAAGCCATGGTTGTCACGCTGCCCACCCTCACAGAACATCTGCAGCAGTGACACCAGGCCGGCTGATGGTAAGGGTTTCGCATGGTAACGGCCTGCACACACACACACACATAGAACTTCAGGTTTCAGGAGAACAGAATTTATTCTGTTGTATTCTAATTTCTACTATTTACACACACACACACACACACACGCATGCACAGACGCACACACACACACACACGCACACACACACAGAACTTATGGTTTCATGACAAAATTTACTCTATTCTATTCTATGCTATTCACATACTACACACACACACACACACACACACACACACGAAAAAAAACAACAATGGACACAGTGTGTCTACATGTGCAAAAAGAGTGGTACTCTTCTCTCTCTTTAAAAAAAAAAGAAAAGAAAAGAAAAGATAATCCACTTTCCTCTTCTTTATAAACACTGACCAGTTTTCAGTATGTGCAGCCACAAAAAGAACAGGAAGAACAAGGCCCTGCCGTCTCCCTTCCCACTGCCTACATTCCCCCCTTCCTCCCTTCCCACTGCCTACATTCCCCCCTTCCTCCAATCCCATTTTACCTCTGTCATTCATCATTAATGCATCGTCTCCTGCCTCATGCTATCATTCCACAGCCAATCACCATTTTCCCATGAACGGGGCTTTCAAATCTAATCCCACCAGGGTCAATACATTCTCATCAAGAAAAAAGAAAAAAAGAAGGACCTTACTGAAATCAAAATAATGTTCAGAGATACTGATTGTGCACATGTACAAACATGCACACACAAACACACACACACACAAAACACACATATATGTCTGAGATGTATATGAAAATGAAGGCACTTTTAGTTACATATGATCATTTAATTGAGCACATTATCGGTAATGCACTAATTGCATTCTATTATTTGATTATATAATTGGTATACTTCTATTCATTTTGTTTATCTATATAATCGGTTTACTTCCATTTATTTTCCTTTCTCAATTCTATTTACTGATTGCTTTTTTTTTATTAATATAATTAATTTGACAATTTTCGTAAGTAGAATGCACTGTAGAAACACATGTTGTGTTAAATATTTGTTTATGAATTTGTTTATTGAATGAAGAAACTTTGTGTTGTTGTACCGTGAATTTAATGCTTTTCTTAATGTCACCCCCCCCCCTTTTTTTTAAATATTTTTTATCAGCAATCATGTCAACAATACATCTGTTAAGAGATTTTTTTTTTAAAACACACCTATTCTTGTATCTTGTTTACACACACACACACACACCTCTCAGTCACATCCCCCAAACACACAATTCACACCACCAACACAGACATTCACACCACTTTTCACATGCACATGCACCCCCCCCCCCCCCCCCCCACTCAGAGAGAGAGAGAGAGAGAGAGAGAAACACTGAGAGAGCATACAAACAAACAAGCAAACAAACACGCAGAAGTGCAGTGAAAGAGTGACTAACATGCTGGGAGTGGTAATAATTGAAGAGCTCCCCCCCCTCCCACTCAGGGTCCTTGTCAGCTATCAGAAATCAATATCACTGCACCCCCCCAACCCCCTCCCCATCCACAGACCCAGCCCCTCTCCTCCCCCCTCCCCCACAAACCCCTCCACCCCCACGCCCCCTTACCCGAACACCTCATTTCTTTCTGGGAACAATGGCACCTGCATTGCAACAATTGATCATCCTCACAGGGGGTGTCTAAGGAGGTGGTAATAGGAGGAAACTGGTGCTTCAGCCCTGCTGAAGGATCAAGATGTGACAGCAATATATCACAAGTGCTGGAAACTGCTACTTCAGCCCTGCTGAAGGATCAAGATGTGACAGCAATATATCACAAGTGCTGGAAACTGCTGCTTCAGCCCTGCTGAAGGATCAAGATGTGACAGCAATATATCACAAGTGCTGGAAACTGCTACTTCAGCCCTGCTGAAGG
>NC_134906.1:19473951-19476451 GCF_041734735.1 Babylonia areolata
TCTTCTGGGGTTTCTAGCTTCCTTCAGAGGGGCACCCCTAGCCACCTCTCTGAGCAGGAAATACGTTTCAAAGGCGGGACCACCTAGCTGTTTGATTGTGGTACAGATGGCAGACCTGTACCCTCGCACAGAACTAGCAGACAGGATGAAAACCGAGGAGCAGTGAGCCAGAAAGTTGGCCAGCTGCATGCTCGTAGGGTTCGTAGGGGGAATGCCCTGAGCTGTACACCACCGCAACCATTTCTTCCAGCGAAAGTCATACAAAGTCTCCGTTCCCTGCCTCCTTGCTCTGGTGACTATGGAGAGGAGGTCAGAGGAGGCACACCCCTGGGTCAGCGCAGCCGACACAGAGGCCGACCGAGGGGTCGAGGACTTCAATGGTGATGCTGACAGTTCCAACCGCACAGCAGCCATGCGTGCAGGTGGAGCAGTTGAGGATTGGAATGAGGAATGCCCGAGTGAGGCTGCCTCAGCAGATGAGATTTGGTTTCAAGTTCCAGGGGTGGAACATGTGTCAGGGACTGAAGGTCCAGAAACCAGGTCTGGGCTGGCCATTTCGGCGCAATGAGGATCAGCTGCGGGCGTTCCAATCTGTCTTTCCGTATAACCTTGGACAGAATTGGAAAGGGAGGAAACGCGGAGGCAATCAGACTGCTCCAGTCTAGAGAGAGAGCATCCACTGCCCACGCTTCTGGGTCAGCAACCGAAGAGACATAAGTGGGAAGTCTCTTCTTGAACAAGGTCCACTATCGGTCGAAACCACTGTTCCCACACCCCCTGAAGGCTGTCCTTGTCCAGGGTCCACTCTGTGCGTATGACACTCTTGGACCTGCTGAGAGTATCTGCCAAGATGTTGGCTTTTCCTGCTAAGTGTCTCGCTGAAAGTGCAATGCCCTTGCTGTGGCCTCGGTCCGCAGGGAGAGGTCTGCCGAGTGCGTTCCCCCCCATTTGTTCACATAACATGCGACCGTCGTCTTGTCCGTGAACAAGCGGATGGTCTTGCCAGTGGCCTCCCCCATGAAGTGCAGGAGAGCCCTGCGAACTGCCTCCAGTTCCAGAACATTGATGTGGCATAGGCGCTCCTCCGGGGACCAAGTCCCTGCTGCATGGAGTGAGTCCATGTGGGCTCCCCAGCCCAGGGAGGAGGAGGCTGTGAAGAGTGCCACCTGAAGAGTAGGTGGAGCTATGGGCACCCCCTGTGTCCGAAGAGGGGTGATTAACCACTCTGATGTCACCTCGAGGAACCACTCACCCAGACATATCTGGGTATCCCATGGCTGAGTGCTCTGGGACCAGCGTAACCTCAGTGCCCTCTGGAGAGGGCGCTTGAGAACCCTGCACAGGGGAATGAGAGGTGCCGTGGACTCCATCATGCCCAGGAGGGAAGAAAGTGTCCGCGCTGTTTCTTGGGAGGAGCGGCACAAGTGGCTGAGGAGGCCCGCCAGACGGTCCCAGCAATCTGGCGTCAGAGAGACTATCATGGACCGCGTGTCGAATCTCATCCCTAAGAAGTCGAGGGACTGACTTGGGGACAGATCGCATTTCTCCTGGTCCATGAGGAAGCCCAGTTGGGAGCAAAGGTCTAGAAGTCTGGCCGTATGACTCTGGCACAGGGCCTGCGACTGGGCCAGGATAAGCCAGTCGTCCAGGTACACACAGAGACAAATGCATTCCGAGCGGACGATGGACACCAATTCCCGCACCACCTTGGTAAACAGGAAAGGGGCAAGGGACAGACCAAATGGGAGGGCCGGGAACTGGAACACATTGTCCCTCCACACAAACCTCAGGTACCGACGGGATGCCGAATGGAAGAGGATATGAAAATAAGCATCTTCCAGATCGATAGAGGTAGCCCAATCGCCTTGTTGGATGGTCTCCCGAATCTGTGCCTGTGTGTCCATCTTGAATTTGATTTTGGGGAGGAATTTGTTGAGGGGGGACAAGTCCAAAACTGGTCCCCACCCTCCCGAGACCTTTGGAATCACGAACAACCAGCCGTAAAAACCAGGGCCCGGGTCCGAGAGTTGAGATATCGCCCCTATGAGGAGTAGGTGCGATATCTCTTTCTCTAAGACGCTCTCCTGCTCCGTCGAGCTGGGCACATAAGGAGGAGGAGTGGATCTTAGAGGGGGGCGGTCCTCCGCCCAAGGCAGCATGTACCCCGACTCTAGCACTGACACAATCCCGTCGTTGAGTCCCAGAGCACGCCACTGATGTGCATGCCGGGACAAGTTTCCTACTTAGAGGGGCTGAACGACTGGCGGTGCTGAATCGGGGCCCAGTCATTGGGGGTGCTGCCTTCTGGCCTTGGGCATGGCCGGTTGGCTTGGACAGACATAAGGTGGTTTATTCCTCTGCCGCTGATTCTGCACACGCTGCTTTGACTTAGGCGGCGTGGTATATGGAGGGGCCCTGGTGGCCTGTCTCTTCAATGACATAGAACCCTGGAGCCCCTGAGAGGTGTGGGCCAAATATGAGGCCACCTCCCTGTTTGTCT
>NC_134906.1:19481451-19551451 GCF_041734735.1 Babylonia areolata
TGTTTCTGCCTGTCCTTTTTGTTTCTGCCTGTCTGCCCTCTTTGTTTCTGCCTGTCCTTTTTGTTTCTGCCTGTCTGTGCTCTTTGTTTCTGCCTGTCTGCCCTCTTTGTTTCTGCCTGTCCTTTTTGTTTCTGCCTGTCTGCCCTCTTTGTTTCTGCCTGTCTGCCCTCTTTGTTTCTGCCTGCCCTCTTTGTTTCTGCCTGTCTGTGCTCTGTTTCTGCCTGTCTGTGCTCTGTTTCTGCCTGTCTGTGCTCTTTGTTTCTGCCTGTCTGCCCGCTTTGTTTCTGCCTGTCCTCTTTGTTTCTGCCTGTCCTTTTTGTTTCTGCCTGTCTGTCCTCTTTGTTTCTGTCTGTCCTTTTTGTTTCTGCCTGTCTGTGCTCTTTGTTTCTGCCTGTCTGTGCTCTGTTTCTGTCTGTCTCCCCCTTCTCTCAGCACATCATGTTTAATATAACTCTAACCCGTACTTATGACACTTACACTGCACAGAGTGAATGTCTGAATGTGTGAGGAGTGGTGTGTGAGTGTGATGATGGAGAAAAACAAAAATCTACCGGAAGGTGTTTAGCTGTGCTTCAGGCAGGTCACTGAAGTCTGGCACCACCAGACCATGGGCTGCACCATGAGACAGGACCACACCTCATCACCAAGAGCTTGCAGCCACTGATGATGTTGAGGTGAGTTATTTTCACACAGATGCAGACTGACTTATGCCCACGTGCATGTGGTTTTCATCCCACACCTATTCCCCCATGCACACACCTACCCCCACCCTCTGAAAAAATGTATCCACCTATACCATCCCTCAACATAAAAGAATATCATTACACTTCCCAAACTGTTTATGGTATCATTTCACTCCGTGTTCACAGCAATGATTTGATAAGTGAATATAATAGTGCTGCTTTCTAGTTTCTTTATTGATTACAATACATGATCAGTTTAAAGAACAAAACAAAACATGATCCGTTTTTGTTGTTGTTTTTAATTAGTCTGATACTATAGCATTTGAATTGTACTACATCATGATAGATCATTTGTTGAATTTATGCAGTGTTATAGTCTGCCAGTGGGTCTTGGAATTATTCTTACAAATGAAAAATGAAAGGAATGCAATAAAAAAAAAAAAATTTGTGTGTCAGAATTGTGACAAACGACAAAAAAACAAACAACAAAAACTGAAAACAGCAGTAACAACAAAAAACAGAACAGGAACTGACCATTATTGCCCCTTTCAGAAGTAAGACTCCTACAGGTTCTCCACCACCCCCTTCATTCACCCTCCAGTGTTTTTCCCTATCTTTGTCCCTCTACCCCCTTTTCACCCAAGCTGTAAACATCACGGACATGTCTCTAGTGGGCCCCCATTACTTCATCAAAAAGGTTAGGTGTTTAATGTTTGCAGCATCCCATAGCCCACAATGGATGCTTTGGTTCAGAAACACCAAACTGTGCATGTAACATTTGCAGGTTTTTGTTTGAGAGTTGTCAATGGTGTGTTGAGTGTGACTCTTCAGGACTTTATGATAAAAAGACAGAAGACCCCATTGTATCCTCAGTAAAGGAATAGTTTGTAGTCACATCAGTACTGCCATATAACATAGATATATACATGTTTCATTAACATACAAATAATAGTAGTATGTTTGTGTGTTCTGTGGTGAAGTAGAAAAAAGAATCATCTAAAGCAAGTTGTAAAACTTAAAAATAGTGAATAGTGAATTTGAACCATTGTAATTTGGTTTTTATGTATGTTCTCAGGAAGAACTGAAGACTTCAGGCCAGCTGAGCCACCGAAGAGAAACCAACATTAACAAAAGTTAAGTACTAGAATCCCCGCCCCCTCTCTGTCCTCTTTGTTTCTGCCGTCTGTCACCTTTGTTTCTGCCTGTCTATATCTTTGTTTCTGCCTGTCTTCTCTTTGTTTCTGCCTGTCTATATCTTTGTTTCTGCCTGTCTGCCCCCTTTGTTTCTGCCTGTCTGTATCTTTGTTTCTGCCTGTCTTCTCTTTGTTTCTGCCTGCCTGTCCTCTTTGTTTCTGCCTGTCTATCTATTTGTTTCTGCCGTCTGTCACCTTTGTTTCTGCCTGTCTATATCTTTGTTTCTGCCTGTCTTTTTGTTTCTGCCTGTCTATCTTCATTTCTGCCTGTCTGTCTCTTTGTTTCTGCCTGTCTGTCCCCCTCTCTCAGCACATGTTTAATCTAACCTTTAACCCTAGCTAACAACACTGACACGGCATGGAGTGGATGTTTGAATGTGTGAGGAGTGGTGTGTGAGTGTGATGATGGAGAAAAACAAAAATCTGCCGGAAGGTGTTTAGCTGTGCTTCAGGCAGGTCACTGAAGTCTGGCACCACCAGACCATGGGCTGCACCATGAGACAGGACCACACCTCATCACCAAGAGCTTGTAGCCGCCACTGAAGACCACCACCAGACCAAAGACTGCACCACAAGAGAGGACCTGTCCAGAGAAACAAGACATCAGCTCCAAGAACCTGTAGCTGTTGACGTCGAGGTGAGGTGTTTCACACACCAACACATACCCACTTTTACACGTTTCCCCCCTCACGTTCCCCCATCCCCTCATACACACCCCTTACCCCCACCCACCACCACTGAAAAAAATGTTTCTACTGAAACCCTCACTCGTCAATGTAGAAAAATATTTTACACTATGTCATAAAGGGGTCTCTTTTTTTTTAAGACGGATATTGTACCAATTGTGTTTTATCAGGATACCGTATGTAGCCAGTGAAAGGTGAATCGGCACTGGAATGCAAATGTATTCTTTGTTAAGTTGAAGTTTTTGATATTTCAAATTTTCTGATCTTATAATGTAATGTAAGGCTGTTTGTCCTTGAAAATGTCCATAAAAAGTGACTGTATTGTTGTATGAAATTCCTCCATCTGTCTGACATGTCAGTTACTAGATACAAAACATGTTCAGGGTCAGGACAGGATGGACACCATGAGCGGGGGAACGGGCAGCGGCACCAGGTGTGGCATGGAAAATGAGGACCTACACCGACTCGGTAAGTTAACGCCTCCACAGTGAGAGTTTGTTCCTACATCATTTATCATATGTGACGTGTAAAATGGTTATCAGCGCTTGACTGTAAATGTTGAACTATACAAGAAATAGCTTTATGAAACGCCATATTTTTCGCAGCAGTAATAATTAACAGTTTGTGACATATCTTTGAGATCAACAATTCAAAGTACAGGAAATGGGTTGGGACAATATAACTTTGATTGAGTCTTCTTTGTTAGTTGAAATTTTTGATATTTCAAATTTTCTGATTATCACTTTAATGTAAAGCTGTTGTCCTTGAAAATGTCCACAAAAAGTGACTGTATTGTAGTATGAAATTTCTCCATCTGTCTGACATGTCAGTTACTAGTTACAAAACATTATGTTCAGGGTCAGGACAGGATCGACACCATGAGCAGGGGAATGGGCAGCAGCACCAGGTGTACCATGGAAAATGAGGACCTACACTGACTGCGGTAAGTTAACGCCTCCAAAAGGAGACTTTGCTCCTACATCATTGATCGTATGTGTTGTGTAAAATGGTTATCAGCACTGGACTGCAAATGTTGAACTATATAAGAAATAGTTTGATAGAATACCAGTTTTTCTGAGCAGTAATAATTAACAGTTTCTGACAAGTCTTGTGAGACTGACAATTTAAAGTGCAACAAATGAGTTGGGAGAATACAACTCCCGTATCAGATTTTTCTTTGCTAAATCAAAGTTTTTGATAATTTACATTTCCGATCTATCACCTTAATGAAAGGCTGTCCTTGAAAATGTCCACACAAAAAGTGACTGTATTCTAGTATTAACCTCCTCCATCTGTCTGAAATGTCAGTGGCGAGAAACAAAACATTATGTTCAGAGCCAGGTCAGGTTCAGCACCATGAGTGGGGGAACGGGTAGCGGCACCAGGTGTACCATGGAAAATGAGGACCTGCGCTGACTCTGGGTAAATTAACAGTTCCAAAATAAGACTGTTCCTACATCATTGATCATATGTGACGTGTAAAATGGTTGTCAGCACTTGACTGCAAATGTTGAACAATAGAAGAAACAGTTTGATGAAACCCTAATTTTTCTGAGCAATAATAATTGTGACATATCTTGTGAGATTGACAATTTAAAGTGCAGAAAATGACTTGGGGGGGAAAATACAACTTTCGAATCGTATTCTTCTTTCTTAAAATGAAGTTTTTGATAATTTACGTTTCTGATCTATCACCTTAATGTAAGGCTGTTTGTTCTTGAAAATGTCCACACAAAAAGTGACTATTCTAGTATTAAATTCCTCCATCTGTCTGAAATGTCAGTGACAAGAAACAAAACATTATGTTCAGGGCCAGGACAGGATCCACACCATGAGGGGTGCACAAGTCAACCATTGCCCATTTGGTAAGATTCTATCAGGTTCTTCACCATCCATCATTATTACATTAATGAATTTAAAAAAAAAAAAAAAAAAAAAAATTGCTTCATCAATCGTAAAGGGCAGTACCACTATTGAGCATCTACCACCATCGAACATGACATATATATGGATACAATCAGACAATATGCTTTTGACTGGCATATCTTATTTTGTAAACTCTGGTCATCTCTGTTATAAAAATGTTTTTGCTTGAATACTAGGCATTTCTCTGCTCGGACAGCACACTCGCACACACACACACCAACCTCTCCCCTAACATGATTCATGTTAAACATTAGAGTGATGTTCTTAGTGTTTCTGAACCATTGTTGTTATTTGGTTTTTATGTATGTTCTCAGGAAGAACTGAAGACTTCAGGCCAGCTGAGCCACCGAAGAGAAACCAACATTAACAAAAGTTAAGTACTGGTACCCCCGCCCCCTCTCTGTCCTCTTTGTTTCTGCCTGTCTGTCCCCTTTGTTTCTGCCTGTCTATCTATTTGTTTCTGCCGTCTGTCACCTTTGTTTCTGCCTGTCTATATCTTTGTTTCTGCCTGTCTTCTCTTTGTTTCTGCCTGTCTATCTTCATTTCTGCCTGTCTATCTCTTCGTTTCTGCCTGTCTGTCCCCCTGTCTCAGCACATGTTTAATCTAACCTTTAACCCTAGCTAACAACACTGGTAGGGGCTCTGGATAGAGGTAGTACCATTGGTGTCTGGCACGCTGCTTCCTACTAGGTAGGATGGACGGGCATCACTGGTCCTCACCCACCCCTAAATCTCGCACGTGTTGGCTCCAAGCGCCACACCCCGGTAAACCGCTTCAGCTGGCGGGCTAAACCACGTGAGGGGGTGGTGTTTACACTGCACCACTGGGCGGAAGAGCGGCGACAGGCGGCCAACGACCAGGGCGGAAGGGTCCCATGATGGACTCAATGGCTAAGTGTACTTGACCGAGGGCGTACCACACCATAATCGTGGACTACGGCTTGCGGTCTTGGCTTGGAGAGGAGACGGGCGCCGCCAAGCTTTACCAAGCCCACTGAAAGGACATGAGGAGGAAGAATCGGATTTCCAAGCCGGATCGGCCAGGGCCCGGATTAACGACCGCGCGTCCCACTGACTCACTTCAGGGTGGGAGCGATAAGTGGGCTACTGGAGTGAGAAATACCATCAAACTACCCACGCAATGTACAACCATCGGAACGTGGAATATTCGTACCCTGTATGCCTGTGGTAAGCTGCATGAACTGACTCACGAACTGAAGCGCTACCGCTGGGATGTCATAGGACTGTCAGAAGTCAGATGGACTAGTTTCGGCGAAATGACAACAGATGAGGGACACAAGATCTGGTTCTCTGGGGAAGAAAAGAAACACGAGTAAGGGGTGGCCTTCATTGTACGGAAGGAAATTGCAGGCAGTGTCATCAGCTGTACACCCATCTCAAGCAGACTTGTTACCATCCGCATTTCTGCCAAACCCCACAACCTGACAATCATCCAGGTCTATGCTCCAACGACAGACCATGACGATGAGGAAACGGAGGAGTTTTACGAACAGATTGACTCCATCATAGCAACAGTCCCAAAGAAAGACATGCTGATAGTCCAGGGAGACTGGAATGCCAAGGTTGGCCCAGATGCATACCAGAATTGGGCAGGAACAACTGGTAAATTCGGCATTGGGGAAACCAACGACAGAGGCCTCAGATTGCTGGAGTTTGCCAAAAGCCATCGCCTTACCCTAACCAATACTCTCCACCCGCATAAGCTGTCCAGAAACGCAACCTGGCACTCACCAAATGGGCAAGTCCACAACCAGATAGACTTCATCCTGACCCCACAATGCTACAAGTCCAGTATCAATAAAGCCAACACAAGGACGTTCCCAGGAGCTGATATCGGCAGCGATCATGATCTTGTCTTGGCAACCTTCAAGCTTAAGCTGAAGTGCAAGCGTTGTCCAAGGAATCCCCGTATCCGCTTTGACCTAGAAAAGCTGAAGGACCCGGAAATCGCGGATGTGTTCCAGGCTCAAGTAGGTGGGAAGTTTGCAGCCCTCAACTTAATGGACATCGACGTAGACACCCTTGCTAACAACATCAAAGAGGTGCTAACTACAACAGCTGAACAAGTTGTGGGAAAAAAGCGAAAAAGGATCCAACCATGGGTGACAAATGAGGTCCTAGATCTGTGCGGCAAGCGGCGAGAACTGAGGAAAAAGAAACACTCTAGTAATGAAGCCAGGACGAAGCACCAACAGGTGAACAGAGAAGTCAGGACGAAGATGAAGGCAGCCAAAGAAAACTGGATAGAGGAGCAGTGCGAAGAAGTTGAGAAAGGCATGGAAGCAGGGAACAGCAAAAGAGCCTATGACATCCTCAAGACCCTCACCAAGACTAGCCAGCCAAGATCAGCTGTCATCAAAGATAAGGATGGCAAGCTACTGACAGATAGCGAAGAAGTCCTGAAGAGGTGGACAGAATACTGTGACAGCCTCTACAACTACCAGCTCAATCCAGACTCATCTATATTGCAGGACAACCCACGATCCACAGACTGTGAGGAAAATCTCCAAGTATTGAAGGAGGAGGTTGAGGCTGCAATACAGAGTCTGAAGCCAGAGAAATCCCCAGGAGTGGACAACGTCCCATCTGAGCTTTTGAAGCACGGAGGGAAGGAGACCACAGAAGCACTAACAATGCTATGTCAGAAGATCTGGACAGAAAAGAAGTGGCCAACAGAATGGACCCAATCGCTGGTGATTCCTCTACCCAAGAAGGGCAACCTCAAGCAGTGTCAAAATTACAGGACTATAAGTCTAATTAGCCACCCAAGCAAAGTCATGCTCCGAATCATCCTCAACCAATTGAAATCCAAGGCTGAGGAGCTGCTATCAGAAGAACAAGCAGGCTTTAGAAAAGGGCGGAGCACTGTCGAACAAATATTCAACTGTCGAGTCCTCATTGAAAAACATTTACAACACCAAAAGGACATCTTTCACAACTTCATCGACTTCAAGAAGGCATTCGATCGGGTGTGGCACAGCGGCCTCTGGCAAGTACTGAGAGGCTTCAACATTGATGAAGGGCTCATTCAAGTCATCCAGGCCCTCTACGAACATTCCAGCAGCGCAGTGCTCCTCAACAATCAACAAGGACAGTTCTTTCGGACCACAGTCGGAGTCAGGCAAGGATGCCTGTTATCCCCAATACTTTTCAACATCTTTCTGGAGAGAATCATGCAGGAGGCCCTTGAAGACCACCACACCTCCATCACCATTGGCGGCAGGCCAGTCTGCAATCTGCGATTCGCAGACGACATCGACCTCATGGGGGGCACTAACACCGAGCTCCAGGATCTAACAAACAGACTCACTACAAGAGCAAGTGCTTACGGCATGGAGGTCAGCACAGAGAAGTCAAAGGTCATGGTCAACAGCACAACTAACATCAGTGCCAACATAACCATGAATGGTGAGCCCTTGGAAGAAGTGACCAGCTTCAAGTACCTGGGAGCAACCCTGTCCAAAGACGGCACCTGCACAGCAGAAATCCGAAATAGGATTAATTCTGCAACAGCAGCGATGGCCAGACTGAACAGGGTATGGAAGAGTATCATCAGATTCCACACAAAATTCCTGCTCTACAAGTCACTGGTGGTCTCCATCCTCTTATATGGATGTGAGACATGGACACTGATGGCAGAAACAGAAAGAAGAATCCAAGCATTCGAAACCAAGTGCTTGAGGAGACTACTACACATCTCCTACAAGGAGCACAAGACCAATGACTATGTGTGGAACCTGGTCAGCAACCTTGTTGGGCCCCAAGAACCACTGCTGGCGACTGTCAAACGACGGAAAATGGCATGGTTTGGTCACGTCATACGACATAACACCCTCTCCAAAACCATCCTGCAAGGGACTGTAGAGGGAGGGCGCAGACGGGGGCGGCAGAGAAAAAGCTGGTGTGACAACGTCAAGGAATGGACCAAAATGACGATGCCAGATCTCCTCACGACAGCTGCCAACAGAATGGCGTGGCGAGCTATGACATCTTCCTCATGTCCCCCCAACGACCCCAGTGGTCGAGGGAATGAGTGAGTGAGTGAGTGAACAACACTGACACGGCATGGAGTGGATGTTTGAATGTGTGAGGAGTGGTGTGTGAGTGTGATGATGGAGAAAAACAAAAATCTGCCGGAAGGTGTTTAGCTGTGCTTCAGGCAGGTCACTGAAGTCTGGCACCACCAGACCATGGGCTGCACCATGAGACAGGACCACACCTCATCACCAAGAGCTTGTAGCCGCCACTGAAGACCACCACCAGACGAAAGACTGCACCACAAGAGAGGACCTGTCCAGAGAAACAAGACCTCAGCTCCAAGAACCTGTAGCTGTTGACGTCGAGGTGAGGTGTTTCACACACCAACACATACCCACTTTTACACGTTTCCCCCCTCACGTTCCCCCATCCTCTCATACACACCCCTTATCCCCACCCACCACCACTGAAAAAAATGTTTCTACTGAAACCCTCACTCGTCAATGTAGAAAAATATTTTACACTATAAGTCATAAAGGGGTCTCTTTTTTTAAGACGGATATTGTACCAATTGTGTTTTATCAGGATACCGTATGTAGCCAGTGAAAGGTGAATCGGCACTTGAATGCAAATGTATTCTTTGTTAAGTTGAAGTTTTTGATATTTCAAATTTTCTGATCTTATAATGTAATGTAAGGCTGTTTGTCCTTGAAAACGTCCATAAAAAGTGACTATTGTTGTATGAAATTCCTCCATCTGTCTGACATGTCAGTTACTAGATACAAAACATGTTCAGGGTCAGGACAGGATGGACACCATGAGTGGGGGAATGGGCAGTGGCACCAGGCACACCATGGAAAATGAGGACCTGTGCCGACTCTGGGTAAGTTAACGCCTCCAAAAGAGACTTTGCTCCTACATCATTGATCGTATGTGTTGTGTAAAATGGTTATCAGCACTTGACTGCAAGTGTTGAACTATACAAGAAATAGTTAGATGAAAGAGCAATTTTTCTGAGCAATAATGATTAAGAGTTTGTGAAATGTCTTGTGAGACTGATCATTTAAAGTGCAAGAAATGAGTGGGGGAATATAACTTCAGAACAGATTCTTCTTTGCTAAATTAATGTTTTTCATATTTAAAATTTTCTGATCTATCACTTTAATGTAAAGCTGTTGTCCTTGAAAATGCCCACAGAAAGTGACTGTATTTACTATGAAATTCCTCCATATGTCTGACATGTCAGTAACGAGAAACAAAACATGTTCAGAGCCAGGACAGGATGGACACCATGAGCGGGGGAACGGGCAGCGGCACCAGGTGTGGCATGGAAAATGAGGACCTACACCGACTCGGTAAGTTAACGCCTCCACAGTGAGAGTTTGTTCCTACATCATTTATCATATGTGACGTGTAAAATGGTTATCAACGCTTGACTGTAAATGTTGAACTATACAAGAAATAGCTTTATGAAACGCCATATTTTTCGCAGCAGTAATAATTAACAGTTTGTGACATATCTTTGAAATCAACAATTCAAAGTACAGGAAATGGGTTGGGACAATATAACTTCTGAATCGGAGTCTTCTTTGTTAGTTGAAATTTTTGATATTTCAAATTTTCTGATTATCACTTTAATGTAAAGCTGTTGTCCTTGAAAATGTCCACAAAAAGTGACTGTATTGTAGTATGAAATTTCTCCATCTGTCTGACATGTCAGTTACTAGTTACAAAACATTATGTTCAGGGTCAGGACAGGATTGACACCATGAGCGGGGGGGAATGGGCAGCAGCAACAGGCGTAGCATGGAAAATGAGGACCTACACCGACTGCGGGTAATTTAACGCCTCCAAAATCAGACTTCATTCCTACATCAGTTATTGTATGTGGTGTGTAAAATGGTTATTAGCGCTGGACTGCAAATGTTGAACTATATAAGAAATAGTTTGATGGAATACCAATTTTTCTGAGCAGTAATAATTAACAGTTTCTGACATGTCTTGTGAGACTGACAATTTAAAGTGCAACAAATGGGTTGGGAGAATACAACTTCCGAATATAGACTCTACTTTGCTAAATCAAATTTTTTGATAATTTACATTTCTGATCTATCACCTTAATGTAAGGCTGTCCTTGAAAATGTCCACACAAAAAGTGACTGTATTCTAGTATTAACTTCCTCCATCTGTCTGAAATGTCAGTGACGAGAAACAAAACATTATGTTCAGAGCCAGGTCAGGTTCAGCACCATGAGTGGGGGAACGGGTAGCGGCACCAGGTGTACCATGGAAAATGAGGACCTACGCTGACTCTGGGTAAATTAATAGTTCCAAAATAAGACTGTTCCTACATCATTGATCATATGTGACGTGTAAAATGGTTATCAGCACTTGACTGCAAATGTTGAACAATAGAAGAAACAGTTTGATGAAACCCTAATTTTTCTGAGCAGTAATAATTGTGATATATCTTGTGAGATTGACAATTTACAAGTGCAGAAAATGGCTTGGGAAAATACAACTTTCGAATCACATTCTTCTTTCTTAAAATGAAGTTTTTGATAATTTACGTTTCTGATCTATCACCTTAATGTAAGGCTGTTTGTTCTTGAAAATGTCCACACAAAAAGTGACTATTCTAGTATTAAATTCCTCCATCTGTCTGAAATGTCAGTGACAAGAAACAAAACATTCTGTTCAGGGCCAGGACAGGATCCACACCATGAGGGGTGCACAAGTCAACCATTGCCCATTTGGTAAGATTCCATCAGGTTCTTCACAGTCCGTCATTACAATAATGAATTAAAACAAAAACAAAAAGAAAGAAAAAAAGATTTGCTTCATCAATTGTAAAGGGCAGTACCACTATTGAGCATCTACCACCATTGAACATGACATATATATGTATATAATCAGACAGTATGCTTTTGACTGGCATGTCTTATTTTTTTAAACTCTGGTCATCTGTTTTAAATGTTTTTGCTTGAATACTAGGCATTTCTCTGCTCGGACAGCATACACGCACACACACACACACACACACACACACACACACACTCACACACACACCTACCTCTCCCCTAACATGATTCATGTTAAACATTGGAGTGATGTTCTTAGTGTTTCTGAACCATTGTTGTTATTTGGTTTTTATGTATGTTCTCAGGAAGAACTGAAGACTTCAGGCCAGCTGAGCCACCGAAGAGAAACCAACATTAACAAAAGTTAAGTACTGGTACCCCCGCCCCCTCTCTGTCCTCTTTGTTTCTGCCTGTCTGTCCCCTTTGTTTCTGCCTGTCTATTTCTTTGTTTCTGCTGTCTGTCACCTTTGTTTCTGCCTGTCTATATCTTTGTTTCTGCCTGTCTTCTCTTTGTTTCTGCCTGTCTATATCTTTGTTTCTGCCTGTCTGCCCCCTTTGTTTCTGCCTGTCTGTATCTTTGTTTCTGCCTGTCTGTATCTTTGTTTCTGCCTGTCTGTCCCCTTTGTTTCTGCCTGTCTGTCCCCTTTGTTTCTGCCTGTCTGTCCTCTTTGTTTCTGCCTGTCTGTCCCCTTTGTTTCTGCCTGTCTTCTCTTTGTTTCTGCCTGTCTTCTCTTTGTTTCTGCCTGTCTATCTTCATTTCTGCCTGTCTATCTCTTCGTTTCTGCCTGTCTGTCCCCCTGTCTCAGCACATGTTTAATCTAACCTTTAACCCTAGCTAACAACACTGACACGGCACGGAGTGGATGTTTGAATGTGTGAGGAGTGGTGTGTGAGTGTGATGATGGAGAAAAACAAAAATCTGCCGGAAGGTGTTTAGCTGTGCTTCAGGCAGGTCACTGAAGTCTGGCACCACCAGACCATGGGCTGCACCATGAGACAGGACCACACCTCATCACCAAGAGCTTGTAGCCGCCACTGAAGACCACCACCAGACCAAAGACTGCACCCCAAGAGAGGACCTGACCAGAGAAACCAGACCTCAGCACCAAGAACATGCAGCCGTTGACGTGGAGGTGAGGTGTTTCACACGCCAACACAAACCTGTACAAGTTTCCCTCTCGTTTCCCCTTCCCCTCACACACACCCCTTGCCCCTTTCCACCACTGCTGAAAAAATATGTTTCCACCGAAACCCTCACTTGTCAATATAGAAAAATATTTTAACACTATTTCTTAGAATTCACGAAGGGATCTCTTTTTTTTAAGACTGATATTGTACCAGTTGTATTTTATCAGGAGAAGATACCATATGCGGCCTGTAAAAAGTGAATCAGGATTGGAATACAAATGACTAACTGAATAGTTTTTATGAAACACCAAACTGTGAATCTTTATCAGCAGTGATAATTTATAGTTTGTGGCAAATCTTTGTTTTTAAAACGGAACTGTTTGGCTGGGAGAGGAAGTATGATAGGAAAATTGTTCCATTTGGTAGCAACTTTTGATGGCTGCTTTGTCTCCAACACTGTTCATGCCTCCATATTATGTGGCTTGTAAAATGGTTATCAGCACAGGAATGCGAATGTTGAACTATACCAAAAAACAACAACAACAACAACAAAAACCCCGAAAAAGAACCAGTTCAATGATTTTTTTCTTAGCAGTAATAATAACTTTTGTGCCATAACTTGTGAGATTGACAATTTAAAGTGCAACAAATTGGTTTTGAGAATATAACTTCCCATTCAGATTCTACTTTGTTAAATTAAAGTATTCAATATTTTAACATTTCTGACCAGTTGCTTTAATGTAAGACTGTTTCTCCTTGAAAATGTCCACAAAAAGTGACTGTATTCCAGTATGAAATTCCTGTCTGTCTGACATGTCAGTAACGAGAAACAAAACGTGTTCAGAGCCAGGACAGGATCGACACCATGAGCGGGGGGAACGGGCAGCAGCAACAGGCGTAGCATGGAAAATGAGGACCTACACCGACTGCGGGTAATTTAACGCCTCCAAAATCAGACTTCATTCCTACATCAGTTATTGTATGTGGTGTGTAAAATGGTTATTGGCACTGGACTGCAAATGTTGAACTATATAAGAAATAGTTTGGAATACCAATTTTTCTGAGCAGTAATAATTAACAGTTTCTGACATGTCTTGTGAGACTGACAATTTAAAGTGCAACAAATGGGTTGGGAGAATACAACTTCCGAATATAGATTCTACTTTGCTAAATCAAATTTTTTGATAATTTACATTTCTGATCTATCACCTTAATGAAAGGCTGTTCTTGAAAATGTCCACACAAAAGTGACTGTATTCTAGTATTAACTTCCTCCATCTGTCTGAAATGTCAGTGACGAGAAACAAAACATTATGTTCAGAGCCAGGTCAGGTTCAGCACCATGAGTGGGGGAACGGGTAGCAGCACCAGGTGTACCATGGAAAATGAGGACCTACGCTGACTCTGGGTAAATTAACAGTTCCAAAATAAGACTGTTCCTACATCATTGATCATATGTGACGTGTAAAATGGTTATCAGCACTTGACTGCAAATGTTGAACAATATAGAAGAAACAGTTTGATGAAACCCTAATTTTTCTGAGCAGTAATAATTGTGACATATCTTGTGAGATTGACAATTTACAAGTGCAGAAAATGGCTTGGGAAAATACAACTTTCAAATCACATTCTTCTTTTTTAAAATGAAGTTTTTGATAATTTACGTTTCTGATCTATCACCTTAATGTAAGGCTGTTTGTTCTTGAAAATGTCCACACAAAAAGTGACTATTCTAGTATTAAATTCCTCCATCTGTCTGAAATGTCAGTGACAAGAAACAAAACATTATGTTCAGGGCCAGGACAGGATCCACACCATGAGGGGTGCACAAGTCAACTATTGCCCATTTGGTAAGATTCCATCAGGTTCTTCACAGTCCGTCATTACATTAATTAATTAAAACAAAAAAGAAGAAAAGATTTGGTTCATTAATTGTAAAGGGCAGTACGACTATTGAACATCTACTACTCTTGAGCATGACATACATATGTATACGATCAGACAATATGCTTTTGACTGGCATATGTTATTTTATAAACTCTGGTGATCTCTGTTTTAAATGTTTTTGCTTGAATACTAGGCATTTCTCTGCTCGGACAGCACACACACACACACACACACACACACACACACACCCCTACCTCTCCCCTAACATGATTCATGTTAAACATTAGAGTGATGTTCTTAGTGTTTCTGAACCATTGTTGTTATTTGGTTTTTATGTATGTTCTCAGGAAGAACTGAAGACTTCAGGCCAGCTGAGCCACCGAAGAGAAACCAACATTAACAAAAGTTAAGTACTGGTACCCCCGCCCCCTCTCTGTCCTCTTTGTTTCTGCCTGTCTGTCCCCTTTGTTTCTGCCTGTCTGTCATCTTTGTTTCTGCCTGTCTATCTATCTGTTTCTGCCTGTCTGTCCCCTTTGTTTCTGCCTGTCTGTATCTTTGTTTCTGCCTGTCTGTCCCCTTTGTTTCTGCCTGTCTATCTATTTGTTTCTGCCGTCTGTCACCTTTGTTTCTGCCTGTCTATCTATTTGTTTCTGCCTGTCTTCTCTTTGTTTCTGCCTGTCTATATCTTTGTTTCTGCCTGTCTGCCCCCTTTGTTTCTGCCTGTCTGTATCTTTGTTTCTGCCTGTCTGTCCCCTTTGTTTCTGCCTGTCTGTCCTCTTTGTTTCTGCCTGTCTATCTATTTGTTTCTGCCGTCTGTCCCCTTTGTTTCTGCCTGTCTGTATCTTTGTTTCTGCCTGTCTGTATCTTTGTTTCTGCCTGTCTGTCCCCTTTGTTTCTGCCTGTCTGTATCTTTGTTTCTGCCTGTCTATCTTCATTTCTGCCTGTCTATCTCTTTGTTTCTGCCTGTCTGTCCCCCTCTCTCAGCACATGTTTAATCTAACCTTTAACCCTAGCTAACAACACTGACACGGCACGGAGTGGATGTTTGAATGTGTGAGGAGTGGTGTGTGAGTGTGATGATGGAGAAAAACAAAAATCTGCCGGAAGGTGTTTAGCTGTGCTTCAGGCAGGTCACTGAAGTCTGGCACCACCTGACCATGGGCTGCACCATGAGACAGGACCACACCTCATCACCAAGAGCTTGTAGCCGCCACTGAAGACCACCACCAGACCAAAGACTGCACCCCAAGAGAGGACCTGTCCAGAGAAACCAGACCTCGGCACCAAGAACATGCAGCCGTTGACGTGGAGGTGAGGTGTTTCACACACCAACACAAACCTGTACAAGTTTCCCTCTCATTTCCCCTTCCCCTCACACACACCCCTTGCCCCTTTCCACCACTGCTGAAAAAAATATGTTTCCACCGAAACCCTCACTCGTCAATATAGAAAAATATTTTAACACTATTACTTAGAATTCACGAAGGGATCTCTTTTTTTAAGACTGATATTGTACCAGTTGTATTTTATCAGGATAAGATACCATATGTGGCCTGTAAAAAGTGAATCAGGATTGGAATACAAATGACTAACTGAATAGTTTTTATGAAACACCAAACTGTGAATCTTTATCAGCAGTGATAATTTATAGTTTGTGGCAAATCTTGGTTTTTAAAACGGAACTGTTTGGCTGGGAGAGAAAGTATGATAGGAAAGTTGTTCCATTTGGTAGCAACTTTTGATGGCTGCTTTGTCTCTAACACTGTTCATGCCTCCATATTATGTGGCTTGTAAAATGGTTATCAGCACAGGAATGCGAATGTTGAACTATACCAAAAAACAACAACAACAACAAAAAAACCCTGAAAAAGAACCAGTTCAATGATTTTTTTCTTAGCAGTAATAATAACTTTTGTGCCATAACTTGTGAGATTGACAATTTAAAGTGCAACAAATTGGTTTTGAGAATATAACTTCCCATTCAGATTCTACTTTGTTAAATTAAAGTATTCAATATTTTAACATTTCTGACCAGTTGCTTTAATGTAAGACTGTTTCTCCTTGAAAATGTCCACAAAAAGTGACTGTATTTCAGTATGAAATTCCTGTCTGTCTGACATGTCAGTAACGAGAAACAAAACGTGTTCAGAGCCAGGACAGGATCGACACCATGAGCGGGGGGAACGGGCAGCAGCAACAGGCGTAGCATGGAAAATGAGGACCTACACCGACTGCGGGTAATTTAACGCCTCCAAAATCAGACTTCATTCCTACATCAGTTATTGTATGTGGTGTGTAAAATGGTTATTAGCACTGGACTGCAAATGTTGAACTATATAAGAAATAGTTTGGAATACCAATTTTTCTGAGCAGTAATAATTAACAGTTTCTGACATGTCTTGTGAGACTGACAATTTAAAGTGCAACAAATGGGTTGGGAGAATACAACTTCCCAATATAGATTCTACTTTGCTAAATCAAATTTTTTGATAATTTACATTTCTGATCTATCACCTTAATGAAAGGCTGTTCTTGAAAATGTCCACACAAAAGTGACTGTATTCTAGTATTAACTTCCTCCATCTGTCTGAAATGTCAGTGACGAGAAACAAAACATTATGTTCAGAGCCAGGTCAGGTTCAGCACCATGAGTGGGGGAACGGGTAGCGGCACCAGGTGTACCATGGAAAATGAGGACCTACGCTGACTCTGGGTAAATTAATAGTTCCAAAATAAGACTGTTCCTACATCATTGATCATATGTGACGTGTAAAATGGTTATCAGCACTTGACTGCAAATGTTGAACAATATAGAAGAAACAGTTTGATGAAACCCTAATTTTTCTGAGCAGTAATAATTGTGACATATCTTGTGAGATTGACAATTTACAAGTGCAGAAAATGGCTTGGGAAAATACAACTTTCAAATCACATTCTTCTTTTTTAAAATGAAGTTTTTGATAATTTACGTTTCTGATCTATCACCTTAATGTAAGGCTGTTTGTTCTTGAAAATGTCCACACAAAAAGTGACTATTCTAGTATTAAATTCCTCCATCTGTCTGAAATGTCAGTGACAAGAAACAAAACATTATGTTCAGGGCCAGGACAGGATCCACACCATGAGGGGTGCACAAGTCAACTATTGCCCATTTGGTAAGATTCCATCAGGTTCTTCACAGTCCGTCATTACATTAATTAATTAAAACAAAAAAGAAGAAAAGATTTGGTTCATCAATTGTAAAGGGCAGTACGACTATTGAACATCTACTACTCTTGAGCATGACATACATATGTATACGATCAGACAATATGCTTTTGACTGGCATATGTTATTTTATAAACTCTGGTGATCTCTGTTTTAAATGTTTTTGCTTGAATACTAGGCATTTCTCTGCTCGGACAGCGCACACACACACACACACACACACACACACACACACACACACACACACACACCCCTACCTCTCCCCTAACATGATTCATGTTAAACATTAGAGTGATGTTCTTAGTGTTTCTGAACCATTGTTGTTATTTGGTTTTTATGTATGTTCTCAGGAAGAACTGAAGACTTCAGGCCAGCTGAGCCACCGAAGAGAAACCAACATTAACAAAAGTTAAGTACTGGTACCCCCGCCCCCTCTCTGTCCTCTTTGTTTCTGCCTGTCTGTCCGCTTTGTTTCTGCCTGTCTGTATCTTTTGCCTGTCTGCCCCCTTTGTTTCTGCCTGTCTATATCTTTGTTTCTGCCTGTCTGTCCCCTTTGTTTCTGCCTGTCTATCTATTTGTTTCTGCCGTCTGTCACCTTTGTTTCTGCCTGTCTATATCTTTGTTTCTGCCTGTCTTCTCTTTGTTTCTGCCGTCTGTCATCTTTGTTTCTGCCTGTCTATATCTTTGTTTCTGCCTGTCTGCCCCCTTTGTTTCTGCCTGTCTGTATCTTTGTTTCTGCCTGTCTGTCCCCTTTGTTTCTGCCTGTCTGTCCTCTTTGTTTCTGCCTGTCTATCTATTTGTTTCTGCCGTCTGTCCCCTTTGTTTCTGCCTGTCTGTATCTTTGTTTCTGCCTGTCTGTCCCCTTTGTTTCTGCCTGTCTGTCCTCTTTGTTTCTGCCTGTCTATCTTCATTTCTGCCTGTCTATCTCTTTGTTTCTGCCTGTCTGTCCCCCTCTCTCAGCACATGTTTAATCTAACCTTTAACCCTAGCTAACAACACTGACACGGCACGGAGTGGATGTTTGAATGTGTGAGGAGTGGTGTGTGAGTGTGATGATGGAGAAAAACAAAAATCTGCCGGAAGGTGTTTAGCTGTGCTTCAGGCAGGTCACTGTAGTCTGGCACCACCTGACCATGGGCTGCACCATGAGACAGGACCACACCTCATCACCAAGAGCTTGTAGCCGCCACTGAAGACCACCACCAGACCAAAGACTGCACCCCAAGAGAGGACCTGACCAGAGAAACCAGACCTCAGCACCAAGAACATGCAGCCGTTGACGTGGAGGTGAGGTGTTTCACACACCAACACAAACCTGTACAAGTTTCCCTCTCGTTTCCCCTTCCCCTCACACACACCCCTTACCCCTTTCCACCACTGCTGAAAAAAATATGTTTCCACCGAAACCCTCACTCGTCAATATAGAAAAATATTTTAACACTATTACTTAGAATTCACGAAGGGATGTCTTTTTTTAAGACTGATATTGTACCAGTTGTATTTTATCAGGAGAAGATATCATATGTGGCCTGTAAAAAGTGAATCAGCATTGGAATACAAATGACTAACTGAATAGTTTTTATGAAACACCAAACTGTGAATCTTTATCAGCAGTGATAATTTATAGTTTGTGGCAAATCTTGGTTTTTAAAACGGAACTGTTTGGCTGGGAGAGAAAGTATGATAGGAAAGTTGTTCCATTTGGTAGCAACTTTTGATGGCTGCTTTGTCTCCAACACTGTTCATGCCTCCATATTATGTGGCTTGTAAAATGGTTATCAGCACAGGAATGCAAATGTTGAACTATACCAAAAAACAACAACAAAAAAAAAAAAACCCTGAAAAAGAACCAGTTCAATGATTTTTTTCTTAGCAGTAATAATAACTTTTGTGCCATAACTTGTGAGATTGACAATTTAAAGTGCAACAAATTGGTTTAGAGAATATAACTTCCCATTCAGATTCTACTTTGTTAAATTAAAGTATTCAATATTTTAACATTTCTGACCAATTGCTTTAATGTAAGACTGTTTCTCCTTGAAAATGTCCACAAAAAGTGACTGTATTCCAGTATGAAATTCCTGTCTGTCTGACATGTCAGTAACGAGAAACAAAACGTGTTCAGAGCCAGGACAGGATCGACACCATGAGTGGGGGGAACGGGCAGCAGCAACAGGCGTAGCATGGAAAATGAGGACCTACACCGACTGCGGGTAATTTAACGCCTCCAAAATCAGACTTCATTCCTACATCAGTTATTGTATGTGGTGTGTAAAATGGTTATTAGCGCTGGACTGCAAATGTTGAACTATATAAGAAATAGTTTGGAATACCAATTTTTCTGAGCAGTAATAATTAACAGTTTCTGACATGTCTTGTGAGACTGACAATTTAAAGTGCAACAAATGGGTTGGGAGAATACAACTTCCAAATATAGATTCTACTTTGCTAAATCAAATTTTTTGATAATTTACATTTCTGATCTATCACCTTAATGAAAGGCTGTTCTTGAAAATGTCCACACAAAAGTGACTGTATTCTAGTATTAACTTCCTCCATCTGTGTGAAATGTCAGTGACGAGAAACAAAACATTATGTTCAGAGCCAGGTCAGGTTCAGCACCATGAGTGGGGGAACGGGTAGCGGCACCAGGTGTACCATGGAAAATGAGGACCTACGCTGACTCTGGGTAAATTAACAGTTCCAAAATAAGACTGTTCCTACATCATTGATCATGTGTGACGTGTAAAATGGTTATCAGCACTTGACTGCAAATGTTGAACAATATAGAAGAAACAGTTTGATGAAACCCTAATTTTTCTGAGCAGTAATAATTGTGACATATCTTGTGAGATTGACAATTTACAAGTGCAGAAAATGGCTTGGGAAAATACAACTTTCAAATCACATTCTTCTTTTTTAAAATGAAGTTTTTGATAATTTACGTTTCTGATCTATCACCTTAATGTAAGGCTGTTTGTTCTTGAAAATGTCCACACAAAAAGTGACTATTCTAGTATTAAATTCCTCCATCTGTCTGAAATGTCAGTGACAAGAAACAAAACATTATGTTCAGGGCCAGGACAGGATCCACACCATGAGGGGTGCACAAGTCAACCATTGCCCATTTGGTAAGATTCCATCAGGTTCTTCACAGTCCGTCATTACATTAATTAATTAAAACAAAAAAGAAGAAAAGATTTGGTTCATCAATTGTAAAGGGCAGTACGACTATTGAACATCTACTACTCTTGAGCATGACATACATATGTATACGATCAGACAATATGCTTTTGACTGGCATATGTTATTTTATAAACTCTGGTGATCTCTGTTTTAAATGTTTTTGCTTGAATACTAGGCATTTCTCTGCTCGGACAGCGCACACACACACACACACACACACACACACACACACACACCCCTACCTCTCCCCTAACATGATTCATGTTAAACATTAGAGTGATGTTCTTAGTGTTTCTGAACCATTGTTGTTATTTGGTTTTTATGTATGTTCTCAGGAAGAACTGAAGACTTCAGGCCAGCTGAGCCACCGAAGAGAAACCAACATTAACAAAAGTTAAGTACTGGTACCCCCGCCCTCTCTCTGTCCTCTTTGTTTCTGCCGTCTGTCCTCTTTGTTTCTGCCTGTCTGTCCCCTTTGTTTCTGCCTGTCTATCTCTTTGTTTCTGCCGTCTGTCACCTTTGTTTCTGCCTGTCTGCCCCCTTTGTTTCTGCCTGTCTGTCACCTTTGTTTCTGCCTGTCTTCTCTTTGTTTCTGCCTGTCTATCTTCATTTCTGCCTGTCTGTCTCTTCGTTTCTGCCTGTCTGTCCCCGTGTCTCAGCACATGTTTAATCTAACCTTTAACCCTAACTAACAACACTGACACGGCACGGAGTGGATGTTTGAATGTGTGAGGAGTGGTGTGTGAGTGTGATGATGGAGAAAAACAAAAATCTGCCGGAAGGTGTTTAGCTGTGCTTCAGGCAGGTCACTGAAGTCTGGCACCACCAGACCATGGGCTGCACCATGAGACAGGACCACACCTCATTACCAAGAGCTTGTAGCCGCCACTGAAGACCACCACCAGACCAAAGACTGCACCCCAAGAGAGGACCTGACCAGAGAAACCAGACCTCAGCACCAAGAAATGATGGCCAGTTTCTGCAAGTCATGGAAGGCTCTTTCTATAATTATATTTTTTATGCTATCCCAACTGAAATTCTGTGCCATACGTTTTGTCAGTATTACCTGTATTGTCAGCACTGTGTTGTATTGTATTGCATTGCATTGCATCGTATTGCATCATATTGTATTGCCATTTCAAACATCCAAAACAGAAATATCAAAACTTTGGTGTGTACCACATTGCAGAAGTGAGGACTGCATTTCAACAAAGAGAAAAACAAAAGTATATATCATTGCAAAAAAACAACAAAAAAAACCAGACCCAAGGATTATGGGTTATTTCAAATATGGACAAAGCACTCTAGATCAATAGATGCTACTGATTCATACAAATATCCTGATGTACATTTTCACAGAAGTGGAAAATTACTAGAAGTACAGGAGCATTGTGGAAGACAAGCAAGAAAAGCATTGCAATCTCAAAATGGGACAGTTTGGGCAGAAAACCATTCAAACAGATACTGTGCTACATTTATATCGCACTTGCTACATTTATATCACACTTCCATAAACCCATTTTCCCCACTGTATGATTCTGAAGAATGTTCCTTTACAGCTCCAAATGTGCAGATAATCTTTTTGAAGTGGCAGATGTCACTAGGACAAAAAAAAACAAAAACAAACTTCAAAACGATCCACCCAAAGCCACAAAAACTCACTGCCTCATTTAATTGCAGAGGTTAATCATTGTTTTAAAAAAAATTAAGAGAAAATTAATTGAGAAAAGAGAAAAAGTCATCTACATTGTGTGTGTGTTTGGTTGCAGTAATGGAAATCACGAATACAACGTCAAATTCCATTCTGGATCCACCACCACCCTCCCTCTCCCACCACCATCTCCATCCCCATTACCCCCCCCCCCCAGGCTTTCTCACATATGGCATCATTATTTAGATATAATTTGTGTACAACATATTGCAAATCCAGAGCTTCACGTTGGCCTTCCTCCTGTATGTAATTTTCTTTAAATAGAAATGCATTCGTTCAGTCACTTAGACCAGGCAGATAAGAAGATACACAAACAAAATGTGTACACTATTGATGACAGAATATGTCCACTATTGAGTTCATGTGTTTGTGGAAAACAAAAAACAAAAAAACAACACACACATAAGTGAATTAAAAAGTAAATAGATAAACAAATATTGAAATAATGAATGAATGAAAAAAAAAAAGACTTGTCACACACATAAATTTCCACCAGACATTGTTGAGAAAAGATGCTCATCCTTGTGTTCATGTGACAGTGAAAGAAAAAAAAGCACCATAAAAAAAAAATGAAATAAACGGCTAATAAACAGAAGTGTCCACCACTTGATGTTGAAAGAAGCCCACCCTTGTGGCATTCACATTTTAGAAACAACAAACATCATATGTAAATAAATTAGTAAACAAATCATAAATGAATTGATCAACTAATAATTAGTGAATAAATGTGTCCACCATATATCATTTAAAAAAGATGCACACCCTTGCCTTACGTCGGCGAAATATGAGTGAGGGTCCAAGTTTGGGTTACGTCCCTTTGTTCTGGGCTGATGAATAAAGAAGAGTTGCGGTGATGAGCTGTATACACACGCACACACTGAATGTTTTGACCAAGATTGTGCTGCGCTCGGGTCACAGTGTTTGTGAATATATGAATTTAATTTTTTTTAAAATATATATGTATATATCGAAAATAAAAACAAATAAAAATCTACAGGCAGGAAAAATACAGCAACATCAACAAAAATGGGTAGCGCTCTCAGTGTAGCGACGCGCTCTCCCTGGGGAGAGCAGCCCGATTTTCACACAGACAAATGTGTTACGACAAACAGCAATACAATACTATATATATATATATATATATATATATATATATATATAGGTACTTGTTTCTCTAGCTGCTTTACTGTATGTAATGTCAAAACCTTACGTACTGCCCTCTCCACTGATGAACAAAACCTCGAGTGCGAGGCTTAACTTCCAGGGACAACGATATCGAGAAGATGAACTCTTACTTAACTCAGTAGGCCTACCCGTGACTCCTCCCCTTTGATGCCCTGCTACTATATCAACTTCTGAAGTGCTCCATTTATCGTCAATGTTGTTGCTGCTGTTGTTGTTGCTATCATAGTCATTGTAATTATCATCATTATTGGCGTGGGTACATACATCAGTAGCGCCACTGGCAATCCTCGGTCAGACACGTAATTTTTAATGTAAGCGCTTTGTGAATACATTTATTGTTCTTGATCGTTACCATTAGCCTATCATTATCATCATTGATACATAGCGCCTATCCGTCCTCGGACAACCTACTCCCATCCCCCCGCACCCCCCACCCCAAACCCTAAGCGCTTTACTTGCAAAACACGGAGTCTGGTCGGTTTCAGTTTCAGTAGCTCAAGGAGGCGTCACTGCGTTCGGACAAATCCATATACGCTACACCACATCTGCCAAGCAGATGCCTGACCAGCAGCGTAACCCAACGCGCTTAGTCAGGCCTTGAGGGGGAGAGAAAAAAAAAAAAGAATAAATAATAGATAAGCTTACACAAATAAATAAATAAATAAATAACTATAATGTAAAAAAAAAAAAAAAGAAAAAAAGGTAGTAGTATTAATAATAATAATAAAAAAAAAAAAAAAACCAATGATGATAAATAAGCAAATAGATGTAAAACATGAAGACACACATTCACATATACACCCACACATGCATAACAGATATGCACCGAACATGCAGTTTCACAGATATGAAAGCACAGTCAAATACATATAAACGTACATGAGCTCCAACACACACACATTACCCTGCACCTCCTCTACCCCCCTCCTCCACACACTCATTTCTAGTCTACGTATCGCAGCCTCCACGGCACACACACACACAGATGAACGCTTACTTGTACAAGCACACACACATATGCCCATATCTCCACACACATATATACAAAGATATATATGTATATATACGTTTCAATATCCTGTTGCTCCCACAGTGTAGGCATGCATACACTCACATACCTCATCCTCTACCCCACCTCCCCCCCCACCCCCACCTCCCCCCCCCCCACACACACACGCGTGCACAGAACTCTACTGACACTTGTGTACACTAACACTCTCGCGCATGCACAAACGCACTCAAAAATACAGACCCACACATGCACACAAACACACACATACACACACGCACAGAGGCTGCCACTGATTGGCCGCAAGAGGGATGGGAAAAGATTTCTGATGCCAAGAACGTGGCGTCTAGTGTGTTGCTCAGTCTATTGTATTTGGAAAAGCCCACAGAGACTCTGTTCCGTTTTGAAGAAATTTGCGCAATGTTGGTTTGGAAATGATGCCGATATTTGTTCGATTTGCAAAGCATCGTGCTCTACCTTTCATGTTAGACTTACGGCCACTCCCTCTCTCTGCTTTTATTTCTTTGAGGCGATCGATGGTGTGATGGCCTTGTACCTGTTCTTTTTGATATTCTTTGACTTTTCTGAGGATTTCCGATTTTCCTAGATGTAGGCCGCTCGTTGGTGTTGCGTTACCAGCAAGTCTGTCAGCTCGCTCATTTCCCTTAACACCTGCATGTCCCGGGCAGTATGACCATGTGAGTTTTTTAATCTGAAAATTGCGCATTGCCTTATGCCACTCTGGGCTTCCCATTCCGTTTTCAATTTTCTGTGTGAGGTTCATTGAGTCGGTTAGAATCATGGCATGTTGGTGTGGATGGACGATAGCCACTGGAGGGCATGTGTCACAGCTTCAACTTCCAACGTTAGGCTGGAGGTTGTGACTTTGTAGGCAGCATTCTCTTCCCTAACTGTTTTTCCATTTTGTTTCGCAGTGAATCCCCAACCGGATTGGTCTTTGGTGACTGAGCCATCTGTGTATATGATGATGTCCTCTTCTTTACTGTTTTCTTCTATGAGTAGCTTCACTTCCGCATCAGTTTTGCCCTCTGGCCATTCCCGACAATGTCTTCCTAGAGTGGGTGAAATGGCTGTGTTGAATAGATGGTTGAGGTTTTCGGGGTTTTTCTCCCATTCTTTTGTTTCTTTCAGGTCTTGTAGTCGGCATACTAGCTGGATTGTGTCCTCTGCTTGCCCCATCCATGATCTTCCTCGTCCTAGGCGGCTGCCTTTTGGTTGTTTGACTGCGTCATGCAGTGGGTTTTGAGGGTTTTCTAATGCTTTGAAGTAGGTCTTGACCTGTTCTAACTTGTTTCTGGCCTGCACTGAAGGAAGGTCAAGCAGGTATCGCATGGTTTCTGTGGGCGTGTCTTTTGTTGTTCCAAGGATCAGCCTCATAGCTTCATTTTGAACTCTTTCTAATTTTGGGAGGTTGCTTTGAGACGGTGTTAGCCCAAGTCCGTAGTCGATCACACTGAGGACGAGTGATTGGTATAGCAGGAAGAGGTGGCGTTGTTCAATACCATTGGTTGCCATTGCTTTTAAGACTCAAAGGCCTTTTTTGCATTTGAGAACAGTATTTTCCGTATGTTTTCTGAAGGTCAGCATCCTGTCGAAGTGTATTCCTAGGTAGCGTAGCATTCAGTTTTCTCGATCTGAATCCCATCAAGTGACACAGAAGGTGGTGATTTGCTCGCGGTTCTGTTGTTGAGGGTGCACAGCAACGTTTGGGCTTGCACTGGATTGATGGAAGATCCTGTGTCTTTGCACCATTGAGCAATATTGTTTAGTTGTTTCTGGACGGCTTTAGTTCTTTCCTGAGCATCTTTCGAAGTTTTGAAGACCAGGCCATCATCCGCAAGAGTAAGCACCCGAGCTATTCCATTGTTGTTTAAGTCTGCAAGGCCCTTCGTGTAGACATTGTAGAGGACAGGAGAAAGCGGAGACCCTTGTGGCAGTCCCATGGATAGTTTAGAAGGTGCAGACATCCAATCTCCGAGGCGTAGGACGACGGTTCTTTCCTGAAGCGCTGCTGCTATCCATCTTGTCAGTGTCAAACTTACTCCATACCTTAGTAGCAGCTCCATGAGGTGCGCAAACTGGACCTTATTGTAGGCATCAGTCTTCAAGATCGATTGCTACTGCTAGTGTTTCTTCTTTTCTTTGAAATCCTTCATACACCTCATATGCAAAAGCAGCTGCGTTTTCCCATGTGGACTTGCCTGTTCTGTAACCACCTTGATTTGAAGGGAGAATGTGCCTGTGTTCAAGATCCCTAGCAAGTTTCCTGGCTATCATGCGTTCCATGAGCTTTCCAGCAATGTTTTGCATAGTTAGGATCCGGTAGCCGCTTACCTGATGATGGTCCTTTCCTGGTTTTGGTATGGGTTTTTGAGAAGCTGTGTGTCCAATCCTCCGGCACCTGTCCATTGTGGAAACTGTTTTGATATAGATTGAAAAGGTTGCTTCTGTCTTCTTCCGATAGTTCCTTGATGTCCGAGTAGCGAACTTTGTCTGGGCCAGGAGCTGATTCATTCTTGCATTTAGCTATTGCTCCGTTTAGATCATCTATTGTCAAGTCATCATCAGGTCCAGTCTGCATAAGGGTTTGGTTTAACTCCTCAACATATTTCTTTTTCTCATCTAAGTTTCTTTGATCGCTCTGTTGTATGAAACGTTTGAGCAGGGCGGATCCTTTTTCCTTGTTTGTCTTAAGCTTGGTTCCGTCAGTGTCTAACATGTCTGGGGTTGTTGTTGTGCACGTTTTCCCTTCCATGCGACGATAAAATTGCCAGAACTCTGTCAATGTTGAGTCATAACTGAGTGCCTCGCAAAACTGTTTCCACTTGTCATTTTTGGCCTCTTGAGCAATGATTTCAAACTGTTTAGTTTTTTCTTTCATTTTTGTTTCAATATCTTTGTCCGGAGATGGTTTTGTTCTTTCTTTTTGCCAAAGTTTGACAGCCGCATGTTTTTCTATCCAGGCTCTCTCTGTGTCGGTATTCCACCATGGGGGCTGAATAGTTTCAGTTGCATCCTGTTCGGTGCCGTTCTTTTGATTCTTCTGCGTCTTAATTTTTCGATGACGGCTGTCTCTTTGGTTTCATACTGAAATGGATCACGCGGTTTCATACATGGTTTATCTGACAGTTTCTGTAGACTGAACACTACCGGGAGGTGGTCACTGCCTTGGTGTGGAAGCGTCTCTGCATTCATTTCTGCTCTGAATTTTGGAGATGTTAGAGCGGCGAGGTTTGTCCGACACTGAGTTCAGTGTCAGTCTACTGACCCATTTATTGTCTGGGTGACCCATTTATTGCCCACATGGACAGAACAGACCAGATGTTGGGGATGAGAGACACAGGGCAGGACGGACAGGGGAATGAGGGATGGAGGGAGGAAGAAGAGAAAGCGGCAAGATAGAAGGGAGAAAAGGTGGTGGGAGAGTTACGGCGCTTTACTTATGACGTGTCGACTCGTTTTCCACTGACGAACAGTATCAGTATCAGTAGCTCAGGGCGTCACTGCGTTCGGTCAAATCCATATACGCTACACCATATCTGCCAAGCAGATGCTTGACCAGCAGCGTAACCCAACGCGCTTAGTCAGGCCTTGAGAAAAAAAACAAATATATATATATATAATATATATATATATATACATGTATAAAATAAAAATAAAATAAAGCGGATTTTGCCGGGGATCGAACCCGGGGCCTTTCACATGCGAAGCGAACGCTCTACCACTGAGCTACATCCCCATGTTAACGAAAAAGAAGCATTAATTCAGATTACTATGAAGTCCACCACCAACGTAGAAGACCAAGAAAACGTGGGTCCCTCATAGAGCATCCACTTTCTGTGTGAGTGAGTCATTTAAAAAAAAAAAAAAAATTATTGGCCACTGCTCTCAGTGTTTATTGGGGCATTTTTACGATCTGTCACTGAGGTCAGCTAGCTGGCTTCTGCATGCCTTCATGCCCTGCTTCGTGTAATAAATATGTGTGCATGCAAAATTATCATGGACGCACGCATACACACACCCTACACACACACACACACACACACACACGGCCAGTCTACACAGACATGTGCAAAATTATCATGGACGCACGCATACACACACCCTGACACAGCCTATACACACACACACACACACACACACACAAACCTGTGAAGTGAGCACGTGCACCACTGCTGACGCCATGTCATGTTTTTTTTTTTTCTTAGCGTAAAAGAGATACATTGTCCATCCACGTGACAGTTAATTAGCTGGTATATGATAACTGCGTCGTACAAAGGTCAATGTCATTTTTGCGCACCCTGCGGTTCGATTCCGTGTATGATATCGGCAGTAAATGTTATATGTATCTCACTCAGGTGCATGACTCACCTACCGCGATAAGCAGAGATATACCTATTAACACGGAAACATTACGTCGTTTGGGTACCAGAAGAAGAAGAAGAATCGATGTCGGGTCTGTGTCCTCAACTGTAGTCACACACACACACATGTTTGTGTGTGTGTGTGTGTGATGGTGGAGGGAATCACGCGCAGAATGACAACTTCTGTCATAAGATGGCTTTACTGAGATTATTAATTAAACAAAGGTGCGTAATTCTCTGTCTCTCTGTGTCTCTGTCTCTCTCTGTGTCTCTGTCTCTCTCTCTCTCTCCAACCTTCCCCAACGCCACTTCCTCCATCCCTTCTTCTTTTTTTTCAAAGGAATATGTGATAGACACAGACACACACATAGATAGACAGAGAGACTACAGATGGACATAGTCTACATACACACGTCCACACCGCAGACAGACAGACAAACATAGACAAAGTTTGTTTTATTATATATATATATATATGTGTGTGTGTGTGTCAGTGTGTGTGTGTGTGAGGGGGCGTGGTGGGTCTGTGTGTGTAGGGTGACTGAGGCCGGGGTGTGGATGTGGGGGTGTCTGCGTGCGCCACGTTAACTGAGAAACTTACTCATGTACGAATGCGCGTGCACAGTCTTTCTCGTGAAACGTGGCACAGTTAAAATATGAATCACACACCAGGCAATAAACCTGTCTCACACTTTCGATTTTTTTTTTTTAATTTTAAATCGTTGTCACTGTTTACATCTTGTAAGAACCGGATCCATGTCTAAAACTGATAAGTTTATCAACAAGCCTATCCCCAAGTACCGTCCGCACTCACTCTTTGCTGATGGCATTATTTTGTCAACAACTAAAAGCAGATTAAGTTCAAACAGGTTAACAAGTCAAGGGTCACTAATTTAACACAATGACACTTCAGTTGCAATCAAAGCGAGAACTAGTAAACTTGAATACACAATCTAAAAAGTGACGTCGGAAACCACTGAATTCGAACACTATTTCGAGCGACAAATACGGTTGACCGTGAAAAAAAAGGAGAGAACAAAAACCCAACAAAAAACAACAACAGTATATAAAATAAAAACTGTTCCTTACTTTTCCCCCCAGCTCAGTCTTGCCACAGAACAGATGTCTGGTTCGTGTTTGTTCAATTTAAGAATCACCAACTCGCTAAAAGACACACACTCGCACACAAAGAAAAGAAATGGTTTATCTACACACACACACACACACACACAGTGCAGCGAAACATAAATTGTGTAAGGGAAGTAACTGCTTAACATTTTTTTTAAGTTAGCGAAGCTTTTTGTGTCCCTTCAATGACAACAGTTTTCTCCAGAGTTATCGAGCAGGCGAGCGAGAGACAAGACAAGACAAATTCTTTATTTCGATGATGATAGATAAGCACTGGTGTGCTTTTTTACAACCAGTCCCCGCCCTGAATAGCGTTTACACTACACAATATTTAATTTAAAAAAAAAATTAAAAGAGAGAGACAAGACAAACAGACTGACAGATATGCGGACAGTCATACTGACAGTAATTATTTTATTCAGTCAATTTTGTTTATTTTATTCAATCAAGTTTGTTTTCAGAGAAAGCAAGCAAAATGCACGCGAAACACAAAAAGAAGGAAAAAAAAAAGGGGGGGGGGGGGGAGAGAATTCTTGCAATATCCTTAAACACCACATTACCCCTTTCATGGATACATAGACAAAACAGAAATGTGAAAATAACAATGTAAACAATTACACGTGAATAGATTCGTTGTATATTGCCCTTAGCTTAATGGTCTGTTCAGTTCAGTCGCAATCACGACATAGTTTTCCTTACTGACAGTATTAGTGAGTGAACAACGACTAATTATGCTGCATTTGCGTAAGTGACTATGTGACCACTTGTAAAAGTACACACAAAAATCTGGGATTTAGTGGTATTTGGTTACAACACAACAGCAACACACACACACACACACACACACACACACACACACATATATATATATATATATATATATATATATATATATATATATATACGGTTTTCCTTCAGCTGGTTCGAAGAATAAAATCAAGTGGAGTCAATACATGACTAGTATATCCAAGTATGACTTACAGAACTTAACCAAAAGGATTTAAATTTATACTTGAATTACATGTTAAAAACACATTTGCTACTAGAATTATTTACAGTTACTGCCCTCAGAACCAGCTGATTAGCTTTGCTAAATTCAAAATGGCTAATAACTTACCTGTCCAATGTAACTGCATCAGTTATGAACATACCCCAAATCTGCAAAGTTTTTGCAATAAATGTGACACTGGTGAAACTGGAGATGAATTTAATTTTATATTACTTGTACGTAAATATTTCAACTGATGACACGAGGAAGAGAATGCTGAGAAAGATGGTAACCAAATAAAATTTCAATTATACATTTGTTTCTTTTCTTTTTCTTTTTTTTTTTTCTCAAGAAATCCAAATTAATGCAGTTCATATCATTTCTTTGTACTAGTCTGCAAGCGAGACTGAATTTGTAGAGAAAAATGTTAATTTTTGTGGCTGCTTTATATCAGTCGTTTTCATCTGGTTGCATGTTCATCATAATGTCTGTACTATTCTGTTGTAAAACGTGTTTGATGTTTTTAGCCGGGCGTCGTACTTTTGCTTTTCGTCCACAAAAGATATGTTTCTTTGTTATGCCATCGTTGTTATGATTGCACTTGACCCCATTTTGTATGTATATGCTCATTGAGGGTAATGAATAAAACTATTGAGTTCAACAGAAGAAAAAATCGTACTGCTAAACACACACACACACACACACACACACACACACACACCAAAGCAACGAAACTTGATCTGATTTAATTAGGAGGATTTAGGTATGTTTTCATCCTCTATATATATGCGTGACCTTGGCCCAACTCACCCACTTTTCATCGGGGTCAAAGTCCTCTCCAGCCACTGACTTCACAATTTCAGTCCATATTTCGTCAGCCAACAAATAAACGATATAATTACCAGAACACAGATGTATCCTAATCGATATATGTCGTTCAAATGCAAAGCCTAGTGAATAATTTATCCTTCTAACATGATTACAGCCAAGGCTGGCGAAGCTGGTTCATGAAGGTTTCTCTTCTTGATATGCTCATGTTTATGTTTCATTGTGTCTTATAAACTTTAAGGTTTTATGATAATAAAAAAAAGTATTCTATTCTACTCTATTCAGATAGTAAAAACGAAAGAAATGGCTAACAACAATCATTTTCCTGTGCAGTGGCATTGTTTATTTTTTATTTCTTTTCAACCTATTCTTCTTTTTCTCTTTTCTAATTAAAAATAAAAAATCATCAGTAAAAAAAAAAAGATTAAGTAGTGTTGATGGAAACTTCATAATTGTCACAGCTCATGATGGAATGTCAATACTATGTCCATAACCTGGCAGCTCCTTTCTCTGCATATCATGTTTTTGTACAGTTGTGCGTTTTAGTTACTGGGCGGAATCCATTGTGCATAAAATATGTATCTCAGTGGGGGAATCGACATATAATTAGTAAACACATATAATTATATTACTTAAAGTAACTTTAAAAACGTTGAACGGAAAAAAATGATCGGTTTTTTTGAATAGAAGTATGGAAAATATTACGAGGTTTGTACAGTCAGGAGGAAAAAAAAGGAAAAAAAAGTGGAGATGCCGGGGATCGAACCCGGGGCCTTTCACATGCGAAGCGAACGCTCTACCACTGAGCTACATCCCCATGATGCGTAAACGGTATTCTAAATACATATATATAGTCAATATGTAGTCGGGAGTATCTATTTTAAACCTTTTGTCAGAACCATGTGTAACAACTCATTGAATTCTGTCTTTGAAAAACAACCAGGAATTACCGAAATAAATCATGTTAAAACATCCGACGTCGTACAGAAAAAGGGGAGGCCATCCCTAACTTACAAGTTTATCGGAGCGTGGTGAAGAAAGCACCATAGTACCAACCGCTGACGTTACCTTCCGACATCGACAACTGGGGGCCAAATTAACTTGGTAAAGAATTCGTTATTCATAACAGCAGTACAAGAGGTAGCACAGGTAGAATTTAAGTACGCAACCAATAATGTTAGCAAGAAGCTTTCGAACGAATCATGTACCAACAGAGAGAGAGAGGAGAGAAAAAAAAGCATAAGCTTAGCGGGTAGTCAAGTCCGTGGCAGAATTAGTTACAATCACCCTAACACAATGACTCGTTTCAGAAGAGCAGGTAAATGTAAATTACATATAAACAGCTTTGTGGACACAACTCAACGCACCGCATAACAGGAATTAACACAGTAGCATACCAGACACATCAAGGAACAAAAACGACTGTCACAACATTAACTGTAAGTTTAGCTGTCAACTTTTGCAACGAGATGTCCAACCCACTTGGGAAGACTTGGCGGCCCTTAAAAGGGCCTGAGAGAAAGACTGCTCTTCAAAGTGAAACCCGTTCACTTCTTGGCGGGTTTCTTGGCAGCAGCCTTCTTGGGGGTCTTTACCTTCTTGGGCTTGGCAACCTTCTTGGCTGCTGGAGACTTGGCTGCCTTCTTGGGTTTGGCCGCTTTCTTGGCTGGAGACTTGGGCTTCTTGGCAGCGGCCTTCTTGGGAGACTTGGCGGCCTTCTTGGCAGCAGGCTTCTTCGGCTTGGCGGCGGGCTTCTTGGCAGCAGCCTTGGGCTTTTTGGCCTTCTTGGGCTTGGCAGCTGCCACCTTTTTCTCTCCCAGACGGAAAGAGCCAGAAGCTCCAGTGCCCTTGGCATGCTTGAGGGTGCCGGCCTTGACTCCAGCCTTCAGGGCGGTTTTGAGACGAGCGTTGACCTTGGTGACTTCATTGCCCACCTTGTAGTTGGCCATGACGTACTTGAGGATGGCCTGGCGGGAGGAACCACCGCGCTCCTTCAGGGAGGTGATGGCAGCGGCGATCATGACGTTGTACTTGGGGTGCTCTGCAGGCTTGGCTGGCTTCCTGGGCTTGGCGGCCTTCTTGGCAGGAGCAGGGGCTGGTGCGGCGTCAGACATGATGCTGAAGATAGAGACGACGCGAGTAGTAGTAGTACTTGGCGAGTGCAGATACCTTCTTGCAAGCGTGGCAACAAGACGAATGATTCGCTCGCGGCCGTTTCCAGCTTTATACAGCGGAAGCGAACTGCAATGACAGCAGCGCGTGGCTGCAAGCAAATCGGCCCTCGCGAGGCCTCGATTGGGCAAATTTGTGTTTGTTGACGTTTGTTTCAGGGCTTTGATTTCCCTAATAACAGCAAGAACACCCACATATGGCATATCAGTGGAATCGTTGATAAATATCCTATCTTTTGACGTAAATTACATGACTATAAACACTACTAGTGAAAAGAAAATGTTTAATTGATCGTTTGTTTTGGGCCAGCTGAAGCGAACTCGTGGCTTAAATTTGTTAATTTCGCCCAGAATTTCGATGCTCTCGTAGTAAATGTTTAGTGAAAATTTGGGTAGTGAATGTTAATTAATCATTCAAGCAAGTTGTTTGTCTTGGATGGACATGTGCAGCCAGTTTAAAGCGGTTTTCTGAGCAGCATAAAACACAACTTTCAACTCTCCGCCATTTACACAGCTTCGTCTTTACGCTTTGTAATATTTCAGTACATGTTTTTATCCACTTGCGTTCGAGATCAAACGATTATACTGTATCTGGATATTCTCATGACCAAGTAAACATAGACTATTGTTCTTTTTGTCACTGAAGATAAGTCTATGGCCTGTTTATGGACATTATTTATTTGTCCCTTGCCCAGTCTTTGTTCTCTTCGTAATGGCGTCGTTTTTGCAGACGTCTGGGTCTACTTGGTATAATTTCTTGTCACAACTTTAATCGGCGTCGATGCGTACATGTGAAATAAGGAAAATAACTTAGATGTAATTTTTGACTAATTTCAATGACTGCCGCGAATGCATGTGATCGTGTGTGGAGAATGAATTCACAGTTCTCTGTTCATTGAAAGTTCATGAAGGGCGTTTGTCCGACGTACGATGATATGGTTTTGTTATTCGTGGTCGAAATGGAAAATAAACAGATTTTGTTGTTTGTTTCAGAAAAAAAAAATCCACATATAATAGCTATTCAAGGCGTAGATGTGTGGCTTAATGATTAATTGCGTTGTGTTCGCACGGATGGTGTATGAGGCGATTCCGCCTCGCTTGAATTTCAAATGAAAATGGCGCGGGGCGCGCATACTAGGCACAAACAACAACCCTTGATGGTTTTAACTTGTTTTCTGCAGGATATGAGAATTGTGTAGGCCCAGTGCCGTGTTTTGGGTACGGCATAAGGGTTTGTCATTGCTCGTGTTGTGTTTTAATCATGTTCGGAAGTTGCACAGGGGACGTATTGTAAGGGGATTGGAACAGTTGGCGGAGTTTCAACTCAGAAGTGTGCGCACGCTGGCAAGACAATGCAAATAATGTTTTGTGTTGGCTGCGCATCCCTTTCTCTCTCTCTCTCTCTATCTCGCGCGCGCGCGTGAAGGTATACTTATTGTATCGTTGTGTGTGTGTTATTGAGTGTGTGGTTGTCAGTATTTTATTATTGTGTGGGGGTGGATGTAGCCGGTACCGTGCGCGCGCGCGCGCGCGTATTGCGCGCGGACTGACTCGGACTCACTGAGTCAGTCACAAAGCACTGTGAATGGAGGCCTGCGTACTAAGACTTGAAATTATTCACACAAACACACGCGCGCGCACCGCACGGCCGCGCACAACACACCAGTGACACACACACACACACACACACACACACTGACACGCACGCACGCGGCACACACACACACACACACACACACTGACACAGAGGCACACATACACTTACAGTTACACCACACACACACACACATATGTATGTATATATATATATATATATATATATATATGTATATATATATATATATATATATATATATATATATAAATGTATAACTGACTGAAAGCACCAATGCATGGTTGAGAGCAAGTCTACTGGTGTGGCACAATCAGTGTAAGCGCTCTTCTTTTAGATATCTTACAGATTCTGTCCATGAACTTGTAAATTACTGGTACACTCCCATAGATACTGTAATATTGTGTCTTTTTTTAACCTCAGTTTGCAAAAAACAAAACAAAACAAAAAAAACAACAAGAAAAAACCCAGCCAAACAAACAAAACACACACACACACACACACACACACACACACACACACACACACACTTGTTATCTGGGAATACTCACGAGGCCATGTTCATCAAAATTCTTACTCATATCTTTCCCTTCAGTTCCAGAGACGGTTGAGTTCAGTTCAGCCGCTTCAGTTTCTCAAAGCGACGGGCGTCACCGCCCTGCGTTCACACTAATCCATGCACGCTCAACCACATCTGCCAAACTGACAGATGCCTGACCAGTAGCGTAACCCAACGCGCTTTGGCAGACCGTGGAGAAAACAACAACAACAACAAAACCAGAAGAGAATACTGATTCTATTCTAGTTCGCCCCATCACTCTTTCCCACGCCACTCTTGCAGCCTCCAGTGTTTTTTGCTTCAAACTGGAGCGGTGGCCCAGTGGAAACACGTCCGCCTAAGAAACGAGAGAATCAGAGCACACAGGATCACATCTCACACCGGTATTTTCTCCCCCTGAACTAGACCTAGACTGGTGGTCTGGACGCTAGTCGTTCAGACTGATGACACTGAGGCGCTAAATCGAGGTCTCATGCGTAGCATGCACTTTGCGAACGCAAAAGAACCCACGGCATCAAAAGCCAGTTGTCCCTAGCAAAATTGTGTTTGAAAACCCACTTTGATAGGAAAACCAATACATTTGCCGCAAGCAGAAAAAAAGAATAAAAAAGGCAGAGCTGCACTTGATCGATGCATTCTCCTAAACAAGAGCAGCCCAGGTTTTACACAGATATGTTGTGACAGTAATACAAAACAGTGCAATGCAATGCAAAGCAAAATTCCAAATCGCAAATCCCCAAATACACCCACATTTCTGTCTACACGTCCGAGTACCGATTCCAGCACTCTACAATTGAATCACCCGCCACATTCCATTTCATGAACGCATGTTCCCTCGATGCTTTATTTCCCCACATTCCAATGACTCGAATTCTACCACAGGTAGGTATAGGAAGGGGTATGGGCGTACCACTTCCTATACACCTAAAACAATTTCATATTATCCAGATTCTACCTCAAAGCAAATTCTGTGTGGGACCAGCAGTTCAGTAGACATGATATAACATTTTATCTTCTCATTCCACCTGTTTGGATACTTAGAAGAAATAAGAGGAGTTCGTATTATACTCCCAGTTTGATTGAATATACTTACCATGTCAAACTGATGCAAACCAGGCCTATCTGTTTGCTCTTCTCGGCCAAAATTTATCGCGGCAACTCAGTGATACGACATCTCGCCATTAGACCGCCGTCTGCTAGCCAATGAAATGCTGTTTCCGGCAGGAGGTAATCAATCATTCTAATGGCCAGCAGAGAAGGATATCAATAAACTTGAGGCAGTACAACGCCGGGCTGCTCGCTGGGCGACCCATCGACACAGGAAAACATCCAGTGTGCAAGACATGATGGAGACTCTTCAGTGGTCTCCCCTCAAAGAGCGAAGGAGAAAGGCAAGACTGATTAACTTCTATAAGTTCCATAGCGGCAGTCTTATCATCAACACATGCCACAAGCCCTCTCAAAATCCTTCAGCACCCACTGGGACCCGAGGATCGCATCCAGCAGCATACCACCTCTCCAACTGCAGGACGCTGTACAGGCAAAAGTCTTTCTTCCCTCGAACAGTATCAAACTGGAACAGCCTTCCTGCTGAGACTGCTCTCAGCATAACCCTGGAAGGCTTCAAATCCCGAATCTGATTACCTCCCCCCCCTACCCCCCCCCCCCCCCCCCCCCCCCCCGCCCCCATACCTCACCCCTTATCCCCTGGCCCAGAAACCCCTACCTCATGAATCCACAAAACACGCAAACCCCCCTTATAGTCTACAGAATCTTCAAAATGATGAAGGCGGTAGTCAAGGGAAAGAAGAAGAGAAACGTCCCACATGAAGCACGGCAAGAACCATGGAGACAGACGGGCGGGCCTTTGAGTTTGACATGGTAAGCATATTCAGCCAAAGTGGGAGTATAATACGAACTCCCCATTTTGGTGTCATATACTGTACCATTTCAAACTGATGCAGAATTCAAAGCAAATGGAGGAGGGCATTGCCTTCTGGTTCACATGGGGAGCCCTTGAAACCGTGACAGCTGAGTTAGTCGCGACAAAGGAAACCCCAAAGAACCATATGCCGTGAGTATATAGACTTCCCTGAGGAGGAAATCGATGAAGGAAATCTCTGAACAGCAGAAGGCCACCTGCAAATCCTGGCAAAGAGGCACAGAGTGCTGAAAGGTGGCTGAAGTGGCAACAGCGCGAGCCTCCAGACCTATCAGAATCCTGCATTAACGGAACTGAAAATGCCTAAGGTTCCGATGTGCAGGCGTTCCGACCCGGCTTCCCAACCATCTAGGGCGGGATCGGGAAGTAAGGAAAGGCATAAGCGGTCAGCTTGCTCCAGTCCAGAGAAAAAAAAACATTCGCTGCCCAAGATTCCGTGTCTGAAACCAGTGTGACAGGAATCAGGGGTCCTCGACAGACCTGTGGTAAAGAGAACCCCCTTCTGTGGACACCATAACACCACACTCCTTGCAGGGTGTCCTTGTGTAGGGTCCACCAAGTGGAGGACGCTCTTGAACCTGCTGCGAGCGCCTGCCTAGGTTGGTACTACCCCTATGTGTCTTGCTGAAAGCTCAATGCCTTGTAGCACCAGCAAAGGAGAGCCTTGGACCACCACATGAGGATATATCCAAGTTCCACCTCCCCCCACCCCCCCTTTTGTGTCCACGTACACGACAGTAGTGTTGTCCGTGAACGCATGAATATTCTGGATGGCTTCCTCCCATGTGGAGTGGTGACAAGCCCAGCGAACTGCTGCAAGTTCCAGAAGAGTGAAGTTTCACTTGGCTCCTGTGATGACCAAATCACGGCTGCAAGGAGTGAGCCCGAGTGGGCTCCCCATTCCTCGTGAGAATGCATCATGAAGAGTGCCCCTTGAGGTATGGGGTCAGAAAGGGGAGGGGGGGGGGGTAGATAAGTTATTGCTGATGTATTTCCAGGAACCAATCTCCCAGATGTGCACGACTCTGGGCTAAGCCCTCTGAGACCAGCCTTGTCTGTGTGCACCGTGAGCTGAACACTGAAACCCCTGACCGACCGTTATCGTCCCTAAGAAGTCGGAGGACTGGCTTAGGGAGAGAGCGCAGTTTCCCTTTTGTTGCGATAATCCCTGTTGTGTGCACAGCTCAAGAAATTTGGATGTGTGAATTGTACACAGGGCCTGCGACTGTGCCAAGTGGAGTCAGGTGAGTAGGAACCTACCTAGAGGAACTGAACTCTGAACTGAACCTGGAAACCCCTGCCAGCCCCACCATCGGCAGAGGATGGGGTGCACTGGAATGACCACACGGGAGGGCAGAGAACTGGGTTACCCTGTCCCTCCACATGAACCTCAGGTACCGGTAGGATGCCGGATGAATGAGGATCTGGACACGCACAACCTGCAGGTTTAAAGCAGTGGCACATAGCACTGCTGAATGGTCTCTCAAATGTGTGCCTGAGAGTCCATAAGAATGTGGCCCTGTTGAAGGGGACAAATCCAGGATTGGTCGCCACCCTCTAGGGACCTTTGGAATCACCAGCAGGCGTCTCCAAAACCCCAGGGCCCCAGTTTGGGGTCTGATGTCACACCTCCAAGAAGTCGTGAGATATCCCCATGGTCGAAATGCTGTCATGCTCCTCTAACTTGGGTACATAAGAAAGAGGAGTGGGTCACAGAGGAGGAGGAATCTTCTGCCCGAAACAGCATGCACCCCAATTCTAGCCCCAACATAACCCAGTCGTCAAGTCCCACTTCGCCAAACTGTTGTGCATGGGAGAGAAGCCATACTTGCCGGGGCTGAGCGACTGGAGGGTCTGAAATGTGTCTGAGTCATCGGGGGTGTAAATAGGCCCCCTATCTGTGCAGGGGACAAAGACCCAAGAGGGAGTGCTGCTGGCTGGGAATTGACCATGAGGCAGCCTTTTCTTCTCCAGGGTTGTAAGAGATGACGCCCTTCTGGCAAGTATGGAGTTGATGTGCTGGCTGGTAGTAGCGTCTGCCTTAACTGTCAGGCGTGCAGCCACTCTGTCACCCAAAGTGTGGTTCGTCCGTCGGGATCGACGAGGACCATCTAGTCATCCTGGGGGTGGGTGGGTTGGGCTCTGTGGGTGCGCAGATGACTGGTCAGGCCAATCCGCGACCGGAAGGTTCTGACGCAGTGTAGACAGGGGATGGTGGCGGCTGTCGGGGACTTGCTGGCACTGCTTTTCCTGGCCTGTCTGCGTTGCTCTGCTGCAGCGATTCTGTTGGCCTCACAGGATTTGGCGCCTTTGTGGACAGCTGAACGCCACTTTGGTCTGTCCATTGCATTCAGCTCCCATGTGTCGTGGCTGATGCTGAAGGCCTTCAGAGAAGCTTTCAAAGTGTCTTTGAAGCACTTCTTTTGGCCTCCATGGGAGCGCTTGCCATGTTGGAGCTTGCCGTACAGCAGTTTCTTGGGGAGCCGGTGGTCTGGCATGCGAACTACATGGCCTGCCCACCGCAGCTTGGCCTGCATCAAGATGGTGTAGATGCTGGGCAAGTTTGCATGAGTGAGCACCTCTGTGTCAGGGATCTTCTCTTGCCACTTTATGCCGAGAAGTTTTCTGAGGCCGGTGGTGTGGAAGTGGTTCAGCTTTTTGGCGTGGCGTTTGTAGACCGTCCATGATTCACATCCATAGAGCAGTGTGGTGAGAACTATGGCCTTGTATACTTTGAGCTTCGTCTCCAGGGTGATGCCTCTCCTGTTCCAAACGTTCTTATGGAGTTTGCCAAAGGCAGCGCTGGCTTTGGCGAGTCTGGCATTCACCTCGTCGTCGATGACAACTGTGCGAGAGAGTGTACTGCCCAGGTATGTGAACTTGTCCACCGCGTTCAGTCGTTGCCCGTTGATGAAGATGTTTGGTTCAACGTAAGGCTTTCCTGGAGCTGGCTGGTGCATCACCTCAATCTTCTTTGTGCTGATTGTGAGGCCAAAGTTGTCACAGGCAGCAGAGAACTTGTCGACACTGTGTTGCATGTCAGCTTCGGAGGCAGCGTTGAGAGCACAGTCATCAGCAAACAGGAAGTCGTTGACGGTGTCTGTCCTCACCTTGGTTTTTGCTTGAAGCCTCCTGAGGTTAAAGAGTGAGCCATCTGTGCGGTACCTGATGCCAATGCCTACGTCAGTGTCTCTGAAGGCATCTGTCAGCATGGCTGAAAACATCAGACTGAACAGGGTGGGGGCAAGAACACGCCCTTGCTTGACTCCGTTGGAGACAGGGAATGGTTCTGAAGTCTCTCCATTGTCTTGGATTCGGGCCAGCATCCCATCGTGTAGTTGCCGTATGATGGTGATGAACTTTCTGGGACATCCATACTTCGCCATGATTCTCCAAAGGCCATCTCTGCTAACAGTATCGAAGGCCTTGGTCAGATCGATATAGGTGGAGTAAAGGTTGGCGTTCTGTTCCTGACACTTCTCCTGGAGCTGCCTGGCAGCAAACACCATGTCAATAGTCCCGCGTTCTTTCCGGAAGCCACACTGGCTCTCTGGTAGGAGACCTTGCTCAAGGTGCGCTATGAGACGGTTGAATAGCACTCTGGCCAGAGTCTTGCCTGCGACGGGCAGCATGGATATTCCACGATGGTTGTCACAGGCCTGACGATTTCCTTTGCGCTTGTACAGGTGTATGATGGAAGCGTCTTTGAAGTCCTGTGGAACTGCCTCATGCTGCCAGATGAGCTGGAACAGCTGATGAAGCTTCTCAGTCAGCGCCATACCACCTTCTTTGTAGACCTCAGCTGGAATGGAGTCTGAGCCAGGGACGTTGCCATTGGATAGCAGACGAATAGCTTTCTGGGTCTCCTCCAAAGTTGGAATGGCATCCAACAACTCACTGACTGGCACCTGGGGGAGTCGGTAGATGGCTTCATCATTGATGGTGGAGGGGCGGTTCAGTACACTGTCAAAGTGTTCAGCCCATCTCTCAAGGATCCCGTCCTTGTCAGTGATCAGGGTAGAACCATCAGCACTGAGGAGTGGAGCAGATCCAGAGGTGGTGGGACCATAGACTTCTTTCAGGCCGTTATAGAAGTTCTTCATGTCGTTCCTGTCTGCAAAGCCCTGGATCTCATCAGCTTTGTTGCTCAACCAGGAATCCTGCATCTGCCACAGCTTCAGCTGGATGGTGCTGCGTGCGCTCTTCAGTATGTCTTTCTTTGACTGTGACTTGGGATCTTCAATGTGGGCTCTGTAGGCTTGGCATTTGTCTTCTGGCAGCTGCTTGATCTCAGTGCAGTTCTCATCAAACCAGTCTTTGTGCTTCCTGACAGAAGGCCCCAGGCACTCCATGGCAGTGTTGTACACCGTCTCATGCAGTGCGCCCCATGCTGCCTCCACATTCTGGTTGTCCAGCACAGTGGACTCAAGGCGTTCCTCCAGGATGTCAGCAAAGCTCTGCTTGATGTTGCCTAGCTCCAGCTTGTTGACATTCAGGCGTTTGAGTGCTTTCATGCCCTGAGGCCGTCTCTTGGGCTGGATGCGGAGGTTGAGCTTGGAGACGATAAGGCGGTGGTCTGTCCAGCACTCGGCGCCGGACATGGCCCTCGTGACTCGTATGTCCTGCCTGTCCCTCTTCCTGACGATGACAAAGTCGATGAGATGTCAATGCCCAGAGCGAGGATGCATCCATGACGTCCTGTTACGGGTAGGGAGGCAGAAGATGGTGTTTGTGATAAGAAGGTCGTGCTCAGCACATGTCTGGAGAAGTAGCTGGCCATTGCTGTTACAGTTACCAACCCCATGCTTCCCAATCACTCCTTCCCAGGAGGTGCTGTCACAACCAACTCTCGCGTTAACGTCGCCAAGAATGATGAGCTTGTCTGCATTGGGAACAGTGGTGATGACAGCGTTCAGGTCCTCGTAGAACTTGTCCTTGATCTCATCTGGGTTGGTCATGGTGGGCGCGTAGGTGCTGACAATGGTGGTAAACTTCTTCCCGTTGCATATAGGGAGTTTCATCGTCATCAGGCGGTCGTTCACTCCTTTCGGGGGGCCAGCCAGCTTGCCAACGAGGGTTGTCTTCACTGCAAAGCCAACTCCAGCCTCACGTCTCTCTTCAGGTCCGCGACCACTCCAAAAGAAGGTGTAGCCTGCGCCTCACTCACAGAGTTCGCCTTCTTCTGCCAGTCTGGTCTCACTTAAGGCTGCGATGTCGACATGATGTTGTACCTGGCTAATTCACTCGCAATGAGTGCTGTGCATCTCTGTGGTCTGGCTGAGTCGCCTCTGTCCAGAAGCGTACGCACGTTCCATGTGGCAATGGTCAATGGGGTGCTCCTTGTTTTCTTCTTTCTTTCCTTTGTGTGTCGACCGCTTGAGTAGGGTCCCCGTCAGCCGCGGTATGCTGACTAGGGTGGTGTGGAGCAGGCAATGTTTAGGGCACCTTTTCTAGCCCCTTCCTCATGCCATGGAGGTGAGCAGAGCTGTCCTGAAGAGGGCTGCTCAGTCGCTCAGGGGGCTGCCGATCTCCACCGCTGCCTATGGCCTGAGCCGCCTGTGTGCAGGTCCGCGGCTACGACTGCCAGTGTACCCACACCTGTCGCTACGTCGCTCGCCTGTCACCACAGGGCTTGGGGAAAATGATGGTATGGGATGAAGGATGACTGATGACTTGCGCGATGACTTTGTTTATAGTGAGGAGGAGTTGCGCACCGTCGACCTCACTCTCTTGTCCGAGACCATCTGTATCCGGTGGCAAGACGAGGTCAAGACGACTGGAGATGGAAACGGATGCAGTGGATGACCAGGATGTCCTATGTGCCTCATCCTGCCCTCAGCACTCCACAGTGCTCTGCTGCAACCGCCTTCCTCTCTGTTGAACCATGAAGGTTTCTTCCGCAGAGTCCACCGGATCCAGTCTTCACAAGTAGTCAGCCGTGGATGGCTGAAGAGTTAATGAGGTTCAGGAGAAGATAACTCCGAACCTCGCAGGAGTCCACGCTCATCCCACACGTGACTGGCCCTGTGAGGGAAAGTGGCCAAGGCATAACGCGGAGGAAACATGTAGCAGGCACCGACCAGCCTATTTGTCCCCCTCAGCCAGCCGTCATGTACGAAAGGATGGCCAAGGTAGGAGAGGGAAGGCTTTGTGGGACAAGCCCCCCGTCGCACCCAAGAGGGCAGCAGACAATAGAGGCTGTGTGAACAGGGATGAACAAGGACCCAACCGCACCCATGGAAGAGTCCTTTTCATTTGTCTTGTCTTCTCTGTCCAACGAGGTACATCCCAGGGGTACAGACCCCAGGAACAGACAAGGACTCCCTACTGGGCAGGGTAGAGAAAAATTACCCCTGTCACTGAGGGCGGGTTTAATCAGCCACCCCAGTGCCGTCTGTGGGAACTTACAGCAATAAGTGGTCATGGGGGTGGTGCTGTGGTGCCAAAGAAGGGTTAATGGTGACACTGTTGTGTGAAGGGCATATTCAGAAGGCTGATGGCGGAGTACCCCATGTGGGCAGGGTCAGCCCCAGTGCTACAAGGACGGAACTGGGTTCAGCCTGATCAGAAGGTGAACATGGACTTGACCTGTCACCCAGAAGAGGGTAGGAAAAATCGTCAATATTCTCCCACTCTTCAGAACATCCATTCAAAATGGACCTCCCAGACCATACTGGGCAGGGTCCCCTCACACCTGGATATACCCAAGGAGTTTGGGTGTACAGCCCCATAGGAAGAAGAGTGAGCCAGTCAAAGTTGCCTGCTGATTATCTCGTTCATGCCTGCTGCAGGGCTAGAGCCCATGGACCGCAGGTCCAGCAACGCCTACGACGGTTGTGCCAATCTCGACACTGTGCGCCTCCTGAGATGGTTAGGAAGGGTCCCATGCATGCACAGAGGGCATGAACATCCCTCAATCTCCCCAGTGCAGGAGCGAGTGGTAAAAAGAAGCCGCAAGCTTCACCGACCTTGTCTGGGTGACCCAGGAGCAGTCAGTCCCTAGAGGGAGGTGCTAGAGACTCTGGACCTCATGTAAGGGGACCCCAAGGGAAAGGGTCCCTGATGGGGGGTGCAGGTGACCAAAGAGTGGGTGTTCTCAGCCAAACCCTTTGGTGCGCAGTGTCCAGTAAGAGGTGCGTGGCAGAGTTCAGGAGGGAGAGGATGAGGGGTTCTACCCAGGCCTTGTAACAGCCAAGCATGCGCCTAAGGTGCATCTGCATCAGGTTTGAAAGAAGAAATCACCCTTGGAGGGCGACTGACCCTGTGAGACCCTCCTCAAAGGTTCCTGGCGCCGGGACCTCCAGCAGGGGAGACGGTGGCCCTGTAGGTCCCATCCAAATTAGGTGTTGGGACCATGGGCCGACCAAGACGTGGACAAGCCGGAGCCACCCGACGTACATGTGTGCTGTCGCCTGATGCACAAGGAGGGGTCCCGCCTGTAGTATTCCCTCCCATGGTGGTACAGGTGCCCACAAGGGAGGTGCTGGCAGCTACAGAGGTAGCCCAGACCCACAAGTGCTGTGATCGTGTCCTAGTGGAGAACAAATACTGGGGGCAAAACGTGCTGGGCTGAGACCCGGGAGGCAGGTCCGCAACTGAGCCCAGAACATACCGGGTGAAAACACCCTGTCATCTCCCAAGGGGCAGCGGAAACTCTTGTCTTCCTTGAGTTGATGAGGGTCCGGAGGTGCAAGGACCCAAAAGGGAGGTGATGATGAGCGTGGATGTTGTCATGACCAAGAAATGCTCTGTCCCTCCACAGGGCTGGGCTGAAATCAGGGCAGGGAGAGGGTCTAGCCCTCCGCTGTGCCCTGTGTGGCCACAGGGCGAACCCCCATTGGGGAATCAACCTATGGGCGCCAGCCAGAAGGTGTCGGGAGAACTTCTTCAGCCACGCGTGAGAGTGAGGGAGCCAAGGTGGGGGACACATGCTTGCTGGGAGGCAGTAAGGCCTGCTGTTCTCCAGACTACCTAAGGCTGAGGTAGAGGAAAGTGCCAGCTTTCCCCACCTGGGTAGGCAGACCCAGAGGTGCTATGTCCCGAGTGCATTGCGTTGGTGACCAGGAAGGTTACCCTGACCGACACCAGCTGGGCCACTCCAGGTGATGCGGTAGGCATCCGCAGTAGAGCACCACATGTGTAGGGTAAGGGGTGCTGGGCTGAATCCGGGGAGGATAGGACCTGGGGTCATCCCTGGCCCTCCCGGGAGCCCAGAGTGTGCTGGTGGCGCACCCCTGTACGGGTAGAATGGGGGGTGGGGGTGGGTGGGGGTGGGGGATCTACCCGTGAGTGCCAACCATCCTGTGAGCCTATCTCTAGGGCTCATCGGTACAAGGACTTTTAGGAAGGGAAAAAATAAATAAAAAACATGTCCAGGTCGGCGGGAAGTCCAGTAACCTGTCCCGACCTGGGTGTCCAGGGACCGCCTGACACGTGCATGCCTCCCCCAGCAGGGGAGACCTGACGGACAGCGGCTTCACCTGACAAGCAGGTGGGTGCCACGCGCCCCGCATCCCCTCCTGTAGGGATACTGGGGTGACTTGACCTGGGGAGAGCATGAGAGTGTGGCCCTCCTGAAGGCCATAGGTGTCCGCCCCCACTGAGGGAGGTGGGGGAGGGGATTCGGCATGGGAAGGATGGAGAGAGAGAGCAGTGCCACCACTGAGAACCTGTCCATGAACAGAGAATACAGAGCTGAATCACGCCCCATTGTGACATCATGTCTGGCCTGTAGCATGAGTATAAGATTGGCTGTGAGATATATATATATATATATATATATATATATATATATATATATATATATATATATATATATATATATATATATATAATTTTAAGGCCATCTCCACAGGCACAGTAGGGGCACATCCCTCAACAAAACCATCCTCCACTTGGGATAACTTGGGGTCCGGCCCTAACTCCAGTCCCCCACAGTCCCCTTCCTGACTGTTAGTTCGAGCTGTTCCACCTCAGTGTGTCAACAAAGCCGCACTGGCCCCATCGCAAACGGGACAACCCGTGGGTCCTGGGGCCAGAGACAGTCTCCCGTGAGAGCACTATCCCAACCTCACGTACGGGTTCGGCATTCGCCGGAATGGTTAGCGATGCTCCGCTATGGGGACAAGTTATTCCCAAGTATTGCGGTGAGTCCGTAAGTTGAAGAAAGTCAGGAACGGTCTGCAACGACCAAAGGAGAGCAGAGAGCGAAACGAAGGTCACAAAACAAAACATCGAATAAAACAGACGCAAACGATGTAAGATAATTAATTATATGAATCCCGATACGAAAACGTCACAGCAGGTTACTGTCCACCTTATCTATTCAGTTTTCATCCTTACAACTCAAAGCCTTTCCCATTTCCAACTTTTTTTTTTTTTTTGCCGCCCCATCATCTGCACCGTTTCTGTGGCATTACTCCCACGCCGCTCATTTAGATTCCCTCATACACGGCCACACCCGGGTTCGTCCGTCACAGTTCCACTGTCGGTAGTCCGCAGGGAACCATCGATGTCAGGTCGCCAGGAGGCCACACACCAGAGGAGACCCTTCACTGCTGCTGAGTCACTTCAGTGGTCCCTGTTCTGATTTAACGTACTTAGGACACCACCTACTAAGCCCCCTACTAACGACAATAATGGCTTAGTCGCGGAGCCAGACTGAGTGAGCATCCCTCCCAGTGTGGAGACCGCCACCACGTCCCTCAAACAACAGCCCACCATGAATCTTCCGACACTGAAGACATTGACAGGACTCACCCCAAGCACAGAAGTGGAGGGGTATCGAAACTGAGGTCACCACGAGAGCTGGGTATGAAAGACCACAGACTTTGAGACTGTTTTGTTTATATTGATGATGATGGAGGAACCATTTCCAACCATTTTGTGGACCCCCCACACCCCCTACTGTCTATTTTTTTTTTCATTTCCCACCTGGCCCGTTCATTTTATTCCAGCTTCCATACCACTCAGCTCCACCAGACTCTTTCCACAGCTACATCAGTGTGTTCCAGCTCCACCCATTTAGTCTTTGCGTTTATAGTTCCATTGGGATTTCCCTATTTTTCACCGCCCGGAGTTTGTTTCCATCACATTCCAATTCTGGTGCTGGTCTCAGATGCTCCCTTGACTATTTCTTTTTTTACACTTTCCCTTTTCTCCTGCACCACTTTTTATACACACCTACAATAATTCAAGTGTCCAATTTTGGCCTCCAACCAGATTACCAAATTATGGGTGGGATCAGCAGTTGATCAGTTATAGATTATCATATTTTTGCATGAACAAAATATAACCATTGTGTCGTGTTTGTTTTTTCTCCTAGGTTCTTCTTCGACAGGTTTATTTGGTATTCTAGTATTGTTACACTGTCACCCGAACAACTCGGTTGACATTATTCATTTATTCCTTTCTCAACCTTTTAACTCCTTTTGGGAGGTGTGTTGAAAGACACGTGGGGATGGGGGAGGTGTGTTGAAAGACATGTGGGGGTGGGGTAGGTGTGTTGAAAGACATGTGGGGGTGGGGGAGGTGTGTTGAAAGACACGTGGGGATGGGGGAGGTGTGTTGAAAGACACGTGGGGATGGGGGAGGTGTGTTGAAAGACATGTGGGGGTGGGGTAGGTGCCAGGAAGTCAGGTGGAAGGTGTCTGAAGGATACGTGATAATTTTGATGATGATATGGATACTTGCTGAGCACCAGTGTTCTGAGACGAAGCTCCAAGCACTTTTCTGCCAACCTTTGGTAGAACCAACTGGCAGCTACCTTGGGGTGCACATCATTTGTTCTTTGTATAATTCAGTCAGGCTTGTTACACACACACACACACTAACGCTCACACACACAAACACTCACACATGTAACTTACTCAACATATTACTGTTTATTACCCTGCCACATGGGCAGCCATACTGCTTTTTGGGAGTGGGGGTGTGGGGGTGGGGTGCATGCTGAGCATGTTCATTTTTCCATAAATCACCTGACATTGATTACAGGATTTTTAACACGTGTTGTTATCTTCTGTGGGCGTATACATATGAAGGGGTTTCAGGTGCATACACAAAAAAGAAAAAAAAGGAATCTGGTAATATTAATGGATGTTGTTTTAAAATGTTGGTGATTTTAGTGATATCAAGAAAGTTGGCATGTGTGTGTGTGTGTGTGTGCATGCGCGTGCGTGCAAATTCATTGGTGACAGAGCGTGAACATGCGTGGAAAAGAGACAGAGACAGAACTTAGAAATTTTTTTTTTTTTTTTTTTTTTTCAGAGGGCCTTCTGACTTCCTGTACAGCAATCATGCACAATTCATCATACAGTGTGTTCACACTCACACAAACATACATACATACAAACATATCCACTTACTATTATAAATACGAACAGAGAGAGGGTGGAGAGAAAACATACATGACAGACAGACACACTTTCCTCAGCATTTTGCTTTATTTTCCAACAATCATGATTGCATGTTGTAACATCAGACTGTACATCACACACGTACATGCACACACACATACACACACATACACACACACACAGCAACATCATCATTGGAAAGAGGCAGTAAACATACACAGAGACTCACTATCAACTATTTACACATCACCTGCTAGCAATGCAATACAAAGAAATCTATATATTTCATCTATATAATATTCAAGTTTCGCTAAGTGGTGTCAAATGCATACATCCAATCTTTGAACAAAAGTGTGCTGTACACTTGCATTCTTCCAAAGATTTCATTTCCCTAATTATAAACAAAACATTTTCACATGGTCGTACCTCAAAGTCCAATTTAAACAGATGAGAAAAATTTTACCCAACACACACTGTTGTTACTGCATCAAACATAAGGCTAATCATGGTCACATAACAAAAAAAATTGGTCAAATTCTGACTGATAATTTCTTCCTATACATAGCGCCCAGGCAAAAAAATGTGATAACCAAGCATGACTGATTTCTGGACTTTGATGTAATCTTGATGTCCAGCTTAGCCACAAATGATCAGCTTCTATGCGTGCATGTACTATGTACTAAAAGGGTGGTGGTGGTGGTGGTGGTATAGGGGGCGTGGGATGGGGTGGGGGATACGTACTGGGCATAGGATACAGATGTTAGAAAAAAAAAAGTCATAATCCACCAAATCCAGCAATCAAATACTGAAAGCATGCACGCACACCGGATGAACAAATTGCACCTGTAGAACATACCCTACATCTACACCTCCCACCTCTTTCCATGCCTGCTGTTTTTCTGACTTCCCTGTGCTTTATATTTCATACACATTAAAAAAAAAGAAAGAAAAAAAAAAGGCTGACAAGTTTCATTTGCCTTTGTTATGCGAGCATGTTCACTTAACGTCTGGTTCTTGATAATGTTTTGGATCTGGATTGGTGTGCATCGCAGGATCCACTAATAGCTTTTGTCATGACAGGCAAATGGCCCATGTCTACAACACAGACATCCTCATGCTTCTTCAAAGCCCAAACCCTCTGTTTCAACACTGGCTTTCTGTACATCCAGAAGCATATACAATCCATCATCAACAGCAACCACTGTACACAAAACAAAGTATACAAGTCTGAACACACTGCCGGTCTGTCTGCAGACCATCCAACCAATCAACATATTATGATAAGCTTCATCATAAATAATGAGCACTATTTCTTCAGCTCTGTACAGATATATATATGTATATATATATGTAACCAAATGTACAAACACAAATGCATGTTGTGGAAGCTACACTCACACAGGGAGGGAGAGAAACATAGGAAGAAAGAAAAAGCAGGGAGAGACTAGAGAAACTGAAGAAGACTGGGTAGGAGAGAGAGAGAGAGAGAGAGAGAGAGAGAGAGAGAGATTGAACAAAGAGAGAGAGAGAGTAGGAGACAGAGAGAGATAGAGGTTGAACACAGAGAGAGAGAAAGAGAGAGAGCGAGAGACAGAGATTGAACAGAGAGAGAGAGAAAGAGAGAGACAGAGTGAGACTGAACAGACAGATAGAGACAGAGAGAGAGGGAGAGAGAGAGTGAACAGAGAGAAACAGAGAGAGAGAGAGACAGAGAGAGAGAAGAGGAAGAAAAATCAAACAAAAGTATATTGCACATTCTGTCCGCTCTATTTCTGACAAGCGTTCTGTTCATCCTCAACCAGAAATGAAACGATAGCCAACTTGCACAAAGCACCAACTGCACTAAGCTGCTCTCCATTACATCAGAATTTGAACAACAAAAATCCAATCATTCTGGATGATTAACCAAAAAAATTGAAGATGTGTCCACCTTCTAATCTTCATATGTTCCTCTGGAGTGGATATGCTGCACCAGAGACACCCCCTCAAGAGCAAGAAAAAAAAAGTGCAAAATCACTATTGAAACATATTTTACATGTTGAAACAGTATAATTCTCATCACTATTATGATTATTATTTTACTCCTTCCATGCTCCCACATACCAGCTGCTCAAGATTGCCTAACGGTGCTGCACAGCACTGATAATAACAACAGCACTAAGTCTTTATTGTCCACTTTAAAACAAGAACATTGTCCAATGTTCTGTCTATAGCCCAGACAATTGACTTCTATGCTGGCTAAACTGTAAACAACACAGAATATGAAGTGCTTCGTTTGATCTTGAATATGATTGATCATTCATTCCCTATCCACTGAATCTTTGGGGTACGTGGGGGTTATTTCTATGTTGATCCTTTCGAAAGGAGTCTTGGTAGGGAGAGGCGTAAGGTACAGATGTTTCACATGATGTAAAGAGAATACAAAATTGTCCAGGTTGATAAGTCTGTGGAGTAAATAAAACCCACAAGTGCTAACAAAACAAATGAATTTATAAAACAAAAACACCAACGAAATCCCAAAAAGCAACAAAAACCAAGAGTGTCGTTGCATTCATATGACAATGTCTCACTGAGAGCAGTATACTTTCCTACAAACACAGAAAAATCAATAAATAATACACACAATAAATACATCAAAAATGATCCTGCTTACACCTTGACTGATCTGTCAACAACATAATTAGCATCACTAAATCTACATCCATACAAGTAAAGAGACTCAAACCATTGGTCCTATACTTAGAAATATCAACGCTTCAAACATGATCAGATATCAAAAAGTTTATACTCATGGTAATTCTGCTCGTTCCATCTTTGCTGTGGTGGGTTCCTTATACAGAATGATGTAATTCCATGGGCACGAAGTGGAGAAATCTTAAAACAGAAAAAAAAGAAAAGTTACTCTGACGCTTTTGATCTGCAAACAAAAACCTGGCAATGCGTCTTATTTCTTTCATTGTCACAACAGATATTTCTGTATGAAATTTAGGTTATTCTCCTTAGGGAGAATGCTGCCACAACTGCACCATCCACACTTTTTGTTGTTTCTTTTTTTACTGTTGTTGCAAATATATTTGTTTCACTATTAAAGCAGGTTTTCCTACAAAATTCTGGACAACTTTTTTTTTTGTCACAGGTTCTTTTGTGTGAGCTAAATGCATGCTGCACAAAAGATCTATTCTCTCAATCCCACAACTAGCACCCATCCACAACTCAAGCTCTAAAGGAGGGAAGCAAGTTAAAAAAAAAAAAAAATCCTGGTCCATACATAGAAACTCCTGAACACTTGTGTCCTACTCAGGCACATGACCACAAGGCAACCACTCCACAATGACAAGACATATAAAGGACAGGTTAAAATAAGTAACAGTAAAACAAAACAAGCCAGCAAACGAACCAAGAAAGAATTCCTGGTCAGTTTTTGTTTTCCGTGTACACACCCCTTGTTTTTATCATTCTTAGAACAACAAATAAACTGCTTTGCTTGCTGCTGTGAACCATTCAGCACAGACACACAGACTGTCACCTGACAGAACACACACACACACAGACTGTCACCTGACAGAACACACAGACTGTCACCTGACAGAACACACACACACACACAGAGACCTGACAGAACACACACACACACACACAGACCTGACAGAACACACACACACACAGAGACCTGACAGAACACACACACACACACAGAGACCTGACAGAACACACACACACACACACAGACCTGACAGAACACACACACACACAGAGACCTGACAGAACACACACACACACACACAGACCTGACAGAACACACACACACACAGAGACCTGACAGAACACACACACACACACACTGGAAGTTACCAAGAAGGAAATGTCCAGGATATTAAACATATTTTTCTTCCATCACGTCTGAAGCAGGGGGAAACAGGTAACTACTGCCATCACCTACTGTGTGTGTGTGTGTGTGCACTTCTGAAGGTGTGTGGGCAATGAGGGGGAAGGGGTGGAGGGTACAGGGGGTGGGGTGGATGAGATATAAAGAAAAAGAAGGATCACAGGTCAGAAGCAGAAACAGACCAATGAACCTGACAATAACAATAGTGGTTCTTTAGAAAAAACAAAACAAAACAAAAAACAGAAATATTATTGTTCATTTACAAAATGTGTACAAACCATTACAACATGGTTTCAAACTCTCTGTACACATTAAGTGGGGTTTTATTTATTTATGCCAGAAATAAAAAGAAAGTAGAGGAGAAATTAATAAAATAATAGTGGTTACAATCAAGCTGAAACAAGGAAGGGTGTGAAGGGACTGCGAAGAGGTTCACACAACTCACTGTATTTCCTTCAATATTCTTGCTATTCTTGGGTGGTTGTTCATGTTTTTCATACCCTCACTAATACTGAAAGTGTTACCACAGACGTATACCTGGATGGATATTATTCAAAAGCATTGAAATATCTGGAAAAAAAAGGCTTAAAAAATGCAACAGGTAAAAACAGACAAAAACAAGTCGGCGGCAATACACAGGGATAAAACCTTTAGTCACACTGTCTGGTATGGCATTGACTCATTGAAAATTAGGGGTACCAGTTTACAGAACCATCTCACTGGGTTTACAATGTCACTGATCATTTCACTCGACAGGTTCTGCACTTTGCATGCACAGGTGCACCAAAACCCCATCAATGCAAATAAGAACATAGACACTGTTCTGAAACCGTATCCCTTTGTGTCTACAAAATCAGTCTGGCAAGAAATGGCTTTTACAAACTGAAGTGTAAAAAAAAAAATCATCATAATTCTAAAAAAATGATTTTTAACTGATGTGTTTCAAACGACACATAAAATCCACCAGCAAATCATATTTTGGAGTGTTTTAAACTGGTGAACATGTTTCTCTTTATCAGATACCATGACACTGCAGTCTACTGGCAAGAAGACAAAGTGGTGACCACAGTGTTCGTCACTGGGTTTAGTGAATTTCTCTTCTTATGATCGATCACAAAATCTCTACCTCTGATACAAAATTTTTAAAATATGTGAACTAGTCACTCATAATCGAAGACCCCCTTCTATTTTTACCAGTACATTATTGTTTCATATTATGAAAGGATTTAATATTTTGGGACAAATAAATAATCAAAAAAGACATGACTGAATGCATGCGAATGTGATATCAAAATGTATACAGTTTGATTCATATATGCAACAGATCCAGTTCAAAATGGCAACAGCTTTAATTCCAAACATTTGCTGTCAGATGAAACAATCTTCAATTCAGTTATAACCTTGTAACTCAGAGAGAGAAAATAGAATAACTCTGAGGTGACAGAGAGAGAAAACAGAATAACTGAAGTGACAGAGACAGAAAATAGAATATCTCTGAGGTGACTGAGAGAGAAAATAGAATATCTCTGAGGTGACAGAGAGAGAAAATAGAATAACTGAGGTGACAGAGAGAGAAAATAGAATATCTCTGAGGTGACAGAGAGAGAAAATAGAATAACTGAGGTGACAGAGAGAGAAAATAGAATAACTGAGGTGACAGAGAGAGAAAATAGAATAACTGAGGTGACAGAGAGAGAAAATAGAATATCTCTGAGGTGACAGAGAGAGAAAATAGAATAACTGAGGTGACAGAGAGAGAAAATAGAATGAGAGAAAATAGAATAACTGAGGTGACAGAGAGAGAAAATAGAATAACTGAGGTGACAGAGAGAGAAAATAGAATAACTGAGGTGACAGAGAGAGAAAATAGAATAACTGAGGTGACAGAGAGAGAAAATAGAATAACTGAGGTGACACAGAGAATTTAAAGGAGGGGTGAAGGGGTGTCCAGTTTTAACCAGCCCTGCAGCACAATGTATATGCAACTATACAGCACTACAAGCCAGAGACAGACAATTTTCACCATAACCTACACTTTCAGAGAAAAGCCCAAAAGAATGAAAACGAAATCTGCTAAAACACAGAAAATTGGCATGTCTGACATAGGATAATTGATGCAGAATCATTCATTTAGTTGCTGCGGATAAAGCACAGCTCAAACTCACAGCAAAATAGATGTTTCCACAAAGTTACAGCTTTCAAAACTGGTAATTTTTCATAGTGTGGTAGGTTGTATCAGGTAAGCACATCTCACAGAGGCCCCAAAGTGTGAACACACAAACTGAGGAAGACAGTATGATTGAAATGCTGAAAAACTCATTTCCAAGGGGGTTAGGGGTTTGGTGCACCAGTCAGAACTGATGGCTGTAAAGATCAACTAAAGACATTACCTGTTCAGGTAACTCATACCGCCAATAATCCAGGTGATTACATTTTGGCGTGGGAGAAGATAAAGATACAGAAAAGAGATTATATATGCACAGCACACACACACACACATTTTACTCTGTCAACTTGGACTGGGCTACTGTGGAACATACTCCACAACCCAATCGCAAAAAGTTAAGTTCTAGACTATTCAGGAAGAATATATGTGTGTGTATGCATGTTTGTATCTATATGAAATTTTATAGAAATATTGGGATATGCTGGGTTACACTGCTGATCGGGCATCTGCTTAGAAAATGTGGTGTAGAGTATATGGATTTGTTCCATCAGTGACACTCCCTTGTGTAACTGAACTGAACTGAACTGTAGAATCACTGTCAAGGATTACAAGGATAAGTGGTGAATGTTCCACTATCTCAGTCCTCCAACTTCAGCAGAGGTTAATAGAATGATGCTAAACACAAATCTTTTTTCTTTTTTTTTTTTGGCTTTTAGCATATCAAAATGTCACTTTATTTCTGTTCACATTAACTTATCCTGAACGAAAGGCCCCGATGTGACCGATGTGTGTTGCTGTGCTCATGAGCAGGAGACTTATTTCCGCGGTGACTGGTTCACATGGACAGCGCGTGTCAACAACGGCATCTGACCCAGTTTCATCTCAGCCACAAGGCAGACAACAGAATCAGATGAAGGGGACCATCATACCTACGTAATGATCTGAATTTAATCTGTTTGAAACTCTGTGCTTTCCTGGATTCGTTTACAAGTCATCAGTGTGTGCAAATTTCAAACAAAAAAATGCATGTACTTTCATCTCACTGTATGACAGCATAAGAAGTGAGGAAGTTTTATACTTTGTCCCTAACTGACTGGTTATCTTATTGATCACTACTGAATTCTAACATCTGTTTTTTGGTGATTCTATTTCTTACCCCTACAAATAGGTCATCTGTGGGGAAAGTCAGGGGAGCTAACCGGCAGTAGTGCGTGAGCTAAACAGTCAGAAATAAGCATTCATTGTCTCACTGTATCATGCAGTTTTCCTGCTTAAATTATGGAAATGAACTTCTGTGCAGTTAATGTTTGGGATGATGGAAATACCTCTGATAAGGTCAGCTGTAACCTGTGTATTACTGTAGTGTACCTTCAATATCCTGAATACAGCAAATTTACAGTGTAATTACCTCTGTCATTTTATACCACATACAAGTTTATTGCAATCATTTGGTTACACTGCCTTCTTTTTAATTCAGAAACAACCTGTGAGGTTCCTTACTGTTTATGCACATGTTGGAACTTGAAAAACTGTTTCAAAGAGATGAATGTTTACACTAGAGCAATGCTTGGGCACAGGGCTGAATGATTAGCAGATGGTTGAATACACCAAGTGTTTAAAAAGACTGTTAAACTTCTGCCAAAATTGTTATATCTTTGCCAGAATATCTTAAATCTTTGCTGAAACATCAGGTCTTAAATCTTTGATGGAATACCATGGCTTAAACCTTTGCCAAAGTACCAGGTCATAAATCTTAGCAGAAATGCCTGGTCTTGAATTTTGCTGAAATTACATGTCTTTTTTTTTTTTTTTGACAACAGCTAAAGCATGGAAGTCTTACACAGGCAGATTCCAAGAGGAAACTTCTAATCTCCACCTTGAATATGAAATACTTTACAAACATGCTGACTATATTCCCACATCTAAATACAGAAGCACATTCACACATTTCAGGAAAATAGTAGCCCCTGGCTCTGTAAAAAAAAAAAAAAGAAAAGGTTTTTCATAATGCATTCCCAAAATTAGTTCATACAGAATAGGAATTCCATGATGTCATGAATATTGTCGATGATATTCACGTTGTCATAAAAAGCAGCCAAGGAGGGGGCGAAACACACAGTGTTTTACCTGTGACACCACTTGTACAAAAGGTGACCCACACAATCACAGCCAGCTAGCGAGTGACCCACACACAGCACCAGGCAGAACAACAATCAGGCTGGCAGGTGACACAGGTTCAGCAGGTAAAGGATCATCAGTTGTGTTGCACCAAGGCTTGGATCTGAGACAGGCAGACGGTCCAGGTGTTTCTTCACCTGTGAAACAATTGGCACGTGTTGTGCGGTGGTGGGTGTGGCACCACCGCGGCATGCAGAGTTCAAGGCCATGCAGTGAAGTGACAGTCGGGCAGACAACTCTCTATGTCCATAACTTCTCTCCCCCTGCTTGTGCGCAGCGCCAGCGTCGTCCCTCAACGTCATCGTCCTCCAGCTAGTTGTCGTCATCATCGTTGTTGTTGTCATCATCTCTCAAACACTTGCCTTGGCTGAGTTCCTTTTCCTCTATCATCGAATGACTGCCAAAGCTTGCTTCTTCCCATGCTTAGCCTGTCCTGAATGTCTGGAGGTGGTTTTTTTACTCCTCGGTGAAACAACTGTAATTTGTTTTTCTATCAAGAAAGAAATATGTACTCACATGCATTTTTGTGAGTACAGCATTGCACCTTTGACACACAGATGTATATATTTCTCCATGCTTGCACTTTTGATACACAGATTGATACATTTTTCCACACCTTTAGGTGCACACATGCAGCTACCTCTGTGACCATACTGGTTGATTGTGAGGATGATTTGAACATCTTGATGCTTGCAATATGTTTTTCTTGTGTAAATGAACAAGTGTATTCTTGGTTTATCAGTGGTACTTTGTGCATGTTAAACAAATCTGGGTCACTGGGATGAAATGATGATGAAGGGGGTAATTCTGTACTGTTTTGTGACTGGGTGGTGTGTACCAAGAGTTTTTATTTTGCCATTATTCTTCTCATAAACTTGCTGTGCATGAATGTCTCTCTCTATATATATATTCTACTTGATAACTGGGTTGTGCTGGTGTAGAAACTGATTCCTTTAGTCTGAGTTCAAACAAGAAAAAAAACTGAGTGATTCTTTTTCCCTGCAACCACAGAACAAGCACCACTCTCTTCCGTCCGTATCTGTTTGCCATTTTTTCTTTAAACCTCCAAACATTTTTTCCCCTTTTCATTTCCTCTGTCTCCAGCCCAGTTGAGGAGATCAATGTCATGAGGCATGTGTCAATCACAGTCAGGTTAACTAATGGAGAACACAGACGGATCAACAAGTGCTGCTCTTCAGTCCAGAGAAATCTGCTGAGTTGAGCTTGGGTCTGACGGGGCCGGTGATTCCGTTGCGAGACGCTGCAGTGGGAGCGGGCTGTCGGCCGTCCAGGGTGGCTGAGTTGTTGTTGCTGTTGTCGGTGGCCGTGTTGGCCATGTTGTTGGAGTTGGCGTGCTCCTTCAGCTCGGCCAAGGCCTGCAGTAGTTTGGCGTTGGCGCTGTCCAGGGTTCGAAGCCGTTGCTCCTGGATCTCGATGACTTTCTGCTTCTCGTGAACCACCTTCTGCATCTCTGCCTGCTCCTTGCGCAGCTCTTCTTCGATGGTCACCAGCCTGCCACACAACCACACATCACTGTTAGCGTCAAGGACATTCAACTTAACTCCTCCTCCTCCTGAAAACTTGACAGACCTGTCAATGATGACTGACTAACTGACTGAAAACTTGACAGACCTGTCAATGATGATTCACTGACAGATTGAAAACTTGACAGACCTTTCAATGATGATTGACTGACAGACTGAAAACTTGACAGACCTGTCAATGATGATTGACTGACTGACTGAAAACTTGACAGACCTGTCAATGATGATTGACTGACGGACTGAAAACTTGACAGACCTGTCAATGATGATTGACTGACTGACTGAAAACTTGACAGACCTGTCAATGATGACTGACTAACTGACTGAAAACTTGACAGACCTGTCAATGATTGACTGACTGACTGAAAACTTGACAGACCTTTCAATGATGATTGACTGACGGACTGAAAACTTGACAGACCTGTCAATGATGATTGACTGACTGACTGAAAACTTGACAGACCTGTCAATGATGATTGACTGACTGACTGAAAACTTGACAGACCTGTCAATGATTGACTGACTGACTGAAAACTTGACAGACCTTTCAATGATGATTGACTGACTGACTGAAAACTTGACAGACCTTTCAATGATGATTGACTGACTGACTGAAAACTTGACAGACCTGTCAATAATTGACTGACTGACTGAAAACTTGACAGACCTGTCAATGATGATTGACTGACTGACTGAAAACTTGACAGACCTGTCAATGATTGACTGACTGACTGAAAACTTGACAGACCTTTCAATGATGATTCACTGACTGACTGAAAACTTGACAGACCTGTCAATGATGATTGACTGACTGAAAACTTGACAGACCTTTCAATGATGGATTTCATCTGTCCATCCTTCTCGGCCTGCTGCTGACGGATTCGTTGCTCGCTCTCTGCCAGACGTGACTGCCAGTCCTCCATCAGCTGGTGCGTGTCCACCTCGTGCTCCATCAGCCTCATCTCTGCTGACTGCAGCCTGACCTGGGCCTCCATCAGCTGCTGCCTCAGCACGTGCACCTCGTTCTCATACTGCGCACAGTGAGCATGGAGTTAATTTGATTTCTCTTTGGAGACAATGAAGTTTTGTGTGTACTGGGTAATAGGTTTGTAGGCATGGTGGGGTGGTGGTACTGGTGACATGGACATTGGGAAAAACAACATAATTCATGTGATTAAACAACACAGTAATTCATGTGAAAAACAAAATAATTCACTAAACAAAACAACACAATAATTCACATGAAAAAATAACATGTACTTTATCATTTCATGTGAAAAACAAAAGCAACAACAAAACAATAATGAACATGAAAACCCCCCAAACAAACCAATAATTGACATGATAAGACAACACAATATTTCAAGTGAAAAAATAACAATAATTCGCATGAAAAAACAATAAGACACATAGACCATGAATATAGTGAAGCATAGTTGATTTTGTTCTTTTCCCAGTCTTTTCTTTATATTCTTATCAATGTACACAACAGAACAATGTATATAAATAACATATATCCATACATAAGTCCTAGTCATATGTGTCTGTCTCCCCCTTTTTTTCACCCCCCCACCCCAATTTATGTTAGACTCTAACTTTTTTCTTGTATGTCTTGTGTGGATGCATGCCACAAGTACTGACTATGCGTATTGTTTCATGGAGGTGCTCAAAGCCCACTATTTGCGAAGTTTACACCATTTAAGAACTATATCATTACTATTACAGACAAGACATAATCGATACACACCAAAAACAATAATCAATACACACCAAAAACAAACACAAACAGAAAAAAAGTACTTCCTAAAAAGAAAAAAAAAGTGTCCTGCTAACAAATACAAAGTGAACAAGTAAAAAGATAGTCTAGCAACAGCTATGTTTAACACAACTTTCTGTTACATCAGGCCTGTTAACAGGGAAATCCACATTATCAATATCATACTGTATATTTAACACAACTTTCTGTTACATCAGGCCTGTTAACAGGGAAATCCACACTATCAATATTATACTGTATATTTAACACAACGTTCTGTTACAACAGGCCTGTTAACACGGAAATCCTCATTATCAATATCATACTGTATACTGTGACCCAAAAGTCTGATGCATTTAAACATAAATCAGCATCTGTAACATCAAACTGGACCAAGTATTCACTATCACCAGCAATGATCATGATGAGCGACTTAAAATTTGTTTGTGGTGGTCAGATGATAGACAGACTGATATCAATAAATGTCAAAGAACCATTACCATGCAAAATTAATAAACTTCTGAAGTACAAAAACAAAGTCATGAAAATGATACAGAAACAAAGTGTAAACTTAATAAAGCTGGTTTATGCGGTTTAAACAGAGGACAATTCAAACACATTCATACACATAAATGCTTTTAAGTGATGATATCTCCTTCATGTGCCGGTTTTTCCTGCACTGTCTTCTCTAAGATGACATCATCGGATTGATGGTCTACCAAACCACGTGAAATACAGCTTTCAATTTACAGAACTTTACAATGAACACCCTGGTCAAACAACAAACTATCAAATGACGATCCCTCACAAAACCAGCACCCCGGATCACCACTAACCTCCTGCTTGGTGCGTTCCTGTTCCTGCAGTTTCCTCTGCACGGAACTGATGCCCATGTGGACGGCACTCTGTGGGGACAGGCGACGACTGTTCAGCGACCCCTGACTCTGGGAGCTGTGAACACTGGAGAAGCTGTCCTCGCGGGAGAACATGCGGGAGGAGCTGCTGCTCCCAGAGTTCCCAGCATGCACTGGGGTGCTGGTTTTGGCGATGACAGAATCGGTGGCCGTGCGCCGGAGCTGCTCGGCGTGCTGTCTCTGCAGACAGCCAAAGTCCATGCTGTGAGACAGGTGGTAGGGCCGCAGTCCCAAGTTCCGCTGCTCTCCGCTGGCGGAGGAGGAATCACAGTAAGAGTTGGTGCGCTCGGGGCGAGGGGGGATGAGTGGGGGGGTGTCTGCGTCCTCGCCCGACTTGGTCAACAGTTTGTCCGGCCGGGGGGGCACTTCAGGGGGAGAGCCGTGCGAGTTGGACCGCGCCACGCGGGGGCTGTTCTCCGCCGGCTGTGCGGAGGAACCTTGGGACCCCAGGGAGAAGTGAACCCCCCCGGCCAGAACCTGACCCCCGGCTCCTCCTCCCCCCTCCTGTGGCTGGGCCTTGTCCGGTCTGGAGGGGAGGTAAGAGTGTTCGTTGAGTGACTCGTTGCTGCCACTGGAGCTGGACAGCTGAGACAGTTTCCTGAGGGGGTCGATGGAGGGGGCTGACTTGGCGCGCTCCGTCTTGACGGGGCTGCCCTGCTGCAGACTTTTAGAATCCTCCCCGCTGGACAGGGAGCTGCAGCTGTCCTCCTTCCCCACACCCCCTCCTCCTCCCTCCCCCCTGGGACACGCCGGCTGGGGGTGGTGGTGGTGGGGGTGGTGCTGGCGGTGGAGGGGTGTGTGGTGGTGGCGGTGGTGTTGGTGCGACAGCTGCTGGTGTCGGTACAGGGGGTTGGAGAAGGACAGGGGCTGCATGGGGTACTGGATGACCGGGGACCTCGTCACCTCCCTCGTCGTTGTCCCCCCCTCCACCCCCACTCCTCCCTGCTGCTGCTGTGCCTCCACGGGGCTGCTGCTCTGGCTGTAACCGAAGGACTGGTATCCAGAGGAGGCGACGGTGGACAGCTGGCTGATGGACACCTGGGAGCCGTTGGTGGGGCACTCCTCCAGGGAGGAGTTCTGCCCCCCTTCGTCGTCCATGAAGGGGATCAGGTCGATGTAGTCTCCGTTCACGTTGCCGCTGTCCGCCGCACTCACCATCTGGCTCCATGTCTCCTTCACGCTGTCCTGGTTGAAAGAGCGCTGAAGGCTGACCGACACGTCACCCACCTCACCCCCACGCCCCCCTCCACCACCACCACCCACACCGTACACCGAGGAGCTCATGGAGGAAGTGGTGGAGGAGTAAAGGGCAGAGAACTCGTCCACGTCCTGACCTTTCTGCGAGGCCAGCAGCAGGGAGGGAGGGGCCGACTCTGTCTCCCTCGACTCGTCCCTCAGGGCGCGGGCTGCGAAAGCCTGGAGGTCCTCCTCAGACTCCCCGCACTGCCGCAGCATGTCGCGCAAGGCCTCGGTCGGGGAGGTGTCCAGGAAGGGGGCGCTGCGCGTCACGTGGATGGGCGTGTGGGTGTTGGCGTGAGGGGGATGCGGGGTGGAGGAGAAGGGCAGGGTGGGGGTGGTGGGCATGTTGTCGTAGAAGATCTGGCTCTGGCGGCTGGGCTGGGTCTGTCCCACGGAGGGGTCGTCCAGGGCCTGGGAGATGGCCGTCAGGATGGTCTGCAGGCCGCTCAGCTTCTCCTGGGTCCCCTGGGGGGTACATGCACACACACAGTGCTGCCGTCATCATCATGTGGTGTTATGTTGTGCCAGTTATTGACTGATTGAAATGGACACTTATATAGCGCCTATCTTTGGTCGGAGACCAAGCTCTAAGCGCTTTACAAACACGGAGTCATTTACACAGCAGGCTGCCTACCTGGATAGAGCCGACTGATGGCTGCCACTGGGCGCTCATCATTTGTTTCCTGTGTCATTCAATCAGATTTCAGGCACGCACACATACACGCTCAGACAGACATGTAACATTTTACGTGTATGACTGTTTTGTTTATTTACCCCGCCATGTAGGCAGCCATACTCCGTTTTCGAGGATGTGCATGCTGGGTATGTTTCTGTTTCCATAACCCACCGAACGCTGACATGGATTACAGGATCTTTAATGTGCATATTTGATCTGTGTCTGCGTACACACGAAGGGGATTCAGGCACTAGCAGGTCTGCATATGTTGACCTGGGAGACTGGAAAAATCTCTGCCATTTACACACCAGGTGCCGTCACCGACATTCGAACCCGGGACCCTCAGATTTAAAGTTCAACGCTTTAACCACTCAGCTATTGCGCCCATCATGTGGAGTTATGTTGTGCTAGTTATGTGAAGTTATGTTCTGCCAAATTTCGAAGTTATATTGTTGTGCCAGTTATGTCAAGTTACATTGTACCAGTTATGTGAATTAGTGTCAATTATGCTAATTTATACAGAGTCAATAACATGAATTCATATAGTGTCGATTATGTTAAGTTATATAGCATCAATTTTGTGAATGTATACAGTGTTAATTATAATAATTAATATAGCTTCAATAATGTGAATTAGTGTCAATTATGTGAATTTGTAGAGTCAATTATGTGAATGTATATAATGTCAATTATGTGAATTTATGTAGAGACAATTAGGTGAATTCATTAAGTGTCAATGATATAAATCTATATAGTGTCAATTATTTGGAATCTATATCAAGTCAAATATGTAAATTTATATGGCCCCATCACTGTGAATTCATCACACCAGAAATGTGGATCTATATATGGCCAATAACATTAATCTATCTGTCTGCGCAAAGTTTCAATTTAATATTGTGTCAATAATGTCAATCTATACTGCACCAATAATGTGAATTCATGTACTGCCAATAACTTGAAATTCACACTGCGCTAATTTTGTGAATTTATACTGCACAAATAATACGAATATCTATAGTGTCAGATTTCTACACTGGCTTTGAGGCCCTTCATAAAAACAGATATTTCTGCTTTTGTGCTGTCACGAATCAACTAATGTAATTCTCTTCTCACAGGCTGCTCACAAAATCTTTCTTCAGCAAATTGAAAAACTTCAAAACTATGCTGCCCGTCTGACTCTCAGAGTCCCACGTACTGATCACATTTCTCCCCACTTCCGTACTGTACACTGGCTCTCTATTGAAGCGAGAATTAAATACAAAGTTGCGTGTCTCTGCTCTTCTGCTTTCCACACTGCAGAACCTACATATCTTTCAAGAACCCTCTGTTCTTCCTCTGACTGTTACCTTCTGAAACTTCCTTGTGTCAATATAAGAACTTATGGTGAACATTCTTTCCTCTTTGCTGCTCCTCACATCTGGAACAACTTCCTGATCATATCCCTGCATCTGATTCTATCTCTACCTTTTTCTCTCTTCACTAAAAACTCATCTTTTTAAAACCTCTCTGTAAGCGCTCTCAGCTTCCTTCTTCTCCAACACCATGATAGCTCACTTTGGATGCATGACGAATGAGAGAATGAGAGTGGGGGTGGGGTGGGGAGTGGGAGCAGGTGAAGGGAGGGGTTTTGAGAAAGAGTGGTCATGAATGATAAATGTAATTTGTAACTTTTTCTTTAATGTAAAGCACCCTGAGCTCTTAGAGAGAAAAAGTATTACATAAACGTGCATTCTTCTTCTTCTTCTTATAAACAGGAACACACATAGCTCTCACAAGTGGTTGCATGGGCCAAAACTTCAAAACCAGCACTGACCTGTGGAGCTCTAGGGATGAAGTCCAGGAGGACTGTGTGCAGCAGAGACAGCTCCCTGCCCAGGTCCACGTCACCATCATACTGCAGGAACTGGTTGCCACTTTCCTCACTCTGAAACAACACAAACTTAATAATAATAATAACCAAAATAATAATGATGTACATTTGTATAGTGCTTACCCTGCAGCACTAAGCGGCTTTAACAATAAACCTATTATGAATAAGAAACAGGAACATAATCAAAATACATGAAAAAAACAACTATTAGACACAGATCAACACTCTACGTTATAAATGTATTCACAAATCAGTAAAGAAAGAAACACACACACACACACACACACAAGATAATAATATTCTCACAGATATTTTTCTCAGGAAGGTCTTCATGTTGGCAGCCTCTGTCTCAATGAAGCCGTTCATGAACGTCATGAATTCCTCCTTGGCCCCAAACCTGGCAGACATGAAAAAAGTTCATTAAAAACTGACACCCACCCACCAACACAGACATGGATATGACTTTTCAGACTGAACAATCATCAATGTTACTGTTATAGACAGGGATTATTGGCCCCAAACTCGGTCGTCTCATAATGGAATGATACCTGCATGTTTCTTGCACAGTAATAATGATAATGTGTATATCTATATATCTCTTACCCTGCCGGCTGTAATCATGTTTACCAATACTTGAACAAGATGAATATAATAAACAACAACAAAGGAATTGCAAAAACTCACCAAAAATGTTATTTTTCAAACAGTGTAACATCACTCACAACATACACACCTGTCAAATCAGAGTAAGTGAAAGTGTGAAAGTCAGGTCTGTTTTAAAACATAAAACGTAAATGTACACACACAAAAATAAACACACATCCTAAAACTAAGACGAACACAGCTGAATTCAAACACACTGAAATCCTATGAAACAACAGAATACTTTTCAGTAAACCTATCCTTTCATGGCATTACGGCAACAAGGAAGTGAAAGCCCTGACAGAAGTATAGGAAAAAAAATACTGATGCCATTCCATTTTTTTTTTCAACCTCACAAAAAACAGAATATCACAACTGAATCACACTTTGCTGTTGTCATTACAATTATCTCCCTTCCTTCACACACTTCACAGTGTGTACACAGGAATTTGCTATTATTGTTCTCCTCCATAAATGTACTTTGATATTCGTTATCTTTGGTGTGTGCGTGTGTGTGTGTGTGTGTGTGTGAACTTCCCTCACTCCACATAGTCCTTACAAAATGGCCATGTCTCTTACCATATAGACCAGCACAACCAACGCAGCACACACTGACAAAAAACCGCTGCTATACCTATCATAACAGATAGTTCCTTACTTGGTGAAGTTGGCCAGAGTCTGAATGGTCTTGGCAATCAGGGTCAGGTTTCTGGCTGCACGCTCCTCAGGGTACTCTGCAAAGTCACATATAAAATCATTCTAATTCATCTATTCATAATCTTTTTGTTGCTTATAAACCCAGCCAACCACACAGGGCTAAACATACATCAGGGTGCTGAAAAACACCACAGAGGAGACTTTTCATGACTAGAAAAATGCTTTCTTTGAATCTTCAACTGAACAGAGATATGATGATGATGATGAAGAAGAAGAAGACCAAAGAGAATGAAGAAGAAGAAGGAGAGAGAGAGAGAGAGAGAGAGAGAGAGAGAGAGAGAGAGAGAGAGAGAGAGAGAATAACAGACTGAGAGAGAGAAAAACAGAGAGACACAGAGGGAGAGAGAGAATAACACAGACTGACAGACAGAGACAAAAAGAGAGATGGTATAACAGATAGAGAGATAGAGATAGATAAAGAGAGAGAGACAGAATGAATGAATGTTTTATTGCTTTCAGACCAAAGGCATCATTGCATTGGGATGCTGGGAAGGGAGAGAGAGAGGGAGAGACAGAGAAAGAGAATAACACAGACTGAGAAAGAGAGACAGAGAGAGAGAGAGATGGATGGATGGATGGATGGATGGTTTATTCATATAAGGCCATTGACCCTCATGAACGAGGTAAACAATGTACAACAAATATAGTATCTGCATTTGACTAATAATCATAATCTTAATCCTAATGAGTTCAGCAATCAGAGAGAGAGAGAGAGAGAGAGAGAGAGAGAGATTTGGTGACACATGGACACACACACATGGACAGCCAGAGGGTGGCCCCACCTTGCGTCAGGTTGAAGAGACTGGGCGACAGGATGGCGGGACAGAGGAAGCGGAGGAAGATGGAAGCACTGATCAGGTTGTCGCTGAAGTCTTCCTTCCCTTTCTCGCGGCAGTGCTCACGGAAGTTGGTGAACACCTCACGCAGCTCACTGGCACAATGAATGAACAACAAACAATTATTTTTCCAGGGTATTGAGATGAGCACAATAACAAGAATTTTTTTTTTACCCCCAGCCCCAGGGTTCCAAAATAACAGAAAAATGACAAGAAAAAAAAAGAGAGGAAAGTGAAATATGAAGAAAAGAGGAAGAGAGGGGGTGTGGATGGTGAGAGTGAAAAAGAAGAGAGAGAGAGAGCGAGACAAAGAGAGAGAATCAATTTGACCAAAAGCCATAAATCTGAACTCCTGCATTGCACTGGAGCAGTTCTTAGGCCATCAAGCGATTTCTTACACTTGGCTCCAGGACAACTAAACATTATATGGAAATTTACAGCCATGAACAATCAGGGAAGTGATTTCACACACACACACACACACCACACACACACTCTGAGAAAATCTGTTGTGACAAAAAGAAATACAACACACACACACACCCACACACACGCAATCTGATAAAAATACGTTTCCATAAAAAGAAATACAATACACAGACACAGATGCGACAAAAAGAAATAAAATACACAGACACTGACACAGACACAATCTACGAAAAATATGTTGTGACAAAAAGAATTTCAGTACACAGACACACAAAATGTCAACCCCTGGCCACTAACTTGGGGAAGTAGAAGAAGACACACACACACACACACACACACACACAATCAGCCAGCCCTTGCCCACTAACTTGGGGAAGTAGCAGAAGACACACACACACACACACACACAATCAGCCAGCCGCTGCCCACTGACTTGGGGAAGTAGCAGTAGGAGTTGATGATCTTGACCCAGGCCATGTTGGCGTACATGACCAGGTTGGACTGGTGGCACTGCAGGGTGGCGGGGTTGTTCACCTTCTTGGGGTCCACCTCGCAGTCGTCCTCGCTCTTCACTAGGATCTTCACAAAGTCCCCTAGCGTGTCACGCAGGTACTGAAACACAACACCCATGTCTTGGGCTTACGATGTGGGTCAGCAAGGTGCTGGACTTCTATTGTGGTGTTCACCAGTGATCAGGGTTTGAGGCCTGTTTCAGCATGGTGTTGTGTCCTTCGGAAAGAAGCTTTACTTCCATTTTCCTCTCTCTACCCGGGTCTGATTGTGTACTGGACTTCAGAAGAGGAAGGTTAAAATGGCAGAAGAAGAGGATTGGACTCCATCTTTCTATGCGGAGCCCTAGACACTGTGGATATGAATATACTGCCCTGATGCCCAGAAAAGGCTTTGGGGACCTTTCACCTTATGTTCCCTAAGTATGTGAGTAGGTTTGGCCATAGGGGCAGGAAATGCCAGTGAGAGTAAGTGGGAGTGCATGTGAGAATGTGTGTGTGTGTGTACCTGTATGTGTGCGCATGTGTATGCATGTGTGTGTAAGCAAATAAACTCTGTGTGTGTGTGTGTATGTGTGTTTGTGTGTGTGGTGCACATGTGCCTGTGTGCGTGCGTGTGTACATTGCTTTCCTGCATTCTCTAAATGGAATTATTTTTGCATTACTCATCCCCAGTCCCTCCCAGTACACATGCACGTGTGTGCATAAAAACTCTCACACACACACACACTGAGGGTTCCTTCACAGCAGTCTAAGTGCCCAAAAGTTCACAGGCAGCTATCGATTTCACAATGCCTGGAGCTCATCTGCATACAGCACCGTTAGTCATGACACAGAAAAAATGTAAAAGAAAAAGAGAAGATGAAAAAAAAAACAATGAAAAAAAACCCAAAGAGCTCAGCCTGGGTGTATGACAAAGCAAATACTGTCGTCTGTAGGAGGCTCAGTAAGCGGTGTCCCAAGTACGTTAAATCACAACAGAGCGCTACGGAACACCACCAAA
>NC_134906.1:19556451-19571451 GCF_041734735.1 Babylonia areolata
CCCCCCTGTGATCCGTCTTTAAAAAACATACCAAATGACATCTCAACAAACAGAACTACCTCTGAATCCAGGGCAGAAATACATTTTTCCTTTGTCTTTTTATTCATTTGATTTTTGAAGAGCTTTTCTTTTTTCCTGTGTTTTTTTTCCCCAAAAAACATAAATGATTTCTTTTCTTTTCCAGTTACCACCCTGTGTCAACAGTTCGAGCAAGCCTTTGTTAGGGGGGAGTCAGTCATCTTCCTCTCTGAACCTCTCTCCAAACTCAATGACCATCGTCTTCCATTAGGCATCAGTCCCAAAGCGTGGTGGCTGTGTTCTAGGAGTTGACACAGACCCCCCCAGGACCCCCCCCCACACCCACACCCCACACCTCCCTGTTGACTTTAGTGTGCCACACCACCAGCAGGAGGCAGGCAGGACAGAGGTGGGGGGTCATCAAAGGCTGTCAGGAGACAGGACCAGTCACACCTAACATTTGTCTAAGGTCTCGCACATTACTGCCAATGGGCTTCGTCCCAATGTTAACATCCACCACACCAAGTGACAGACAATCCATCATCACCTTCCCCCCCACCCCCTAAAAATGGAAAGAAAAAAAAAGAAAAGAAGATGAAGAAGGTGGGGGCTGAATGTGGAAAAGTGGTTCTTAAGGAAAAAAAACGATACTCAACTTTGCATTCCTTTGTTCAAATGTTTAGCTTTTTTTGTGTTTTTTTTTCTTTTTTACACCACTAAAAAAGACAATAATTGTTTAAAGATGTTGTGGTCTTAATTACAAAGATGTTACAGTCTAACTTACATTAAAAGACCTTGACACGCAAATGTGCAGTCCAACTCATAAAGACACTGAAGTCTTACTTAGAAAGACGTTGCGTTCTTACTTGCGAAGGCACTGCGATGTTACTTTCAAAGATGTGGCAGTCTTTCAAAGATGTTGTAGTCTTACTTACAAGGACGTATCTATTAATAAAGATATAGCAGTCTTACTTACAATAATCAAAGATGTTGTGCACTTACTAACAAAGACATTGTGGTCGTACTAAAAAGAAAGAATAATGCAGTCTTACTTACAGACAATGACACTGCAGTTTTACTTACAGCCAATGACATTGCAGACAATGACACTGCAGTCTTACTTACAGCCAATGACACTGCAGTCTTACTTACAGGCAAACACATTACAAACTCACAAAGACACTGTGGTCTTACAAAGCTATTGCAGTTATACTCACAAAGACCTTACTTCCAAAGAACTGCAATCTTACGTACAGACAGACATTACAACATGCCATGTCATTACAACAATACAGTCTTACTCACAATGATGACACAGTCTAACAAAGACATTACAGTATCACTTACAGACAAAGACATTGCGATCTTTCTTTTTCTTCTTGTCAGCCTCTCTGTACATGTTCACTGTGATGGTCTTCACAGCCGGCAGGTCTCTGAAAGCATGACAGAAAAAAAGTATCTTATTTCCTCTGAAATAATGGGAAAAAAGCTATTTTCTCTGAAATAATGGGGAAAAAAGCTACTTTCTTTGAAATAATGGGGAAAAAACTATTTTCTTTAAAATAGTCGGGGGGAAGTCTGTTATTTTCTCTAAAATAATGGAGAAAAAAGCTATTTTCTCTAAAATAATGGAGAAAAAAGCCTGTTTATTTTCTCTGAACAACAACGACAACAAAATGTAACGTTTTTCAACTCGACCAAAACGAAAACATGAACAGGAAAAAAAACCCCAGTATGTTGACTCTGCAGGAAATTAGGTTTTCTGTTTTTATCATTCTTATTTCACATAAAGTGAGAGATGGGGGAGACTGAGAGAGAGGAAGAGAGACCGAGATAGAAGGGCGGGAAATGAAAGACAGGGAAGAGAAAGACAGACAGAGAGAGAGAGAGAGAGAGGGAGAGAGAGAGAGAGAGAGAGGGGGGGGGGGGGAGAGAATTAAGTTATCATTTTTTATGGTAGTAGTTGTCACAACTTGGGTATTACACTTGCATACATGTGGATGTGATATATGAGATCACACTTTAATAAACTCCCACCTGGCTCATTCATTTTCTGAACAACTGAGACAGAGAATATAACTCTTTTCTTGCACAATCCCATTCAAACATTAGAAATGATGCTTGTCTATTTTGTTTTCTTAAAAAAAAGAAGAAAAAAAGTGAGAGACAGAAAAAATAAATCTTGCACAATACCATTCAAATATTAGAAATGATCCTTGTATATTTTTCAAATCTTAATTGTACCATCATATTTTCATAAGAAGTGCTGGTACTGTTTCAGCATCTTTGTGTGTGTGTGTGTGTGTGACTCTTGCTCTCTCTCTCTCTCTCTCACACACAGACATCTGTTTGTGCTGAAGCCTTCAGTCTCCCTATCTTCACACCATCAAAGATGCTAGAATTATAACCGGCTGCTCATTTCACACCTTCATGCATGTTGGCAGATGAGGCAGCACACACAAACACACACACACATACACACACACACTCCAAACACACACATTTATACACAGACACACACAGATACACACACACACACAAACAGCGGGGCACCAAACACTTACTTGAATTCAAAGTGCTCTCCCCAGAACAGCATATCTGACATCATCTTACAGGAGGTGTGGGCCACAGACTCACGGTCCAACACGATCTGGCAGAAATACCTGTGGAGAGTAAAAGATAAAAATACAACCAAAAAAGAAAAAAAGAAGAAAAAAAAATCAAATAAAAAGTAAAACCAAGACAAGTGCAAACAGGAGTCTGACTGATAGGGGCAAACCATATTAAAAAAAGAAAGAAAAAAAGGCAAAAAAAGGAATTTGATAACAGTGAACCAAGTTCACATTCTACACATCAAAGTAAGGGTTTGGGGTGAAGAGCTGGGGACAGAATAGGAGAGGAGGGGGAGGGGGGAGAGAGACAGACAGACAGACAGACAGAGACTAATTTACAACTGACAACCACACTATTCCATTTCAAATCTATTTGCCGTTGTACTGAACACGGGAACTTACTCAATAGTGTCGGCCCAGTGGCAATGCAGCCGAGTAAGAAGCGAATGTCCAAGAGCTTCCATACAGAGGATGTTTACTAACACCCCCCACCCCCACCAATCCCCATGTCACCAACCATCAAAGCTGGAGTGGTGATCTGTGTCTTGAGATAATAAACTGAGGTCTTCAGACAAAAGGGCTGTCTGTGGTTGAATTTTGTAGGAAAATCCACTTTGATAGTTAAACAAATACACTTGCAGACAAAAAAAGAAAAGAAAAGAAAAAAAGGGTGTGGCTTGTGTGGCTCTGTGCACTGAAGTGTTTTCTCAAAGGACAAACAAATTGAATGTTGTTCACAAAAAAATGTAATACAGTTATTCAATGCAGTAACAAGTAAGCTAGACCTCCAACCCCTCCCTCCATAAACATAGCAACAAACCCCTCCCCTCACACACACACCCAAGTCCTGACATCCAATCTTTCCCTGAAGGAAGCATGCCTTCAACCCAAGGTAAAGGACAGGTGAGATAAGCACAGGTGGGAGGGAAGGTGGTCAGGAACACCAGCAGCCTGGATGGCTCAGCAGCGGTCTGCACTGACTGCAGATAACCAACCAGTCAGACCGACTGTGTGGTCAATGTGGTGTCTTCAGTTGAAACAGGTGTGTGCTCAGTTAGAGAGAGAGAGAGAGAGAGAGAGAGTTGAAGAGAGAGCAAGCAACCAAGAGAGAGAGAGAGAGAGACAGAGTGTGTGTGTGTGTGTGTGTGTGTGTGTGTGTGTGTGTGTGTGTGTGTGTACTAAACCAGATTCAAAAAAACAACAACAACAACAACCATTGACATTGCTCCTATGTTCTCACACCGTCCATCTTGGCAGTTCATAGATGCACAGAAGTTTCGTGTCATTGGTTTAGCAACATTTGCTAATAAGAAGAAGAAAAAAAGAGAAGAAAACAAACACACACACAAAAAAAACAACAAAAAAAAACCAAGAAGAAAACAACAACGAAAGCCCATAAATCTTAATAATCTGAATGCTGTAGCCTTTCATGTCACATTTTTAAATACTAAGAGGAAAAATACCAAAAATAAAAAAAACACCCAGACTAAAGCACTAATCATTCCAGGGTAGCCATTAATTCTTCCTCCCCCACAACCCCCCTTCTTTCTGTTGATCCTGAAGGTTCTACTTCTCACCCTACCTCCCACACACACTCAAACTGATCCGGCATCTTTTATGTGGGGCATGGTCCACATTTTCTGGACTTCAAAACAGGTCCCAGGGGCAGCTGGGCCCATTAATCAGTGCCCCATGTGGAGGGGGCAAGGAACAGAAGCCAGGCAAACACCACCACATGCTGGGTCTGCTGTGCCATCTGTCTGCCTTGCCGTACACTGCTTCTCAGCCACACATACAGGGCATGGGAACAGGGTGTCCACAAATTATAACATCATCAACGACACAACACCAATGACACTACTACTTACTACTAACAACAACTAAACAATAAGTGCACATGCAGTCCAACTCAATCCCCTGTACACACCCCACTCATTTAACCCATTCTTATCAAACTATGCAGCTATCCATCCACACACACACACACACTCAGAGCATGGAACATAGCTTGGGGAATACTTGGAAAATAAATATGTCTTGAGAAATATTTATTCACAGTTTGAGTATAGCATTGACTGGATGGCAGAGAGGTCCACATTTTGGGGGCAGTGAAACTGAAAGCCACATTCCCCAGCAGTCTTCATCAGAAGCTTTGGGAAGTTTTTAGAACTTTTCACTGGAAGAGCACAGAGTGCAAGAATAGTGGGATGTGGATACTGAAGCAAAAAGACACAGCGGAAGTGATCAATAAACAACAATAAAATAGTAAAAAAAACCCAGTAAATTTGTATTCACACACTAGACATTTAACAACAACTCTGTTTGACTTGTGTCTTCTTCACCTGTTGAGCCTTCACCAGAATCCAGGAAAATGCAGGAAAATTGGCCCCACACTGTGCTGGACTTAGTGCTTTGGGGGTTTTCTGCCAAACCCCTAATCACCAGCTTAAAACCTGGGAGGTGGGAGTTTGGAGGGTTGGGGGGGTGGGGGGGGGGGGGGGTGACGTTTGAACTGGTGCTTGAGCCATGTCTGGTGGGGCTGTAGTGGTGCCATAAAGAAACAAACAGAAAGAAGAGTGCTTGCAGACACACACACACACACACACACAAGCGGTTTGGACAGAACATTATGAGGCTCCATCCACTCCCATCATAACAGCCGCCAGAGGAGGAAGTGTGCAGGGAACAGCCCTCAGTTCCTGGCCACTTCCCTTCCTTCCTAATTTGTTCCTCACTTCAAAGCCCACTCATAAACTGACAGTAATTTCTAACAGCCTTCACAGGGAGGGAGAGAGGGAGAGAGGGAGAGGGAGAAAAAGGTGGAGGGGGAGGGAGAGGGAGGTAAGGAAGGAAGGAGTGAGAGAGAGAGAGGGGGGAGGGATAAATGAGAAAGAAATGACAGGAGAGAGAGGGGCTGATAGAGAAAGACACAGAACAGAGATATACAGAGAGGGATGAAGAGAGAGAGGGAGAGAGAGGGAGGGAGAGAGAGGGAACAGGAAGGGAAAGAGGTAAGAGAGAGGAAGGAAGGAAAGACGGGGCCGTTGGACGAAAGACGGTATCTATGTGAATGCCATATGATCGGAGAAAAGATGTTGCAGTAACTTTCTTTTCTTTTTCTCATTTCTAAAAATCCGCCTGGTGATTTTTCCCTTCTTTTAATGTCCTGCACCCACCACATGTGAGCCAGTGCCCAGTGACACCTGGCCTGGTTGTTTGGACAACTGATATCTCAATGACTTTTATCAACAGCTGACACAGATACCTGTTTGGCCTTCAATGACTAACACAAGTCTGACCAGATAGGGGCATACTATGTTATGCAATCCCACATCCAGACATGAGATGAAAACATGGTGCACAAAGATCGTCTTCTAGTAAAAGACCAAGTATAACACACAGACGTAGACACACATCCCCACATACTTTACCCTTTATACTGTATTGTACAGTCAAATGGCACTGCATTGCAATGTATTGTACTGTACTGCATTGTGTTGTATTGTACTGTCTTGTATTGTATTGTACTGCATCATACTTTAAGTCACAGCAGATTTCTCTGCATGGAATTTAGAATGGTATACCAATCATTACCTGATGACATCCACTCTTTTCTTTTTCAATTCTTTCATTCTGTCTGCATGTGCATATATGTGTTGTTTTTTTCTGTGGATTTTTCAACAGAATTTTGCCAGGGACAATTACAACTCTGTTGCTGCTGTGGATTCTTTAATGTGTGCCGGTATAATCTGTATAACATAGAAATGCCCCAGCCAGCAACTACAACAGTCAAACCTCCAAAGGCATGAAGAAAAAAAGAAGCGTAATTAAGTCACTCAAGATGATCAGTCTTTCATATTTCTCTCCCCCACCCTCACCTCCCACAGTGACCCCATCTGATGTCCAATGGGTGTCTGAATGGCCCAGCCATGTGATGATAGAAATGCAGTATTCTTTATTTTCATGTGCTTCTTTAGTGTAGGACCCTTCCGCTTGTAAAAGTTTATGATACGAGCAGTGGTGAAACACCATCATCTTTTTTTGGTCTTCGAACGGAGAGTTAAAACGCAAGAAAGAAAAAGAAAAAAAAGGACCAGTTGCTCTGGTGAAGTGATTAGCGTTGTAGACTGGTAGCTGGGAGGAGGTTCAAACCCCAGCAGAAGTGGATTTTTTTCTGTCGGTGTCCAGCTCTTACCCAGAGTGTGCCACTGGCTCAAATGGGAAGACTGTGACCACACAGCTGAGGGTCATCCATCTTGCCTCAGTGAGAACGCTGCTCCAATGTTCCTGACCAACACTGCAAGTGTCTATATCTCCTGGCCTGGCTGATGCCACCATATATTGTGAGAGTACAGCCTTGTCAAGTAGTCACAAACCTAAACTGAAGCCCTTCGGAGCATCATCGTTACCTCCATCACCATTAATACATTAATATAGAAAACAAAATGTCCCAAATCTTAGGGTTACAAATACATAGTGGGAAAAATGTGGCTGAGTATCAGAACAGATTTTCTCATGATAGTGACACAGAAAATACAGCAACACCTGTGCGTGTGCAACCAGGATGGAAGGGGGAGATAAAAAAATCATCTTCTGGATAGGGGAAGATGCTCAGGGGTGTTGGGTGGGGGGAGATGGAGAGAGAGAGAGCGGGGTGGAGAGTTAGAGACAACAGAGAGAGACAGAGAGAGAGAGAACAAAACCAGGGAGAGAGAACGAAACAGAGAGAGAGAATGAAACAGAGAGAGGGAGGCAGAGACAGAGATAGAGACAAAGAGTTTGTAAGAGAAAGAGACACACAGGTGCGCTGCATTAGTCTGACACCTCTGTGGATCTAATGAAAAAAACAAACAAACAAAAAACAAACAAAAACCCAAAGAGAGAGAGAGAGAGAGAGAGAGAGAGAGAGAGAGAGACAATAACAAAACCCCCTGAGGAATGCCTGTGGGATCTCAGTGCATGTCTGAAGTGGGACAGAAGGCATGGGTGCAGGAAGGGTAGGTAGGAGTGTGCACAACAAGAAAAAATGTTTGGTGTCTGAGAGAATGCAAGTATAAACAAATGGAGATACAGGGGAGGGGGGGGGGGGAGAGATAGAGAGATAAAGGGAGATGGACAGGAAAAGAATGAGAGAAAGAGAGAGGAAAGAGGAAGGAACAAAGGGGGAGAAGGAGGGGTGAACCAGCTCAGATGTAAAAAAAAAAATGTTGGAGAGAAAGGGAGGGAGGGAGAAAGAGAGAGAGAGAGAGAAGGTGCGAGAGACAGACAGACTGACACAGAGAGACAGAGAGAGGGAGGGGGTAACACACATACACAGAGACTCAGTGAAAGACCTGGGGAAGTATAAAGCTAGAGACTTAAAAAAACAAACAAAACAAAACAAAAAAAAACCCCCAAAAAACAAAAAACAAAAAAATTGCAGTGAGAGAGATGTAAAAACACAACAAAACAGAACTGCACAGAGGGGCTCAGATAACTGTACCACACTCACCGATTTTTTGGTTGAACATAAAGAGATAGAAAGAGACAGAGAGAGAGAGATTGGAGGATGCAGAGAGAGACAGAGGGAGAGAGAGAGAGAAACAGAAAGCAGTGAGAGAAAGAAAGTAGTAAAGAAACAACCGCCAGCATGGAACTTTAGGGACTCTGGTAGCCACACAGCACAACTCCACACCACACCACGTTACTCCACACCACACTACTCTGCACCACATCATACTACTCCACACCACACCAAACTACTCCACATGACATGACATGACACGGCACCACTCACCGCTTCTTTGGCTGCACATTCTTGGCCTCCACAATCCACAACTTGAGAGAACTGTCTGACCGACGTACATGGTCCTGGTTGGGGCGTCTAGTGCGCCGTAAACTGCAGGGCACGAAATGACACGGTACTTATTTATCATCATTCTGAAACATGCACTGTCAGGCTACACATAACATCTATCAACGCCTCTCTCTCTCCTGTCAAATGGACTTTTTAAGCTAATGACAGAAAGTGCCAAAGCGTCGTATATATCTCTTATTTGTTTATTTTACTCCAAATCTTGTTTTTCTTTTCTTTTACCATTTCTGTTCTGATTTGTACCCCCTACGTCACTAGAGATCAACAGCTAATGACATTAAACGTGTGTCCAGTTTTTCTTTTTCTCTGTCTGCCATTTTTGTTCCGATTTGTACCCCCTATGTAACTAGAGCTCCACAGCTGATGACATTCAACATTTCAGTGTTCTCTCTCTGTCTCTCTCTCTTTCTCTGTCATTTTTGTTCTGATTTGTACCACCCATGTCACTTGAGCTCTACAGCTAACGACATTACACATTTCAGTGTTCTCTCTCTCTGCCATTTTTGTTCTGATTTGTACACCCTGCATCACAAGAGCTCTACAGCTAATTCAAGATTTCAGTGTTCTCTCTCTCTCTCTCTCTGCCATTTTGTTCTGATTTGTACACCCTACGTCACAAGAGCTCTACAGGTAATGACATTACATATTTCAGTGTTCTCTCTCGCTCTGCCATTTTTGTTCCCATTTGTACCCCGTATGTAACTAGAGCTCTACAGCTAATGACATTAAATGTTTCAGTGTGTCAGTGTTCTCTCTCTCTCTCTCTTCCCCTACAGCACCCCACCTGGCCAGCCACTGGTCCCTCTCCTCAGCAGTACGGCAGGAGATGTACTTGCAGCCCTGCGAGGTGTTGACGTGGAAGCAGTGGTCCTGTCTCAGAATGCTGTGGTGCACCGCCTTCACCTCCGTGTCCCGACCCGTTATATCCACCGCCTGCATCGCGCTGGGGTTCGACAGCAGAGACTCATGGGATCGCGAGGTTCGAATCCTGGAGCTGATCAGGGACCTGTGGACAGGAGAAAGAAAAAAAGGTGGTGGTGAGTTTGTGTTGTTTTGGTTCTTTTTATTGTTGGTTAGAATCTGGAAGCTGTTTTGAAATCATGTGTGTGAGTGTGTGTGTGTGTGTGTGTGTGTGTGTGTGTGTGATTGTATCTGTGTATAAAAGCAAGTGTGCATGTGTATCACTGTATGTCTGCAGTAATATCCATAATGTTTAAGTGTTCTTAACAGCTTAGTCTGAATATGATACAACTTCATAAGAAGCATGATGTTGTCAAAAGACATAACCAAAAAGGAAAAAAAAGGTGTGCCTGGGGAAGAAACCTGAAGGGAGGGAGCAAGAACAAACAAGAGAGAGAGAGAGCGAGAGTCAGACTGACATACATACAGACAGACAGAGGCAGTAATAAAAAAAATAATTAAAAAAAAAAGAAAAAAAAAAAAAAAAAAAAAAGGGGGAAAAAAGTCACAAGTAAAAATCATCCAAGAGCTATTTCCAGCTGCACTGGTGAAAGCATCATCTTGGGTTAACAGTGGATCACAAGCCAATAGAAACAAAAATGTTGAAAAAAACCAAAACAAAAACAAACCCAAAAAACCAAAACAAAACAAACAAACAACCCCCCCCAAAAAAAACAACAACAAAAAAACAAAAAACCAAAAACAAAAAACCCCCTGAAGAACGTCAGTGCATTTGAAAAAAACAAACACAAACTGTGGTGGTTTCCACAAGCAAGCTCCACAACAGCACCCACCCACCACCATAGACCTGCCCAGCACAAAATGAACAACTCTCCTCTGAACTGTCCCTGGCTGAATGGAGATGTGATAATGATGTGATGATCAGGTATGCTATGACTCTGAGTCATCATGTAGTGGTCAAAGGATGGTGCGAAAACATACTGGGAGCCATGTACAGTACTGTAGGTATGGTATGCATTGAAATGTGTACAATGGAGCATTTCTATTCTCAATGACTTTTTTGTTTGTTTTGGGTTTTTTTTGTTTTTTTTTTGGGGGGGGGTCTCACATCCAGCTGCATGAGACATGTGTGGGGGGCTGGCTGGGAGGCAAGAGGAGACGTACTGGAGAGGGAGAGAGGAGAGAGACAGAGAGAGGGAGAGAGAACAAGCAGGGAAGACAGAGAGACAGAGAGAGAGAGAGCGAGAGAGAGAGGAGATAGAGAGGAGAGAGAGGAGAGACAGAGAGAAAGGAGGGAGAACAGGCAAGAGACAGAGAGAGGGAGAGAGAGAGAGTGAGATAGAGAAGGGAGAACAAAAAGGGGACAGAGAGACAGAGAAATGGAGAGAGAGGAGAAAGACAGAGAGAGGGAGGAGGAAGACAGAGAGAGGAAGGGAGAGAGACAGAGAGGGAGAGAGGAGAGAGACAGAGGGAGGGAGAGAGAGAGAGAGATCGAGAGGGAAAGAGAATGAGCAGGAAAGAAAGAGGCAGAGGGAGAGAGAGTGAGAAGGAAAGAGAGATCAGAGGCAGAGGAAGAAAGAGAGAGTGGGGGGGGAGGAGGGAGAGTGAGCAGGAGAGACAGAAACAGAGGGAGAGCGAGAGGGGGGTAGAGAAGGGAGACTGAGCTGGAAAGAGAGAGAGAGAGAGAGAGAGAGAGAGAGAGAGAGATGAAGAGGGAGAGAAGGGGAGGAGGGAGAGTAAGCGACTAGAACTGTAAGCAAGAGAGACAGAGATTAAAAAAAACAAATCTGAATTTGAATATGAATAAAGTCTATGTACTGAGATAATGGATCGAGTAAACAACCCAGCCCTAAAATAAAAAAAACAAAATCATCAAAAACTATGGTTAAAGACACACACACACACACACACACACAGAGTGAGCACAGGAGAGCAAGAGCAAAATATTGATAGAGAGAGAAGAGAGAGGAAGACAGACATACAGCGACAGAGACAGGGAGAGAGGGTGGAGAGAGACAGAGAGAAAGAGAGAGAGGGGGAGAGAGACAAGGGGTGTCAAAGCACAGAAAGTCAAAGTAGGAAGTATTACATATAACAGAGACTTGACTAGTTCAGTAGTTGACACAAAAAAACACAGGAAGCAGTCACACTGAAGCTACACAATCAAGCATCATCCCGGGATGCAACTGTTGCACATCCTCATCATCCTCAAAATGAGTAACTTCTCTGAGCAATCAACAAACCAATTTAGTCTGTCAAGTTGTCTTCATCCCCATCTTCGCATCATAAAAAACTAAATTAATGGAAGATAAAAACAACAACAACAAGAACAAACAGATAAAACTGAAGGTATGGTTCATGGAACAGGAAACACATAATTGCCTGTAACCTATAGCAGAAAGCAGATGTTGCAACTTCTGATAAAGCACACAACCCCATGCACACACACACACACACACACACACACACGATAACAGCCTGCATCAGGTTTACTTGCTGCATACATGTTCTATCCCCAAAGCAGTTCTTTTTGCACCCAAAAGACAATGTGTGTGTGCTCACATGCACACATATAAGTGTGCATGAAAACACACACAACCACACACACACACACATACACACACACTCTCTCTCTCTCACACACACACAGAGCCACATACCCTCAGATCCCTTCAAAGAGTCGACGATCGACATCAGACCAACAACAAAGCCGCAAGTGACTCCACAAGCAGTCCCAACACATGCAGCTTGGTCCACACACACACACTGTGTCCCCTCAGCCACTGGTTCATACAGACAGAACTATGAACTATGACAGCTCAAGTCGTCACAGTACTAGTCGTGACGGTAGCGGGCTTCCGTATTGAGCTCATCCGACGTGTGTCTGTACGATTGTCAGTGGGCCAACTGAACCGGTCAGGGAGAGAGAGAGGAGAGGGAGGAGGGAGAGGAAGGGGGTGGGGAGTTGGGGGGTGGGGCAGAGAGCAGGAAGACAGTGAACCAATTAACACAGGAATGTCGCCTTAGGACAAAGCGCCGACCGCCCTTCTTTCTGACACTGGAGGGGAGGAGGGGGGAGGGGGGGAAGGTGGAATTGGGGGGCGGGGAGGCAGGGGTAGGCCTTGGGGATCTGTATTTCTCTCTCTCTCTCCACCCCCCTTTTTTCTCATTGACCGGAGAAGAAAATCATAGTGTAAGATGGTACGTGTGGGGGAGAGGAGGGGAGTGGGGAGATGAAGGAAAACCGTACTAAGAGATATTCAGGTTAAGAGGGGTAGGGTGGGGTTAGGAGAAGAGAGAGAGAGAGAGAGAGAGAGAGAGAGGGAGAGAGCGTTAAAGGGAGGTAAAGCGTCACAACCAAAACGTACACTCAGATGTGTGTGCAGGGCAGGCAACTAATTATAACCCCCACCGTTCAAGGTCGTCACATCAACACCACACCACATTACGGGACTGAGGGGTTGCACACATGAAGGATCACAGTTCAAATTGACCCCCAGGGGAAAAAAAACAAAACAAAACAAAAAAAAACACCCCCCAAAACCCTCCCCTCTTTATCTTCGTTCGCCTCGCACGAGTGAACTGGTGGAATGCTTCACAACTAAACTCCAGACCCACATCACAGGTGATCATGACGCAGATGGCTATCTTCCTTCCCTGGCTTCACACTGTATCTTCAGTATCTGTCCGCCTGGGGGAGAGTGAGGGGGGGTAGGGGAGGGGAGGAGGGGGGGAGTGAGGGGTTGTATTGGGGGTGGGAGGTGAGCTCCCAAAGTACGAAAATGGATCATGTACAATACATGTGTGTGTGTGTGTGTGTGTGTGTGTGTGTGTGTGTGTGTGTGTGTGTGTGCGAGTCTGACAAAGAAAATAAACTGTCAGTGAACTATATACAGATAGGGAAATGTCGTGTCGTTCCTGAAAACAAAAGGACAATTCAAATGCTGACCCCGAAGCAATACAATATATAGTAGTTAAAATGAACCAAGGCCGGTTATCATCATAAAAGTGACCCCACCCCCCAACCCAAAGACACTCATCCAAAATTATGGACAAGCTAGATAATCTCAATCAAGCCATTTCTTTACCCACTGTTCACATCACGACAGTAACTGAGACACAAACGTCGTTGTTTTATCACACAAACACACCGTCAGCAACATTAACTCCTAAACAACGGGGTCGCATTCACAGTAACTTAGAACAACGTTATCTTTTATGACATTTTCTTCCTTCCCCTAACGTCAAGCGAAACGTTTTCACTTCCCCAAAAACCACCACTGGCCGTTTTGTAGCACAAAACACACACACACACACACACACACAAACTGCAACAAAAACAACAATAACAATAGAACAAAACCAAAACTGTAACAAAAACAGAGCAATCTTGATGATATCAGTCACACTCCAGTGTAGGGGCGGTTTACAGAAAAGAACTCCAAACTCACCAGCAAAACAAGAGAACCGAGTTCCAAGTGCGTCTGACACATGCAGGCAGGAAAGTGAAAAGCCACCCGGTGGGCATGGCACCCCTAAAGTGACCCACTCCGATGACTGGGAGCTGGCAGCACGTGCAACGTGGTGACAGATAATTGGCTGTCCCTGCTTTGATGGCGTTAATGACTACATCAACGGGATGAGCCAAGGACCCACAGAGTACCACACACCGGCTTTCAATATGTCACCATCACCATTGCTACTTATTTTTTCTTTCGTTTTTCTAAGTGGATGTTTTTTTTTCTGTCATTAATATTTTGCAACACGTACTGGCCCTTTCGGAGAGGAGAGGATTTTTCTATCTGGATTTTGTGGTGGGTGGAGGTCAGCAAGTGTGTGTGTGTGTGTGTGTGTGTGTGTGTGTGTGTGTGTGTGTGTGTGTGTGCGTGTGTGTGTGTGTGTGTGTGTGTGTGAGAGAGAGAGGGGGAGAAGGGGTGGGCCCCCCCCACCCCCCCACCTCCCCCCCAACACTCTGATAATTGAATCAACTGTTCAAGCACGGTGACAACATGAACTTTCAGCAGACACGATCTGATGATGATGATGATGATGACACTGGAGAGTAAAAAACAAAACAAAAAAACAACAAAAACAAAACAAAACTCCGGTCACAATCTCCTTTCGGTGACAAAACAACAAAGCACACACCGACGCTCGTTCAAACTCCACCGGTCTGAAAACGTGCTGACAGATGAACGACAAAAAGTCTGTGAACGAAAAGAAAACCCCATTCGGGAGGAACGCTCGCTCTTCCCCAACAGTCAGCAAAACACATCCTCCCCCACCCACCCCCAACTACTCATGACAGCAACCTTGCTTCTGGTTTCTTTCCCTCGTACGCCGTCGACAAAATATTTTTTGTGGTTGGAGGGGGCGGGGAGGTGGGGGTCATGGGACGGGGGCCGGGGCGTACCTCCACACTCCCATCATTCTTCTCTTTCCCCTAAAAATAAAGTTTTACAAATGACCTTCAGTGTCATTCCGGGGCCAGCCTCCCAGACAGAGAGAGAGAGAGGAGAGAGAGGTCATCTCCCAAGACGTGACAGGCCAGGACAGGGCGGGACAGGACAGAGGAGGAAGCAGGTGTCAACATAC
>NC_134906.1:19576451-19623951 GCF_041734735.1 Babylonia areolata
AGAGAGAGATAGAGGCAGACAAAGGCAGACAGACAGACACAGACAGAGAGAGAGCGAGACAGAGAGAGGTACCAGAAAACCCATTCCTGCCGTCTGTGTCCCCAGGGCCAGACTTAATGCTTCTGGTTCTTGCCGGCTACAACCTCTTCACCCTAACTTCCCCTCAATACAACAGATGGGCGTCGGTCGGTCCTCGCCCTGCAAGACACAAGTGCCTCTCACAGAAACAGACGGCATGCTGGCAGTGTTGTTAGCTCTACAAATCTCATTTTCTGTACACCCACTTTGTATTTCAGCGATGGGGAGTTACTCGTTTCTGGTCCTCGCCGACAGCTCTCTATAATGGAGGAGGGGGAGAATGAGACGATGAAGCAGAAATAGAAGAGAAAGCAGGAGGAAGAAGGGTAGAAGAAGAAGAAGAAGAAGAAGAAGAAGAAGAGACAAGAAGAAAGAATAGATTATTATTGAATCTCTATAAATTTTAAAAACGACGAGACAGAAAACGAACGAACGAACGAACCTTTTTTTTTTATTGAGGGAAAAAGATATAAGCACAAATGGCTTGTTTTCATTCATCCCTCACGAAAAGGGAAAATAAATACTCAATACAAAAGCATACCATTAAATGAGAGAGAGAGAGAGAGAGAGAGAGAGAGAGAGGGAGAGAACATAGGTTGCACATTTAAAGGGCAATCAAAGAACAACAATAACTGAATAATTCACTGTACTGTTTCAGAACCTAAACACTGCACAGCGCCGAAAGAACCTTCACCCCCTCATCTCCCTTCCACTCCACACACACACACACACACACAACCCACACATCGACGTTCCCACAACCCCAGCAGCTAATTTGCCCATCTCTCCTCCGTCCATCTCCACCACAAACCCACCCACTCACACACAACACAAAGACACCCACGCCATCAAGACTTGCACGTTTTGAATCGTACTCGTAGACATTATGTACAGCACCATCTGACCCGTTTCCCCTCACTTCCACACACACACGCACACACACACAAGCCGTGCTCACACACCCATCCAATCAGCCGATTTCACGGTCCACACAGGTCTTGGACTCTCACCAGCAGGGGGGCGCAATATGCTGACGTCAGCACCAAATGCCCTCACCACCCACTGACCAACACCGCCACAGCGATCACTAACTGGGGGCTAAGGTGAGGCGAGTGGGGGAAAAAAAAAGAATAACAAAGTAAAAAAAAAAAAAGAATAACAAATAAGAAAAAGAGAATAACAAGGGAAAAAAAAGGAAAAAGGCTCAGCAGATAATAATATGAGTGTGTGAATCGGTTTAGGTCACCGGTTCTATAAATTATGGGTAATTATAAGTGTGTGATTTGGGTTTAGCTTCTATAAACCTTCAGATAAAAAGTAGGATAGAAACAACACAGTCTGGCGAGAACTTAGTAAAGGTTGTTTTTTTTTTTCCAGGTTTACTCCAGAAAGAAAACTGCACACACACACATGACGGCACGCGCTCGCTCACAATCATACATGTACAGGCATGAACGCAGGCACAAACACATAGACGGGATGACACCAATGTTCACCTGTCCAGTGCAAATAATACAGAGAGAGAGAGAGAGAGAGAAGACAGTCTGCACATCACACACGCGTACAAGACTTGCACCTGCTTTTTAACGACGCGTAGCAAGCAGGCAAGCTGTTTATAAATCACAACGACCCTCCATCATCCTAGTCCCACTCGCTGCTCTCTGTTCCTCCAGTTTCTATCAGCAAACACCTCTCCCTCTCTCTGTGTTTAAAGACATGCCACACAAGCGTTCTCTAAATCTGCTGCCGCATTGTTATCATGGTCGAAAACGTCGCGGTAGACATTTTAGGAACGTGCTACATTGTTTAAAAAAAAAAAAAAAAAAAAATTAAAGGAGGAGAAAATTGCTTTGCTTGATAACGGAAGTGACGGAGGCGGGGGAGAGAGGGAAAGGGAAGCAAGAGAGCGAGGACAAAAAGAGAGGGGGAGCAAGAGAAAGAGAGGGAGAGGAGTGCAAGAAGAAGAAACAGAGACAGAGACAGAGAAAAAGGGAAGAAAACGGAAAAACGAGAGGGCGCGCGCGAGAGAGATATGGCTACGGTTGTTTTATTCAACACGCGCCAGCCCCTCGTGATGGGGTGGTGTAAACAAACGTTTCAGAGATCATAAATAAAGATACGTTTAATGAAATCAGAAAACGGGGTGCGGAGAGAGGGTATGAGAGAGAGAGAGAGAGGTGGGGGGAGGAGACGAAGAAGCAGGTTAGACAGAAGAGCAGCAGCTGCACGGACACTCAGTCCATATCGTGATGCCCACTGCCGTGGATGACAACCCCTTAGGCTGACAAAGAAAGGCACGCGCTCGCACACACACAACCATACGCGCGCGCGCACACACATACACACACCCGCGCGCGGAATTACACGTCACAACTGTCTTCACTTTTTCGACTGCATCTCTATTTCACACAAAGACACACACACACACAGAATCACACCTCACAACTGTCTTCACTTTTCGACTGCATCTCTCTCTCTCTCTGTCTGTGTTTGTGTACACACATACACACACAGAGTTAAACAACAATCCATGGGTACCCCACCCACGTCATTACACACACAAAGCCCCAAACATTAACCAATCACAAATGCTGATGCGTCTGTGGTAAAAACGGACCCCGTTGCTGTGGTCATCTTTTCTTTTGAACACACGTGTACAACAGATGTCAGTGCAAACATGAAAACAAAACAAAAACAAAACAAACCCAACATGGTCTGTCTGAACTTGAAAGCCTGTCGTCAGCACACAGACGATGCATGTGATGTTGTTGACAATGGAGTTCTTTGTTCTGTCAGCTTTGTCAGCGTGACTTTGAAGTGTCACTGACAAGACAAGACATGCTTATTTCAGGAAGTCCAGATAGCAATGCTATCAACAAGAGCCAATGATTTTGCAGAACTATTTTCACACGTTTGACAACCGATGAATCAATCTGACGTTGGAAAAAAACACAAAACAAAAAAACAACACAACAAAAGACACACAAAAAGCCAACTGAAAATCGACCATTGTACACTTCAATATGAGAGAAACACGTCCAGATTTGCTGAAAATGACGGCTTGGGGGAGGAGAGCTGGATCGGATATGGGTAGGAAGGGGGAGCGAAGGGAGAGGGGAGGCAGACCTGGTGTGAGATGGTGAAAAGTTTGGGGGTGGGGGGGTCCCCATCTATCGCCAGGAATTCCCATGTAATGCTGGATCAGCAACAGTTCCCCTGAGACAGTCACTGGCCTATCGCAGTCCCAATCACTATGCGGCTCTCTGCGGCTTGCACGAAACAGTCTGCACTGCTGATCACGTTTTAAACGATTTCACCGTTGGGGGGTGAGGGCTAGGTGTGGGAAGACGGAGGTAGGGTGGGGGTGGGGACTATCTCAAAGATCTTTAAGAATGCGTGACGTCATTCATCGCCGCGGGAGTTGCAGCTGTGCATGTCTGATGCCCAACAGCTTTCAACCTGACAGCGAACACACGTTGCCATGACGTCACAAATCACTCCGGCTGTGGCCCATACTACATGTACACGTCTGACGCCAAGAAGCACTCCGGCACTCACCTCTGAAAGACGAATCTGTGCCATGTGCACGTGCGTCAGAGGGAGAGAAAGAGAGCGAGAGAGCGAGAGCTAAGCTGTTTCCCATCAGATGTTGCTGTTAATCCCAAACCCATCAGTAGATCAGTAGGACGTGCCAAAGCACTTTTGCTCTCCCCTTTCCGCCACTTCAAAAGTCATGAGAACAACAGGTGTCTTCGATAAGAGCGCTCTTCCAACGCCCAAGCGTGCACACACACTCGTGCACACGCACACACACATCACACGTTCTCTCTCTAATCCTGATCTCGCCCCCCCCCCCCCCAACACACAGTACCATTTCGCACGACTGAACAGCAACCAGCTCTTCGGACCTACATGTGGAAATGAGCACGTACAGGAAATTGGGACCCAATGTTGGCGCAAAAACCTCCGCCAAGAATGCGAGCGATGCCTGCAGACAGACACAACCGGGACAAGTGCCAGTTGACCCAGTACAAAGGCTATCATACATCCTTCAGCAGAAACTCAGCGTTTGTGTCCATGGGAAAAAGATGAACACACGGATGCCATGCCGGCTTATAAAACAACCGTAATTACATGGGATGCAATACAATGTACCGACGCTGAAACACAATGCACTGCAATACATTACAGTTCAGTGTTATATACAGTTATCATGCCGAGTTCTTCAGAACAGTAAACGTGGTTACAACAGACACACACACACACACACTTTTGAAATGAAGTGACAGACCTATAAATAAAATAAAGAAAGAAAGAAGGCAGGACAGCTTTCAGTCCTTTCCACAAAGCAGCGATCTCTTAACAGGACAGACGAAACAATTCAAAGGGCCGCGCGGTACAGAAGGAAGTGTTACGAAAAAGCGGAAGGACGGCTTAAATGAGCCAGGCTTGATGTCCGGCCAACACTTTTTGCGCTTCTGTGCTTATGTTGTTTCTTGGAATAATGGTTGCTTATATCAAAAACCGGAAGCCACAAATGTGCAAAAAGTGGAATTCACCACCAAACCGACCCTACCACTGCCACCAGCAAAACACACACACACACACACACACAAACACACACACACACACAGTTGTACATAATATATATAATCACCGACATGAACCGTGTGTGAAGATAAATTTCAAACGAACCCACCACAGTGCAATGATGGAGGGAACTCACTAAAACAGTATCCAACAACACAGTCACCAACATCAAGCTGGCAGGCAACGAACATGGTATTTCAATAATTACTCCGCACATCCCACATAAATACCACACACGCGCACGCGCACACGCATACACACACGCACGCGCGCGCGCGACACACACACACATCTGCACGACTCATACGCACGCGATACGGACAGTCCCAAGACAAACGTAAGTCATGGACGCATGCACACGCATATGCACTCATACTATGGAGATGGAAGAGGAAAAACCAGAAAGTATTTCCGTGGTGGCAGTACACGGCCTCCATGTTCGACACCGAAAGCGGAAGCCGCCACACCAAGCCCCTCCTCCACATCCCTCCTCCCACACACTGAGAGAACATAGGTCACTTCTTCACACAACAACAACACTGTTCTCGACTTTATCATTGTGTTCTACAACCTCTTTTTTTTCTTTTTTTTTTTTAACAGGACTTTCCAGAGTGTACGTACATTGTGTGTTCGTTTTTTAGTTTAGGGTCTTTTCATTATCAGTGATTTTAGACGAATACATTGTGTGTGTGTGTGTGTGCCATGCATTAGTATGAACGTCATCACTATTTTCACCTTCTCCCCCTCCCTCCTCTCAAGCACACAAATGTGGCGTTTGACCTTTGATACAAGTAAAACACTAGCCTGGAATGCAACAAAATGGTTTCGGCTTTGCCCATCTATGGTTACAGCTATGAGCAGCCGGATTTGTGACATTGCTTAATAATTGTATCTTGATACGCACATTATACAGAACATACGTCAGCCATTGAAACGATGCTGCACTCGTATGTGAACATTGTAATCATGAAGCATGAAGACAATAATTATGTCAGTGTGTGCGTCACGAGAGAGAGAGAGAGAGAGAGAAATGCGTTCGCTCGCGCGCAAACACATCATCATCCATGCGTTCGCGTACACATCAACATCATTAATGTTTTCGCATTTCAGTGCAAGATGGTACGTGTGGGGGAGAGGTGGGGAGCGGGGAGATGAAGGAAAACCGTAGTATATCAGGTTAACGGAGGGTTAGGGCGGGGTTAGGGGAAGAGAGAGAGAGAGAGAGAGAGAGAGAGAGAGAATACGAAACGGTTTATTCAGATTTAGGCCTAAGCCCCTAACTGAAGGGGTAAGTCGTAATTATATCTATCAGACACTTTTCAAAAACACATTGCTTAACATTTACACCAGATGGTTAATAATAATAATAATAATGGATACTTATATAGCACACTATCCAAAAATCTGCTCTAGGTGCTTTACAAAAATATATATATATATATATATATATATATATATATATATGTGTGTGTGTGTGTGTGTGTGTGTGTGTGTGTGAGAGAGAGAGAGAGAGAGAGAGAGAGAGAGAGAGAGAGTTTGTGTGTGTGTGTTTGCGTCTGAGCGTGTGCTTAGATGTATGCGTGCTCAACTAGTTGGACAACAGAGCATCCCACGCTATTTCAATTAAGTTTGTTATTTTTCCTCTCCCCCAGCTGCCCATCAGCTGTCCAGCCCCCGTACAACAAACCAAACGAACGGCCTGTGTGGGCCCAGTAGTCGTCATTCCCCCCCCCCCCCCCCCTCCCGTACCCCCCACCTTCTTCTTCACTCTTCACTGGCCTGTGTCAACACAGGGCAGGATGTTGATGTTGGGGTCAGGTGTAATCGTGGCCACAAATCAAACACTGGACCTCATACCCCCCCCCCCCCCCCAACAATACAAGGAAACACGTCCTATAGTAATGGTGAGGCTGACAATGAAACAGTACTCCCATGAAGGAAGCCCCCCCCCCCCAACCCCCTACCCCTTTCAATCCCCACCTACACAAATGGACTGAAACGTTTCAAACTGACCCCGGGTTTTTGTGACCAGGACAGTTTTCCTCCAGTGAACACAGATCCTTCAAATGAAGGGTTTCATAGGTTTAAAACAGTTGGTTTTTTTTTTTTAAGGAAGATGCCACAATACAACACAGTTATGGATAAACAAGACAATAGTTATACATCAATTTGACAACACAGTTATGGATAAACAAGACAATGGTTATACATCAATTTGGAATGATTTACACGAAAAATCTTGCTTCCCTTCTTTCCTTCTTGACATTTGCTGCTCTGAAAGAAGCCAGAAAGTGAACAGGGCCCACATGATAACAGCTGTGAATGAGAAAACACCACCACAGTCAGTGCAGTACACTTTTCAGAACTTGACCCCAATGACATTTTTTTGTGAATTTACAGACAATAAGAAAGAATCTTACCTATCATCTATACACACAAACATACATACTCTTCTCCACTAATCATCGTTTTTTCTCCGTACATGAGTAAATCCTACCCATGCTGTTTTATAATTTGAGAAAAAACAACAACAAACCCTTGAATACCTATACGAAAAGCCACACAAAGACACGTTTTAAAAGTACAAACCGGTCCATGTGCCGATAAAAAGCCAGTTAAAAACTTTAAACATTTCCCAGCTCTTCAACGAAAGCCGATGGGATCGTGAGAGCATCACATAAATGTTGCCCCTTCACTCCACGACAAACCTTTGCTCCCCCGTAATGTCCCTCAAGCACAACGCCAACAGCGTTTTATTGACAGAGGAGTGCAAATTGTCCAACAGTTAACTCGGCCAACTCTCGTAAAGTCAACGTTATCACAACTGCCAGCGGCGCTGAGGGGGATGGCTGTAAAGGTTTACAGGCACGTGTTTTGACGTGCAAGACGTGTTTCCCATCGCTGTGAAGACTTTAAAACCACCCTGGGCCACTCCAACCTTGCCTTGAACTGTTGGGGCATTAATTCTGGACACTCCACAATTGTGACTGGGAAAACAAACCATCTTCACGAGTTTTACAGGTCGGTCAGTTTCTGTCAACAGAGTCACAGAACTAACGTGAGTCATGACGGAAGACGATCTGCTTCGTTTCCTGCTAGTGCCCCTCTCCTTGTTTGTGCTTATTTCAATGTTGATATCGGTCTTCATGTTTAATATGATGTGTGTAAAAATGCATGAGTGCTATGTTTCGATGCCCTCGGTGGGTACGTGAAATAAATTCTTTGCCTGGTCTTGTCAACCAAAAGAGTGCGTTAATTCGCACCTGGACTGAACAGCACGATAAAAATTTGAACAAGATATTACTTCAGATACACACTGGCCACTTGCTTGACAACCCTGTGCACCACAACTGTTTTTGACGTACTATCATACATATCGCGTCTTGTTCATCGCTGCATGGGTTCTTTAAAAAGCACCGGTTTAATAAAAAATGGGCCGATAGTTGTTTCACACAAACACACATGTGCACGCAAACGCACACACACACACAAATGTGCGCGCACACACACAAAGACGTGTACGCACGATGAAGTGATACAACTAAGAGTTATGTGTCTCACCTATAGCGGAGAAGCACCACACAGCCATCACCATCCAGCAGCAAGTCCTGAAGACCACAGCGGGACAGAAGGGCCCCCATTCATACACCAACCCAGCACCCCCTTGTCTCATCACAACAATGCCAATCACAGAAATTAATATTTACAATTCACACCACTGCATTGCAATGGGGGTCTTCATACTTAAAAAGAAAAGCAAACTCTACTTCAACTTTGTCGCAGGCAATTGGGTTGCATTTGTTCATAAGTGACGATCAATATGATCGTCTGTGTTTCAAGCTGAAACCTCTTTTATTTGCTTCAAATTTAAACAACTGTATATCAAAACAAAATTTGCTGCAACTCCTTATGCCTCTTCTTAACCCTCTTCCATGCTTTTAACCCAATCACTATCTGGTGCTGAACAAAGCAGCTATGATGCGAATAACAGTTCCCAAGAAATGGATCCAACCGCAGGTTCAACTTCACTGTCACTTCATACCGTCTTGTTTACTCCGGCTGATGTCACACACACCTACACTCACTTCAACCCGACTACACAGAAAATGGAAACAAATACCAACAGCCTTCAATTCCCAATAGCCTTCAACTAAAGCCTCAGTATATTTTTCCCCATGGAAAACGCTTCCCAATCACAATGTAACTAACGCCAACTGATAAACGATGGCTACATTGCAGTCCTCACAATACAACCATGTTGATTCACTGCACCAATGATCACATTTTGTTCACAAAACTGTCCCCACCAAACAACGTCCATGAAGGTGAATTGTACAGACTTCACTCACACACACAACCTCCAACGTTGTGGGGAATTAGATAACCAGTCCTGTATCATTCCCAAGTGCAGAGAAAACGACCTGTGAAGATGTACATGTGGGGACATCAACATCAGTCAGCGAGGAGGCGAGGAACTTGGACTGTGGGCGTGGGGGTACAATTACTGTCGGCTGAGGTTAGACCACTCATCCAGCGGTCCTGTGACCTCTTACCTGACACACCTGGCTGACACACACCGTTATGGATGTCATGGGAAACTAGAGGCCAGGAAGTTAGAGAGAGAGAGAGAGAGAGAGAGAGAGAGAGAGAGGGAGGGAGTGAAAGAATGAGAGAGAGAGAGGAAGTTAGTGAATAAGACAGAAAAAGAGAGGGAGAAGGAGAGAGAGAGAGAGAGAGAGAGAGAGAGGAAGTGAGAGAATGACAGAAATAGAGAGAAAGAGAGAGAGAGAGAGACAGACAGACAGACAGAGAGAGATGAAGACAGAGAAAGAGGGGGGGGGTGAGAGTGAGAGAAATTGAGGAATCGAGAGAAAGAAAGAGAAAGAGAGGGGGAGACAGAGACAGAGACAGAAAGAGAAACAGAGAGAGAAATCGATGCGAGGTGTGTTTGGGGGGAGTGGGGAGGGGTGGGGTGGGGATACGTTTTGGAAATATGCTGTTATTGCCCCCGGGCAGTAAGAACAAGTCACTAGTCAAATGAATTTGTCAGTCAGTTGTTGGCTTCAAGCCAAATTAATCTTATAACTAAGGTTTTCAGTAAGAAGGGGGTGAGGGGACAGAGAGAGAGAGAGAGAGGGGAGGGCGGGCGGGGGTGGGGGTAGGGGTGGGAATTGAAATAATTTACCGACCACCCTGAAGAAAGTAAGAGGTCATTAATGATGGAGGAGGGAGGAAGAAGAAGGCGAGGGGGGCGTGGTATCTGGCAGTCGGAAGTCGGAGGTGGGTGGTGGAGGTGTGACAGATGACAGGTATCCCTCCCAACATGGCTCATTGATCGTGAAGACTTTTGCCCTGTCAGTTTTGATGGGGTAATGAACACTCTTCAAAATCTTTGATCATCAATACACACACGCACAAGCGCACGCGCTCACGCACACACACACACACACACACACACTAACAACACACTCGGCTGATGAAGAAGAATACAGTTGCTAACGTCTCACTTACTATCCTTAGCTGTGGATATAATTGGACTAATGGGAAACTAGATAACATCCGTGCGCGAGGTGGTGACATGACAAATAGTGTGTGTGTGTGTGTGTGTGTGTGTGTGTGTGAGAGAGAGAGAGAGAGAGAGAGAGAGAGAGAGAGTGTGTGTGTGATCATGTATTTAAAAAAAAAATCAAAGAGAGCTAGAGAGCGAGCGAGTGCGCGAGACAGATAGACAGACAGAGAGAGAGAGAGAGAGAGAGAGAGAGAGAGAGAGAGAGAGAGAGAGAGAGCGGATAAGTTCACAGGCAGTGAGTAATTCACTGCGATCAAACCTTTCGGCCAAAAGAATCCATTTGGGTACTTAAAGCATTCAAATCTAATGATAAATACAGTGAAAAAAAAAACACGATAAAAATTACAACAACAATAATAACAACAACACATGTGCGCGAACCCATCACCCCCCCCCCCACACACACACACACACACGCTCACCCAAGATTGCCGCAACGGAAGAGAATTCCACAGTCTGTGAAATAAAGAAGCAGGAAAACTTTACCGCACGCTTCCGTGCCTGAACCATGACACAAAAGTGTTGTTGTTCTTGTGTTTTTTTTACAACTGGAATCTGAATCCGACTGATATCACAAATCAAAAATAATAATAAATAAAAACAAACCTACACCATGACCATCATAACAACACACACCACAAAAAGCGGACGATGCGAAAGACCGTGTATATATATATATATATATATATATATATATATATATATATAAATAGTGAGGTTTCGGACAATATACCATCCACTTGATGTTCCCCAACCGCCAATGTAATGAAGGACAAAAAGAGACTGGCGGTAAGTGCCAGGAGACTTACCTCAGCACTTTGGGATACTGATAACATCTCCGTGCTCTGTCCTTCTTCATGCCTGTCACGAAACTCCACCTCACGCACCCACGGTAATCACTGACGACAAGGAGACAAACCGCTCACGCCGAGTCTCTGTCGTACCTTTCGGAAGGTTGTCTCTGGATGTGGCAAATCCCCCCTGCTGAAAGAACTTGTCCTCACCAATGCTCCGATAATCATCTGTCCCAGTGGTGTCTTTTGTAGTATCCACTTAAAAGCTTGGCCTACGATGAGAAGGTCTACATGCGTGTGTATCTATATACATGATAAAAAGGTGGCTCATGTTTCTCACCACCACCACCAGCACAACACAGCCATTCTCGGGGTTCCTGTAACCACGCCAGGCAGTAAAGAAATCCGCTGGCTCCGCGGGACGGGAGCCCAAGAACCTTTCTTCGCCGCAGTGTGGTGTGAAGACTGTCTCCCCTGCTGGGTGTGTGAGTGAGTGTGTGTGTTTGTGGAGGGTTGACAGAGGGCTTCCACTTCCCACAGACGCTTTTGTCGCGTGTCTGGGGGGAGCTGCTCTCAGCGCCAATCGTTTCCACTGATACGCCGTCCTGCCGTGATGACCATCAGACTGAGTCCCACACAGGCCATTCATCCCTCCCCCTACCCCGTCACCCCACCCCTCCCTTTCCTGGATCACACACACTGACACGGTCACTGTTGTTGACAAGGTCAGGGATGGGGGAGGTGGGGGTGTTGGAAGTGGGTGGGTGGGGTGGGTGTCAAGGTGGGGGATGGAATCGGGTTGCTGGAGGCGATGTGCTCACCCCACAGTCAAAGTCCGGCTCTCCCGCCCACACAACACTGTCTCCACGTCATACTGGTTTGTCAGGAACAGATTAGGTCACAAGGTGGCACGTATGGCCGGCCAGAAAAAACAAACAAAAAAAACCTGTCCCCAAGACATATTAATCCAACCCTTCAGGATGTATTTCAATGGACTGTTTTCTAATAATTCATACGTTCCATGCCACGATGTCCAAACGATAAAGTTTAAAACACACACACACACACGCGCGCGCGTACGCACTTACACACACACACGAAGAGTTGACGAAACTTCCTATCTGCACGCAGCAGCTCCCAAGACAACCGCGATATCCGCTAATTGTTGCTTCCTAATGATCAACGCGAAGACAAACGATACATCACACAGCCACTTCTTTTTAATGGCACACACGAATACCTACAGATTCCTCCACAAAGTGCTCCAACACCAATTCCAAAACCGCGCACTGCCCTTTGTTTTTCAGCAAAACAAATCTTTCTTCAATCTCAACGTACCTCAAAGCTTAGCAATCCGATATACGTGTCTTCCAAAGTTTCAATATTGATGTTTTCTGTGGCCTCAAAGCACCACCAAAACATATCGATATCCAACGACTGTTACACACCAGACCAACGGCACCACTTTATCGTGCAGGTCAAGAACACTTCAATCCACCCAAAGCCACCAGCACGATTAAGCCAATGAACAAATGTGATTCCCACCAGCCAGGTGGACGAAATGAGAGCGAGAAAGAAATGAAAGTACGTCAAGTCACGTTCTCTCCAGCACAAAACTGCCGCTTCTTCCAACTACCTGTTCTCTCCCCCCCCTCCCTTCTCCCCCCAATCTCACAGCACACAAACACACACACGCACTTGACACAGACCAGGTAAAAGAATAAGCAGGTAAGCCACGACCGAATTGGTGAGTGTTAACAAAGCGTGAAACCCTGTTTCCATTCCTGGCCAGTACAGAGCTGCCCGCGGAGTGTCCGACTGGGCTGATCCGCTGCCGCTTTCTTCGTGTGGTCGGTCGGTCGGCACCATAATTGGCCGCTTTTTTTTTTCCATTTTTTTTTTAACGCCCAATGCCGTGACTTTGTGGGACTGAACGTATTGTATTGTTTCTCTGGTCCGCCCGATAATCCTTCAGGGCTCTCTCTCTCTCTCTCTTTCTTTCTTTCTTTCTTGTCCCGTAATAACCCCCTATCCCTTCGGCGTTAGGCTTCTCTTTCACCACCTCTCCAGCTGTTGCTTTCTAGATCCCAAACACAGGAATTACTTAGTTCAAAACTGCGGGCCTCCGTTTCCCTCAGAAGTACTTCAATTATGATTTCGCACAGAAAAATGATTTTTCCCCCCACAGCACGCTTCGTTTTCCACTTTGTGCTTTCCCTTAGAACACATGCATACTGTCTTTATTACTATTCATTTACTTTTTAAAACTCTTACTTGCTTATGCAAAAGTGGAGTACCCGTGCAAACATGGGGGTGACAATGGATAGCTGAAGGGCGGGGCTGGGGGCGGGAAAAGGAGAAGTAGAGGAGGAGGAGGGGAGCGGGGAGGGGGTGTAGACTGGAGCACCCTCCAAGTCCTCATGAGCACGACACACCCTCCATGCTCTACACACCGCGCGCCAACTGTTCCGCTTCCAACATCCACGCACACCTGTCGGGGGTGGGGTAGGAGGAGTGGGGGTGAGGGGGGAGGAGGGGAGGAAGCAGCTGAAAGGAAGAGTATGAAGAACGAAGAACAGAGGACTTTCCGCAGCCCGCGGGTCGCCTCTCACCTCATGATCACACAACATTCCCCCCGCGGGACGTCGCTGAAAACACGTTGACGGAAGGAGCTAAAACACCCCATTGTAGTATCAACAGACTCCCCCCCGCTCTCCCCACCCCTTTGTTACCGCCGTCTGTAGTGAGCTAACAAACGTAGCCACCTGTCCCAAGCGCACATACATACACGCGCGCCCCCTTGTGGACACGTGCTGGTGGAATGATACGCCCATTGCAAAAAACGAAAGAAAAAAAAAGAGTTTCTTTATTTTGGTGCTGTTTTGATAATTGATATTGATGGTTCAATGCATCTGCACTGTAACAAGACTAATGAACTGTGTGCTAAATAATGAGTAGAATGCATTTGTTGACATGACACACAGACCTAAAGGGAACCGATGCTGTGTCCTGCTGACAAAATAACAACCGGCATCGGTAAGGAGGTCCCTACCTCTAAAACAACGCAACATTATGAAAGGCAGAACGTCCCAAGAGCTCGCACGAACAAACAGATACACACACACACACACACGTTACAAAAGAGAGAAAGAAATCACACACAACAACAACATGTATTTAACCATCAACGTTACGCAGTCAACTCCCAACGAGTTCCCATTTTCATACAGAAAGAACCGAAGACTTAGTCCCAGCCATTCTGATCGTATTGTAAACCAGTTTTACGACTGACTTCAACCAGACACTTCTTGCCTTCAAGATCCAGCATTTCAGACACGAACTATGTGACCGATCGATACTATAAAGTGACTAGTTTCTCAAGGTTCCACCACCACCACCACCACTACAGCTCAGTCGGTCATTGACCTGCATATATAAAAGTCCTGAGAACGACTAGCTGTGGAAACATCATCAACTGCACGCGAGGCGGCACGTGCCTCTCCCCTGGGGCCGGTCGTTTGGCTGTGAACGGGTGTGTTGTGGTTAATCATGAACGTGAGAACATGCGTATACCCGGCAGTGTGTTTGTTGGCGGAAAGCTGGTGTTAGAACGGCTTGTATCATGGAAAGAAAGGAGACGGGAATAATGTGAGAGAGAGAGAGAGAGAGAGAGAGAGAGAGAGAATGCGTTCGCTCGCGCGCAAACACATCATCACGATGCGTTCGCGTACACATCATCATCAATGTTTTCGCATTTCACTCTGTCTCCCCCTCTCCTTCGTGTCCCCCCTCCCTCTGTCTGTCTCTCCCTTTCTCCCTCTCTCTCGGACTTTGTCTCTCTGTGTCTGTCCGTCCGTCCGTCCATCCGTTTCTATTTAAATTGTCATCACATCACTGCCTGCATTTCCCCCCCCTCTCTGTATCTGTTATATTCGTTTCGTTCTCTGTGCCAACGCGTGACGTTGATGTCCAAAAGGCCGAGTGAGCTAACTTAGCTGTCAGGAAGTGTGTGACACTGCATCAAGAGGGGGAAATGACATCACCACCAGCGCGTCATTCGTCGTTTGTGTACATTGAAAAAAGTGGCCCTCGGGCTTGTGTTGTCAAGCTTGTGTTCCGGTTTCAAAAACTGTTGTGTTTGTTTGGTTTGGTTTCCAGTGACAGGTTTTCTTTTGCTGCCGTGGGCACTTTGAACCACCACTCTTCTCTTCTCTGTATATCACACACACAAAAGCACATTCACGCGCGCGCACAAGCGCTGGCGAAGGCACGCTTACACACACACAACTACCAAAAAAACAAAACAAAAACAAAACAAAAACAACAAAAAAACAAAAAAAAAAAAAAACAAAAACAAAAAACAACAATAACAAAAAAACACGAATTCTGTGTAAGGAAGGGGGTGTGGGCGCTAGTTTGTGTGTGTGTGTGTGTGTGTGTGTGTGTGTGTGTGTGTGTGTGTGTGTGTGTGTGTGTGTGTGTGTGTGTGTGTGTGTGTGTGTGTGTGCGTGCGTGCGTGCGCCAGAGACATTATTTATCCGTCGTCAGCTGTTATCTTTACACACAGAGGGAACAAAAAACTTCAAGTCGACATCATCCATTCTCAAGCCATAGTTTATCATAAAACGGGTCGTTGCCACGACGGAACTGAAAGATACTGTCTTTCCTTAATCCTGTTATCTCTTAACAGCTGTCAGACATGATGACAATGTCTCTTGCGCGCGCGCACACACACATACGCACGCAAGCTCACACAAATCCCCCCCTCCCTCCCCCCACAAAAAACCGGCGTTCTTGCTGTCTCTGTGAATACGTTACATGAGTGAAATAGTGTTGCAGAACAGAATTTCCCTTCTCTCTGATCATGTTCTTGTGTGGCAAATCTGCCTGTATGTTTTCATCTTATTTAAATAAAAAAAAAAAAAAAAATCATTCACCTCTCTACATCCTGTGAAAGGGCATAAAACCGATTCCGGAAAATAGTTATTGTATTGTCGGAAGATACGGTGTGATATTCGTGTTTGGGAAAACAGGAAAGAACAAAAAAACAACAGCAAACCCCCCCTCCCTCCCCACCCCCCCAAAAAACAAAAACAACAACAACAAAAAACAAACACAAAAAACCCAAAAAAAACCTGTTTAACTCTCTCCATACGAACGGCGAAAGAGACGACGTTAACAGCGTTTCACCCCAATTACCACCATCAAAATATTGCAAGCGGAAGGCTCTTACACTGAAGGGGTGAACGTTGACAAAGAATACCACAATTCTGACGACGGAAGCTAAAGGTTGGGTCATTGAGACACCCACAGGACATCCGAGGGGTCTGTGCAGAGGAGAAGAGAGGACTGGCCGTACTGAGTGAGTTAAAAATTAAAAAAAAAAAATTAATAGCAATGAGGCGTTTTTCTCTCGTGAACTAAACCCGGCAACGTATTCCGAGTCTGAATTCTATGCAAGGAGACACACGGACACACTAGGGCCGTGTTCTGAACAAGAGGAAAATGACAGGTAAAGAAGCGAGGTGTAGAAAGCAGGAAGTGTAGAAGGGAGGCGTGGGGGGGAGGGGCGGTTAACTTGCAGGCAGCGGGGTTAAATTCATTGTCCATGCCTGTGAAGACCGGCGCGGAATCTGAATGAAGACGGCTTGGGGAACAGATCGATGGGCTATTGACCCGGCGGGCTGTTTTCGGGGGTTCTTTTCTTTTTCCTCCTCTCTCACTTTGTTGGAAGCTGCTGGTTCTCATGTCTTGTATTGCTGTTCTGTGCTGTTAGTTTGCGTTTCCCCCCCAGTGTTTGTCTTTAGCCTGCGGAGTTGGCTGTGTGTGAGTGCGTGTGGGGCATGTTTGTGTTTGTCTTGTGCCTGAGGGGTTGTTGTTGGGGCATAGCGGTCTGTCTTGGGTTGGCGGGCTCGTGTGCGCGTGTTTGATCGAACCTGGGTTTGCGCTGTTCTGTGTTTGCCTTAGAAGAACTGTCGCGTGTGTTTTGCACCTGGTGGTGATGGTGACGATGATGTGTTGAGAGAGCGTCATTGTGTGGCTGATGATGATGTGTGTGCTCGAACGCATTGATGGTGATGATGATGCGTGTGCGAAAATATTCGTGATGATGCGTGTGCGAAAACATTCGTGATGATGATGATGTGTGTGTGCGAACGCATTGATGATGATCTGTACGAGAACGCATTGATGATGATGTGTGTGCGCGCGAGCGAACGCATTCTCTCTCTCTCTCTTGAGAGGAGTTTGTAAGGGGGAAAGGAGGTTATAAGGAGGAAAGGTGTGAGTTTATGTCAACGACTACTCACTCCGACAGCACCGAAAAGCTAACCTGAAGCCTTTCTTCATCACCACGAAGCACACTTCCAAGTGTGCCGGGATAACCGAGGCAGTGGGGGCTGTGAGAGCAGGGATTAATCTGAAAATCATTTTTAAAAAGCATAGGAAAAAAAACATACGAGTGTTCGACTTTTCTTCAAACGCTACCCTAGTATCGCACCAAGTTACTGACAGGGGAAGGCAATAAGGGCTGAGAAGGCTGGAGAAGGACGAAGGAAGAAGGGGTGGGGTGGGGTGGAAAATGGAATCGCTTGAGTGACAAGGCTCCTTAAAAAAAAAAAAAAAAAAAGCAAGCAAGCAAGCAAGCAAGCTTTCTGGTTCTGTCAGTTACAGAGGGTAAGCTGCCAGTTACCAGCACAGTTTTTCGCTCGCTCGTCACTTTCATACCCACACTGATGTGTGGTGCCGCAAGGAACTGGGAATAGCGGTGCAGAACGACAGACGGACTGAGACTGTGACGAGAGAACTGCCGTCACTAATCAGCGCGCGACATGGTTCTCAGAAGACGACGTGCCGCACTGAGCGGAGACTGTGCACAGCACAGCAGACGTCGCATCTAAAACAAATGAAAAACCAATACCAGCATGCCGGCATTAAAGTCACAGGGATATCAAGTTGATCCGTGATTCTTACTTCTTATCAGAATGCGTGTCGTGCCAAGAGATCGATCAAAGGTGTGTTGCGTAACTTGTAACCAGTCGCTGAAGACGTGTCATCCAAATAAATGTGAAACTCTCTAAAAATTATGCCATATAGGACGGGTCTGACCTCTGATTTCAATCCGAATATAAGTGCAATATAACTCACAAACGTTAAAATCCAAAGAGAACTCCGATCACAAAACAAGAGCACTAGAAACTCGTGATTCTAAACAACGCAACAGGCACAGTGGAGGAGTGGAGTATGAAGGTGGTAGAGAGAGACAGAGAGAGAGAGAGAGAGAGAGAGAGAGGAGAACGATTTTTTTTATATTGAGGGAAGTGGAATAAGCATTCATGTACTTTTTTCATCCAGCCCTCAGGGAAAACAGAAAATGAAAATATTCACAAAATAACAGAGAGAGAGAGAGAGAGAGAGAGAGAGAGAGAGAGAGAGAGAGAGAGAGAGTCACTCCAGCCCACGGACTGAACTGGAAGAACATTAACTCTCTCCATACGAACGGCGAAAGAGACGACGTTAACAGCGTTTCACCCCAATTACCACCATCAAAATATTGCAAGTGGAAGGCTCTTATACTGAAGAGGTGAATGTTGACAAAGAATACCACAACTCTGACGACGGAAGCTGAAGGTTGGGTCATTCAGACACCCACTGGACATCCGAGGGGTCTGTGTAGAGGAAAAGAGAGGACTGGCCGTACTGAGTGAGTTAATAAGACCACGATTCCTGCCAGCTACCTCCCTGACAGACCAGGCGCGAAGTACCGAACGAGATGCACAAGCCTTTGGTACCAACGCTCCTCCGTTGGTGAGGCAGACCCATCCGTCACGTGGAGCGGGCCTTCACCGCACCACAACACAGCAGGGATGGCGGCAGTATCACTGTGACTGGAGAGACCCAATCTGTGCCGGCACTGCTACAGAAGTGTGGCCGTCTCCATCACACTGCACGGACATTGCCTTATTATCTCAAGTTACCTTTGTAGCCACTGGTCCTGCAACCTACTGACAACAAGTTATTATAGCCATCAACGATCACCACTGTGTTTGTTACATCTTACTTACTCCTCTAGCTCAGCGTAAAGACTGCCCATTACTAACAAAAGAGGACATCATTGTTTTTAGTATCAAGGCCGCACACGTGTATAGAAACAGGAACGAAGACAGCATTGTAATACGCATCCGCGCAGCAAACAATATCAGGACATGGAATCCCCCATGAATCATATCCTGCAGTGATACCAACAGGACATACATACAGCTATTTTCTGCATGCAGTACTAATTGCTGACTGTCACATCTTTCGGAAGTTAAGGCAATCCCATCCTGACAAAACGACAGCACTCACCAACCCTATTTCTTTGTTTTCACTCACACCCTTCACCATGATTCATTAGACCCACAACTGGAAAAAATAGTCGTGACAGAACGGACCTGGTCCTTTTTTTCCCTTCACAATCATTTTGTGTGCCAACAGTACTTCTGACACCAGGAAACGGAACATTACAGCAAATGGCAGAAGTTCGTATAATTTGATAATGATCTGGATACTAACACAGCGCCTGTCCTCGGTCGGAGACTCAACTGTAAGCGCTTTACTAACACGGAAGCTTTTGCGTAACAGGCAACCATTGAGCGCCCATCAGTCGTTTATTGTGTCATTCAACCAGGTTTCAGGCACACTCATACAGGCATGAAACATTCTGCGTGTATGCCTGTTTTTTTTTTTTTTAATTTTTAATTTTTTTTTAAAATTTACCCTGCCATGGGCAGTCATACTCCGTTTTCAGTGGTACGTTCTTGTTTCCATAACCCACCGAACGCTGACATGGATTTCAGGATCTTTAACGTGCGTCTTTAATCTGCTGCATGCGTATACACATGAAGAGGATTCAGGCACTGGCAGATCTGCATAACCATTTATGTTCACCTGGGAGATCGGAAAAATCTCAACCCTTTACTTACCAGGCGCCGTTACCGAGAATCGAACCCGGGACCCTCAGACTGAAAGTCCAACGCTTTAACCACTTAGCTATTGTGAGCCTGCAGCCTTTAGAAGACTGAACAACACTGCTAAAGGACTCCCTCCCTCCCCCCCCTTCTTCCTTTTCTTTTTCTTTCCTTCCTTCCTTTTTTTTTTTTTTTTTGAGGTGGGGGCTGGGGGGAGGGTTGCATCCGTGCGCCAATAAACCTTGATTAAGAATGATCAGGTCATTAAGGAACATTGCCCGAGCTTCCTTTCTTTTCTTTTTCTTTCCCCTTCTGATGGCAGACCGGCTTACAGCCTTGAAAGGGGCAATCACACGTAAGGACTAAGTCAAGGATCATGTAGCCAGCTCCCCTCCCTGTAAAGCCTCACTTATCGATCCTCGTTTCGGGGATGAAAAGCTCCGCCAGGGCTCCATGCATGGAAAGAGCCCCTCCACTCACTCTGTCAATGGCTCTGTCGGTCTCTTTCCGTGGTGAGGGAGGAGGAGGGTGTGGGGAGGGAGGGTGATGGGGTGGGGTGGTGGTGGTGGTGGTGGCAAAACTTGCGGGGATCAATGGGGAAGGAATCAACATGTGGTGTTGAGAGTGAAAAGAAGAGGAAAGGAGAGAGAGGGAGAGAGAGGGAGAGAGAGACAGACAGACAGAGAGAGAGAGACAGACAGACAGACAGACAACCCAGAGAAACCAAATCGCCAGCGGTAGGAGAATCCTCCCCCGTCTGATACAAACCCCGTTCCCTCGCGCCAACCCAAACTCCCTATACTAGTGGTGGTGGCTGTACTATAACTGCAGACAGAGAGAGCCTGAAAGATGTGACTGAGTGAAGGGCTGGAGGGCAGCACAGCACAGTGCAGCCAACAGTCGCTTTGATGGGGTGTCGAGTGTGGGGACTGATAACACAGATGTAGCATTCCCTAAACCAAGCAGGTAGGTCCGCTGACAGCTGACGCCCTGCCTCACTGCTGCATGACAGAGAACCATCACAGACAGCACAACTTCCTACCTTGTCTGGAACCACCTATTTATCTATCTCTGTAGGTCTGTCTGTCTGTCTGTCTCTCTCTCTCTCTATCAAGTCAGACCATGTTCCTTATACTCCAGCCGACCACACAAGGGCCATTTTATGGCTGAGACAAGTTTCAAGTTTTAATTATCCTTTCACTCCTATTGGAGTATGTACACACACACACACACACACACACGCACACACACACACACACACACACACACATACATACATACATATATATATATATATATATATATATATATATATATATATATATATATACATACATAACTAAAACAACAGCATACCAAGTCAATGTGGAGAACGAAAACAGACCCCCAAAACAACAAAAGTTGGGAAGAAAGTATGGAGGAAGGGACGGGGACGAGTGGGGACGGTGGCACGCAGAGAAAGGAAGAGAGAGAGAGGGTGAAGGGAGAGAGAGGGAAGGGAGAGAGAGGGGGGAGAGAGAGGGAAGAGAGAGGGAAGGGAGAGAGAGAGATAAGAGGAAGAGAGAGAGAGAGAGAGAGAGAGAGAGAGAGAGAGGGAAGGAGAGGGAGAGAGAGGGAAAGAGGGAGAAGGGGAGGGAGGGAGGGAGGGGGAGAGAGAGAGAGAGAGAGAGAGAGAGAGAGAGAGAGAGAGAGAGAGAGAGGGAGAGAGAGAGAGAGAGAGAAAGAGTAAACAGCCCAACATCAGTTTCAAAGATCACCTAACTATCCATACCTTCATTTTAATAAGTTGTCTTTTCAACTGCAAATTTACAATACACTAGTGCGCTAAGCGCGGCCCACATACGCACGCACGTTCGCACGCGCATTAACACACACATAAAAAACAAACACACACACACACACCTTATCAAGCTACCCCGGCAGGGAGTCGAAGGAGGAGTGGGTGGAGCGGAACCGGCTCCACCACCACCACCACCACATCATCCACTCTGCACCCCATCATCTCCCTCCTCTCTCCACCCCCACCCCCTAAACATCGTTACCTGCAAACTTAACATGAGAAGAAAGAAGCTCCCCTCCCCCCTCCCTGCTTTGGCAGATGCCAGAGCTCACCCCGAGACCAGCCAGACAGCCTACACACATACATACAGGTAAGTATCGCCTCTACCTGTGTACTGCACGTCCCAAGAGACCTCAGGTAAAAACAAGAACACGCGGTGTTTTTTTTCCATTTTTTTTTCATGTTTTTTTTCCCCCTTCTCCACCATGCTCTGGCTCCTCCGCTTGTCTGTATACATACTCTGCTACTGCTCGTGCAGCATGGCTCCACATACCACGCACCCGGCTTCCCCACCGTGGAACTATTTTATAGACTGGTGGAGAAGATGGAGGGGTGGGAGATGAGAAGAGGGAATGGTTGGGGAGAGAGGAGGTGGAGAGAAGGGTATGTGGGGACGTTGAGAGAGAGTACACGACAGCGAGAGAAAGGGTGTGTGTGTGTGTGTGTGTGTGTGTGTGTGTGTGTGTGTGAGAGAGAGAGAGAGAGAGAGAGAGAGAGAGAGAGAGAGAGAGAGAGAGAGATGTAAGGAGACAAAAAACTGAAAACTGTGTGTTCTCTCTCTCTCTTTCTCTCTCTCACACACACACTCACTCTATCTCTCTATCTCTGTGCGTGCACGCGAGCGCGTTTGTGTGTGTGTGTGTGTGTGAGAGAGAGAGAGACAGAGAGAGAGAAAGAGAGAGAGAGAGAGAGTGTGTGTGTGTGTGTGTGTGTGAGAGAGAGAGAGAGAGAGAGAGAGAGAGAGAGAGAGAGAGATTGTGGGTGTGTGTGCGTGCGCGCGGACGCAATCGAGCGAGTGTGTAAATGTATGTGTGCGTGCGCTATCTGACCACTGGTAAATCTGTTGGTTCTCTCCCCCCCTCCGCCCCCCCCCCATCCCCTTAACCCATTCTCCTCCTATGATTACAAATGAATAAATCTGCTTATCATTCCTGATCCCATTTTCCACTCTCCCCCGCCCCCATCTCTCTCTCTGATCCAACTGTTCGGACTCTTCTCACCCCCTCCGCCTTCTCTTCTGCCCTCATTGTCTACAGATCTCTGCTCCCCTCTCCCCTCAATCTTTCCGCCACGATTGCAACATCCCATGCCCCCCTTCCCCGGCCCGTAATGACGTAGTCAGGGCCAATGAAGACAATCAATGGAGCTAAGCGAGGGGGGAGAGCACTGAGCTAAATACTACTGAGCCCGAGGGGCCAGAGGCAAGGCGGAGGCAGTTTGTCATGTCAGACGTCAGTACCAAAGGGTGGAAGTGGGGGTGGGGGAGGGAGGGGGGCTGTAGGGCGTAGCATTTCCTTCCTCATGCTGTGCAACACATACACATACACGCACACACACACCACTTGTGTTGTGTGTGGCTGCTTGCTGTCACAATGCGCTAACGCCTCAGTTGATCTTTCACACACACACACACACACACACACACGTACATGTATACACATGGAGCGGTGGCCTTGTGGTAAACGCGCCCGACTGCTGAGGAAGCGAGAGTGTTCCGGGGTTCGAGTCTCAGACACGGTCAAAGAATTTTTACTTCTCCTATAAGCCCTCACCTAAACCATGAGTAGCGGTCTGTGTTACAGCAAAGACCGTATGGAAAACCCTTCTACGCTCTCTGTCGCGGGTTATATGGATGAGATGATAAACCAGAGTCCCCGTCTGCAGCATATAATGCACTAAACGCACGGAAACGAACCCACATCAACGAAAGGGTTGTCCTTTATTTGCATCATTTTGCGCTGGGGGAAAAAAAAAAAAATCAAAATCCACTTTGATAGTACAACAAATACGCAATACAAAATGCAGTACCAATTTGTTGTGTGTGTCTGTCTGTATGTGTGTGTGTGTGTGTGTGTGTGTGTGTGTGTGTGTGTGTGTGTGTGTGTGTGTGTGTGTGTGTGCGCGCGCGCGCAACACTGATGAAACCACGCACTGGTATGAAAGTTATCACGATGTTCACCCTCTCTCCTCCCTCCTCTCAAGCACAAAAAGAGCGTGGCATCTTAATTAACTGCGTTTGACCTTTGATGTAAGGAAACACTAGTCTGGAACGTTACAAAGAATGGTTTAGGTTTTGCCCACATATGGCAACAGTAATGAGCAGATTTATGAATGCATATATATATATACACACACGTATGTGATGTCATGTGGTGTGTGTGTGTGTGTGTGTGTGTGTATGTGTGTGAATGAATGACTGTGTGTGTGTGTGTGTGTGTGTGTGTGTGTGTGTGTGTGTGTGAATGAGTGAGTAAATTTGTGTGTGTGTGTGTGTGTGTGAATGAGTGACTGTGTGTGTGTGAGTGACTCTGTGTGTGTGTGTGTGTGTGTGTGTGTGTGTGTGTGTGTGAATGAATGAATGAGTGACTCTGTGTGTGTGTGTGTGTGTGTGTGTGTGTGTGTGTGTGTGTGTGTGTGTGCAGTGTACATATCAACATGACTGTTGTGCCCAGGGCAGGGGGAGGCCGGCAGCCCGCAGCCTGTAGAGTTGTAGGGCCAAGGTCACTGCACTGCTGATGTAGGTGGTGGTGGTGTGCTGTGGTGGTGTCTGTTCCGCCATCCTGCACGCTGCTGCTGCCACTTGCCGGCCGTAGGCTGGGATGTATGGCATGGAATGGTGGGGTTGTGTGTGTGTGTGTGTGTGTGTGTGTGTGAGGAAGGGACAGAGAGAGGACAAGACAAGACAAGACAAGACAAGACGTGTTTGTTTCAGGAAATCCCATGGGGGTGCATGCAAATGTTGCATCATCATTTCATGTAACTGAAGGAGGAAAGGATGAGAGAGGGAGAAAAGAGAGGGGTGGAGGGAGAGAAACGGAGGAACGGAGGGAAAGATAAGAGGGGGAAGGATGGAGTGACAAACAGAAAAGAGAGAGAGAGGGAGAGGGGGGATGAACGGAGGGAGAGGGGTGGAAAGAAAGGGAAATCGAAATCGAAATCGAAATCGAACTCTTTTTTTTTATTGAGGGGAAAAGGAATAGGCACTTATCGGCCTGTTTTCATCCTACACTCGTATAGAAAACGTATAAACTAATCTAGGAAATACAAGAAGACCTAAAAAAGGAGGAAAAAGAACCCCAAAAACATTGCATGGCAACAACAACAAGAACAATAAATGGCATAGAAAATACACAATTCCCCACAACATAGTATGATTTTGCGTGAAGGAGAGAGGGAAGAAGACGGTAAGAGAGGAAGAGATACGAAGAAGGAAAGAGAGGAAAACTGTTGAAAGAGAGAGAGAGAGAGAGAGAGAGAGAGAGAGAGAGAGGAAGAGAGGGAGGAGGGAGGGAAGGAGGAAGGGAGGAAAGGAGATAGACAAATAGAAAAGGATACTGAGAATACATCATTTGTTTATCAGTCTCGGTAATTTCAAGGATTCGTAGAACTTAGCTCTGACATTAGATGTTTATGATATAGTCTTTTGAAGACACTGAAACTGGAGTTTATATTAAGTGTAGATGAAATAGAATTCCATAAATATCCACCAGAGTATGTGGGACTTGTTTTATAAAGATCAATTCTTGGCCGAGGCAAGGTATGTGACGGTGACTATTTACTGGAAAATTACTTATGAGATAGGGTGAGGCATAACCTGATAATAGAGAGAGAAAAGGGGGGGGGGGGGGGGATAAAGTGAAAGGGGGGGGGGGGAGAGGGGCGGATGGAGGAATGGATGAGAGAGAAAGAGACGAGGATGAGCGGAAGGAAAGAAAGAGGGGGTAGGAATTTAGGAAGATGGAGAGACAGAGAGGGGAGTGGAGGGATGAAGAGAAAATGGATGATGAGAAAGAGAAAGGGGTGAGTGGAAGCAAATAAAAAGGGAACAGGAATACCAGGAGATTGAGAGAAAAAGAGGGGAGTGGTGAGAGAGAACGAGACGATGAGAGAGAGAGAGGGAGAGAGAGAGAGAGAGAGAGGGAGAGAGAGAGAGAGAGAGAGAGAGGAGTGGAGGGAGAGAGGGAAAGGAGGAAGACAGTGATAACCAGACACAGAAAGAATGACGGGACGATTGGCTGCCTCTCCATGATACAACACGCAGGCCCATATCACAGTGTGTCTCGCCACATCAGCATACAGCGCATATTGAACTGACAATCACTGTCACTACAACTTACAGCACTGCTGATTAAAAAAACAAATAAACAAAAAACACCACCAACAACAAAACAACAACAACAAAAAACCCAACAAACAAAACAACAAAAACCATTAAAGTCAACAAAAAATCACAATGCTGGAAATAACTGTAAGATGTGTTCTTTCCCCATTATTTTGCTGGACTAATATGAACCGAGCAAAATATCAATTCTATGCTGATAACAAGCATAATGGCTATTGCTTGTTATAGCACCGCACTGATCACTATCAACATCTGATAAAAATGTCTCCACCCTGACCTTGGAAAAAAAAAAGTATTAAAAAAGAAAGGAAAAAAGGACAACAATGCAACACACCATAGTCCTCCAAGTGAAGTGCTGGTACTACGTTTCCTCAAATTAAAGAAGAACCAGTTTATCCGCTTCTTAAAAATGTAGTCAAACTGGTAAATAAAATCCAGTGACATTCTCAGACCCCCCCCCCCCCACACCCCCTCCCCCCGACACACACATTCATACACGTGTATGTTATTCTGCCTTACAATTCCAAAGCATGGACACACACAGTGACACACACACAGTGACACCCCCTCCCCTACCCCCTGAACAAACATACAACTGACTAATCTTCCTTGTGATGTTTTCATTCCCAATCCAATGACATCCAATGCCTGTGCTGACTACCACTTTCTGAGGAATGGGGGGCTTTAACCATAAGCCAATCCCCGTGGGAACGACGACCCATCAGCGTTTCAGAGACGACTGGAATCACAACACACATTCTGCCACTGACATATCTCCAAGTGCTCAACGAATGGTTCGTTCGCTCTTCCCACACTTCCCCCAAAAGCCACTTGTAAAACATTCATCACGCAAGCAATCGTTACAACCTGGATGGGTTAAAAATCATATCAAATCAGGTTACTTATGGCCAAGCCGACCGCAAGGGAGCTATTTCAGGGCTGAACTTGGACACGAATTCCAACTGATTCGGATCTGGAAGGCGTACTATGCCAAGCTTTCGCTAACGCCGGTCACTATGCGGGGCTTGACCCAAGCCGGCAAGGACAGTGGAGGTTGGAACCACCAAAAACACCACAATACGGACATTGGATTTCTCCCCTGTCAGCAGACCACAAGGACACGATCGATCCTCCACCAGCATCCGTTCTCATCTCACACCCTCTCTCTCTCTCTTCCTTTCTTTCTCGTTTGAACACGGCCTGCCCTCCCGCCTCTCTTCCTTTGTACAACACACAGACAGGGCGACTGAGCTGGCATCTTTCTGCATGCACACGACAGCTGGCTCGTCTGCCCGCTTCTATCCCATCCTCTTTTTGTTTGATTCTATGTGTGTGTTATTGTCTTCTTTTACTCACCCGTCAGCGTCGGTATCCTCTTCGCTCCACCACACAAAGTGCACGTCCTGCCCAAAAGGTGCCAGGCCCACTCTTTTCCTACCGCCGACTTGTCCAGTCACTACTACTGTCCCAGAGTGTTCACAGAAAACCGCACCATCCGCCTCTCTGTGTGTCTGTCTTGTGTAGCGCGCTGTTTCCGCTCCGATAGATGGTCCGTGAGCCTGCTGCAGGGAGTTGTTGGTTGCCACAGACAGCTTTACCTCCCTTTCCCCAGCACGCGCTCCCTGCCTTCCAAGGCTCGTGACCTGTGCTTGGGTGGTGCTGGTGGCGGTGGCGGCGGAGGTGGTGGTGGTGGTAGGAGAAGCAAATGCAGTTCGAAGCGCGAGGCTATTTATAGAGCACGTGTTTTCCTGCCATCTACGTTTTATTTCCCACTCTTCCCCTCCACGCACACACGGCACCGGGTTCTTTCTCCCATCACCACTGTATGGTGTGACTGTTATCATCTGGAGCCGGCCGGACGTGATGTCTGGAACAATGTGACGTCAATAACGGCTGTCTGAGGGACGTGTACTGCTCTACTCCCGATGTACAGGCAGCTGGTCTGGTGTCCCGTTACATGGGAGGGCCACTAAAGTTTCTTCGTTGGCCATTCCAGCTGTCGCTCTTCTTCTGTGAGGCCTTGATGTTGATTTGTATTCCGTTTGTGTTTATTCGTTGTTTCCTTACAGCGTAAGACAAGCCACATGCAGACTTTTTATAAGTGAAACTTTACAGCAGACGCTTGGGGCCTTGGTAGGCCCGTTCATCCTTCATGACGGTGTTTCTTTCTGAGATCCAATGTGCATACTTCACAGACAATTTTGGTCCGTTCAGCATGTTATTGCCCGAAAGACTAGCACCCAGACACGGCCCGAACTGACTGGGAAGGGATTGGAGAAATTAATGTTTCGTCCCAAAAGCAATCTTAGAACTACAGGGTTTGTTATTTTGTCGTCGACTGAGGAGAAGAAGAGGGTAGCAATTAGCAATGTTTATGTCAATGATAGTGGACGAATTTCGTGCACGTCGTAAACACATGTGACGTAAATAACGGCTGTCTGAAGAGACTAAAAACTATAACTCACCCCCATGCCACACACACACACACATATATTAAAAAAAAATATATATATATATATGAGAGGGCACACACACACATATGATGAGACACACACACACACACACACGCACACAATGAAACAGAGGAGAGGGGGGGGGGGGGAGAGAGAGAGAGAGAGAAAGAAGACAATGTTAAATATTTATTTTAACCCCCAAAACGACAATGCTTCAAGACCCCCATTTAATCAACACAATCCACTCCGCCCCCCCTACCTCCCAAGCCCCTAAACCTCACACACACACAACACTTGCCTCTCCCCCCAAAAAAAGAAAGCTGCATGCATGCAGAGTGCAGTGTATTATATTATTCAAGCCGTGCATTCCCCCCGCAGGGAGAGAGGAGAGGCCTCAGCCACAAAGCCAGCTAGCTACAGCATCCGCCGCCCAATTTGCATCCGTTGTGGAGCTCGGCAGAGGGTAGAGAGGTGGGGTGTGTGGGAGTGGGGGTTGAAAGGAAGGGGGGGTGGAGGGGAGGGGGGGGTGAGTTAGCGACGGAGTCAACTTGTATTGCTGGCTGGCATCATTCTCATCCCGGGACGTAACGGAAACCAGTGTCGCCAACTGCCAGAGTGGTCGGTGGTGACACAGCATAGCATGGCCAGGCATTCTACACACCACTGGTTTGTTACAAGGGCGGTGTGTGTGTGTGTGTGTGTGTGTGTGTGTGGAGGGGGATGGCGAGCAGTGGGGGGGGGGGGGGGGGGGGGGGGGGGGGGGGGGGGGGGGGGGGGGGGGTTGCTGAAGGGAAATAGAGATGTGGCGGTGGTGAAATAATACTCGTTTGTAAGAATGGGATGGGGTGGGATGTGGCGGAGATAAAGAAGGGGAGGAGGGTGAGAGTGTGTTGGGGGGGTGGGGGGGTGGGGGCTGATAAAATCATATTCGACTGTTACATGGACAGGGGATTGCTGGTGGGAGGGGGGGGGGTGGGAGGCTGAGGGGAGACAGAGAAAGAGAAGGGTGGTTGGGGAGGGGGGGGGGGGTTGCTGAGGGGAGATAGAGATGTGGCGGTGGTGAAATCATACTCGTTTGTAACAAGGGAATAGGGGTGGGATGTGGGATGTGGGATGTGGCGGAGATAGAGAATAAGGAGGGTGGAGGTGGGGCGGGGGGCGTCATACTAGTTTGTTACAGATGTGGAAGGGGGGAGGGTTGATAAAATCATACTCGATCGTTACAAGGGGCCCGGGGGGGGGGTGGGGGGTGGGGGAGGGGAATCATAATACTCGTTTGTTACCAAGGGGTGGGATGGTTAAGGGGGGGGGGGGGGAGATAGAAGAGGGTTGAAATCATACTCGGTTTTTTGTGTGTGTTTTTTGGTTTTTGTTACAGGGGCGGGGGTCTCGCGGGAGGGGGAGGGTAGGGCGGACTCGTACTCCTTTGCTACAAAGGGGGGGGGGGGTGAGATAGAAAGAATGGATGTGTGAAATCATACTCGTTTGTTACAAGGATAGGGAGGAGGTGAGAGAGAGAGAGAGAGAGAGAGAGAGAGAGAGAGAGAGAGGGGGGGGGGGGGGGGGAAGAGAAGAAGAGATATGAAAGAATGAAAAGGAGACAGGCAGATATGTAATTCATTCGGCTTCATTATGTGTGAAGGGGCGGAGGGGGGATTGTGACAGGACGAGAGACAGATGCAGGGAGAGAGAGAGAGAGGGGGGGGGGAAGAGAGAGAGGGGGAGAGAGAGAGAGGGGAGAGAGGAGGGAGATAGAGAGGGGGGAAAGAGAGAGAGGGGAGAGAGAGGGGGGAAGAGAGAAAGAGGGGAGAAAGAGAAAGAGAGAGAGAGGAGAGAGAGAGAGAGAGAGAGAGAGAGAGAGAGAGAGAGAGAGAGAGAGAGAGAAAGAGAGAGAGACAGAGACAGAGAAGAGAGAGAGAGAGGCAGACAGAAACCCAGTCCACAATCCACCAACACAACGAAGCAAGCTGCAACGCAGCATCCCTCCCAAATAAAAAAACCCAAAACAAACCCCCCCCCCCACACACACACACAAAACCCGTTCCCCACCAAACCATGATAACGGCATCCTCTTCACAGTCGATTAGCAGCAAGGCCATAACGACTCTTCATCATCACTATGACATGAACGATATTCATGCGCACTACAGACAGGCCTTTGTCACACCGTCACATAACATCACATCAGTTCACCTCCCATCCCATCCCCATCACCCCCACTTGACTCTCATCAAGCCAGCAGCCATGCTAATAGTGGCTGGAAAGCCCTGCACGTAGGGTGAGTCAGTCAGTCAATTAGCATCGGACTCGCCACACCCAATGTGGTCACACACATATGCTGGGAGCATGCAGTGAAGCGCGTGTTGCTTATTATTACACTGTACTGTACTGTTTTTTGGTGTGTTTTTTCCCAAAGTCGAGTGGTGTGTGTGTGTGTGTGAATGTCTGCATGTTTCACATTTATTTGCTTATTTATCATCATTTTTGTTTTTCGTTTTTTTTTGTTGTTGTTTTTTTGCGCTTAGAGTTGTCTTCGTCAAGATTTTGCGCCTTATAAATATCATTATTATTAGTAGTAATATCTTTATGTATTTATCTATTATTTTTATTTATTTTACTCAAAGGCCTGATTAAGCGCGTTGGGTTACGCTGCTGGTCAGGCATCTGCTTGGCAGATGTGGGATTTGACCGAACGTAGTGACGCCTCCTTGAGCTCCTGATACTGATACTGAAAAGTCGATGCATTTAACTATATACAGCTTGTGGCATGGAAGAGTCAAAGCGAGCGCACTGACCCGAAAAAACAACAAACAAACAAAAAACAACAACAAAAAAAACAACAACAAAAAAACAAAACAACAACCAACCAACCAACCAAATAACAACAACAACAACCACACACACACACACACACAAAACCACTCTTCCCTTCATCTGTGAGCAGGACATCCCAAATCAGTCACAGAAATTTACTACTACTGCCACTGAGGCTGCTGCTGCTACTCCTACTGGTGATGATGAGGTTGATATTTCACAACTTGCATCCCTACCACAGAGGGCTCCAACCACCTGCCATGAAGCAGTATATATACTACAGCTCATAATGACATAAAACAGCACATGGAGATACACCGGGGACAAAATCCTTTTTTTTTTAAAAAGCGAAAAAACACCACAATCTCTTATTTATAAAAAAAAATTATATAAAAAAAAACAACCACCCCAAACCCCGCAAATTCACAAACCTTTTCTGGTCCCCTGTTACAGTCAAAAACAGCCCTTTTCTTATTACTGTAAAATATACTCACAGATCTTGCCTGGTTCCAATCGTTAAAACTCACACTCCCTTGTTATTCCAGTGTAGGGCCCGACCCACATCTGGCTGGTCGGTCGGTCGGCAACTGCATAAGTATGCAAGCAATGCATGCAGGAAAACGCTGTTTGGGGTCTGTTGTACCGACAGTTGGGGTCTGTTGTACCGACAGTTGGGGTCTGCTGTAGCAACAGTTGGGGTCTGCTGTACCAATAGTTGGGGTCTGTTGTTCTGACAGTTGGGGTCTGCTGTACCAATAGTTGGGGTCTGTTGTACCGACAGTTGGGGTCTGCTGTACCAATAGTTGGGGTCTGTTGTACCGACAGTTGGGGTCTGCTGTACCGGAAGCTGTGGTCTAAACAACTGGGGTCTACTGCACTGACAATTGGAGTCTGTTGTACTGATAGTTGGAGTATATTGTACCGACAATTGGAGTCTGTTGTACTGATAGTTGGGGTCTACTGTACCGACAATTGGAGTCTGTTGTACTGATAGTTGGCGTCTATTGTACCGACAATTGGAGTCTGTTGTACTGATAGTTGGGGTCTACTGTACCGATATTAGGGTCTATTGTACCGACAATTGGAGTCTGTTGTACCGATAGTTGGGGTCTGTTGTACCGAAGCTGGGGTCTACACAGTTGGGGTCTATTGTACCGACAGTTGGGGTCTATCAGTTGTACCGATATTGGGGCCTATTGTACCGACAGTTGGGGTCTATTGTATCGACAGTTGGGGTCTGATGTACCGACAGTTGGGGTCTGTTGTACCGGAAACTGGGGTCTATTGTACCGATATTGGGGTCTGTTGTTCCGAAAGTTGGTGGTGTCTATTGTACCGACAGTTTGAGTCTGTTGTACAGGCAACTAGGATTTATTGTTCCAACAGTCCCTCCCCAACCCACTGAACACAGCTATAAAACTATCTCTACAGGCTCTTTTGGTACTGAGACAAAGCCAGCGTAGACACGGTGTACCGCTTTTCCCTTCTGACGACCAATGGGGGTCCGTGTGGGGGTGGGGAAGTTCGATTTGGAATTGAAAAGCGAGTCACCATGGAGGATATGGTTGGGAGAACAGACCTCTCTCTCTCTCTCTCTCTCTCTGTGAGTGAGTGACAGAGACAGAGAGAAAAAAAATCATACACATGTGAGAGAGAGAGAGAGAGAGAGAGAGAGAGAGAACATTCACACACATCTGTGTAAGTGTGCGAGAGAGAGAGAGAGAGAGAGAGAGAGAGAGAGAGAGAGAAGGGGTGGCTATATAAAAGTGTTCACTTAAAAAAAACCCCAAAAAACAAAAAGAACCCTCCTCCCCCTTCCCCCTACCAATACACAAAACAAACAACAAAACCCAAACCAAACAAAACCACAAAACAACCTAATGTCTCAGGAGGAAAAAAAGAATGTCTGTGGTAGGAGACCCGGTTCACTATCAAACTGTCAAAGTGGAGGAAACGAACGAGAGAAAGAGAACAACGACGGCCACAACTAAACAATTTTTCATGCAACAAGGAAAAAGTCACCCACGTGGGGGAACTTTTCAGCGTGTGTGTGTGTGTGTGTGTGGTGAAGGTTTCTTTTGTGTACCACTTCAGGTTGCTTTCTTTGTCTTCACATCGACTGTCCTACACCATAGGATAAGGGGATGGGAAACGGGGAGGTGTCAAGGTTCAGGGTGGTGGTGGTGGTGGTGGTGGTAGTGGGTGGGTGCGGGGGGGGGGGGGGGGGGGGTGCGCAGATCAGTATGAAAGAAAGCCGAGGGAGAGAGAGATGGTGGGGGAAGAGACAGAGTCTGAGACTTTGAGCACAAAGAAACACGTCGAACACAAAGAGAAGAGTGATCACACACACACACACACTCATTGCCAGAGGCTAAGGGGTTCTCTCTCTCTCTCTCTCACACACACACACTGTGACACACCACGCACACACACACACTGCCAGAGGCAAAGGGGTTCTCTCTCTCTCTCTCACACACACACTGTGACACACCACGCACACACACACACACACGCTGCCAGAGGCAAAAGGGGGTGGAGGGGAAGAGGAGGGGACGTGGTGACAGGGAAGGAGAGACAAGGAAAACTGTCACACCAAGAAACTGCACCGGCCCCGGGAAGTAAAGAAGACAGAAAGGAAGGAAGACTGTCAATGTGGTGTCGGTGTGAGTGTAAGAAGTGTCACACTGCGCATACACCAGTATCAATTCACCAGGGGGGAAAAATCAGCAATGCCTTCTCTGCATATATCTGACCCAACAACACACAAAGGAATTGGCTGTGTGTGTGAACTAACGATGGTGGTGGTTGGGAAACAATGCCATGGAGCCAATGATTCACAGACGCAATCGCCTCCACCCCCCACACTCCCCCTCCCTCTGTCCCCACACCCCCTCCTCCTCCACGCCCAAGCTGCTGCGCACGTGACAAACGGTGTTGAAATATTGATCCACACCAGCACACACAAGGTCTGTCGGTCCTCGTGGTTGGGGGCACATCCTGGAGGAATGCCGATATACCATGCATTCTGACAATGACACACAGATGTAGAAGGTGGGGGAAGGGCGTGGAAAGGGAGAGGTGCGGGAGAGGGGGCTCCATTACCAGCTGCTTGCTTGCGCGTGCAGGAAACAGCGTGGTGTGATATTGAGACAATAATTGCTGTACATGGGGACAATATTGCTGTACGGGCGATAATAGCTAAATGGAGTCTAACTGCTGTACGGAGGATAGAATCCAATAATGGCTGTATTGCATTACACGGCATTATCTCGTTGTCGTACCCGACACACTGACCTACATTCCCACGTGGGGCTCAGCTAATGGACAGATGTCAAGGGTTATGTAACACTGCATTCGTTCCTGCGGTTTTTGCGGAAAGTCGGGGTCGGGGGGTAGGTGGAAAGGGAGGGAGGGTGGGAGAGTGTGTGTGGCACTGCACTGTAGGGTTGCATTTTCCAACCCCCCAACCCCCCAGAGAAAACAAAAAGTGTTGAGACAGCAAAAAGATTGCTAAACAATATACAATACGAATATACATATGTACACACAGACATACTGATGTCTTTAGTGGACAATACAGGAGGGGGACTGGGGGGTGGGTGGAGAAAAGAGAGAACTGGAGACTGATGGTTGGCAGGGTGAGACAGATGAGAGAAGAGGGAGAGGAGGAGGGGAGGGGAGAAGGGAAGCAGGCTGGTGGAAGAGAGGGAGGCAGAGAGAGAGAGGGCGGAAGAGACAAACAGAAAGACAGGAGGGAGGATGGATCAAAGGAAGCAGAGGGAGTGAAGGAGGGATGGAAGGGAAGATAGATAGATAGATAGATAGAGAGAGAGAGAGAGAGAGAGAGAGAGAGAGAGAGAGAGAGAGGAGAGAGAGAGAGAGAGAGAGAGAGAGAGAGAGAGAGAGAGAGAGAGAGAGCGTCAGTCAGACAGACACAGACAGACAGACACACACACAACGGTAGGAATCACTCACCGTCTATTCAGGCAAAACATGGGGAGGAAGCAAAACTCCATCTTCAGTTGGGCATTCAGTCCACCCCAACATCCGCACCACCACCCTACCACCACCACCACCGCCCCCTCACCACAGACGTCACACACACACACGCTCTCCCTCACAGCCCCCACATCTGCTTCTTCCCACACCCTCCCCACCCACAGCCGCTGGCTAACCACCACTAGAGTCACCCCTGATCCCCGTCACTGTCAGTTCATCAGCACCACATGGGGCAGCAGCTGCCGTAATTTGGCCTGGAGGGGAGAGGGAGGGGGGGGGGTGAGTTGAAAGGGAGGGGTGTAGGTCAGAAACTGACCTAACACCTCACCAGCGCCATCGCCATGAATGAACCTGCAGTACACCAGGAGCAACGAACTATACTGGGTGAAGTCTTTGAAGTAGGGAGTGGGGGTGGTGGTGGTGGTGGTGATGGTGGTGGGGGTGGGGGTGGGCTTACAGATGGTGGGAAAAAAAAGTGGATTGGAACTGCAGCACTCCCAGGGGTGTGGCCGCTAGGGACGGAGGGATGAAAATGAACACCTGGCACTGCTCACAGTGTGGAGAGCAGGAAAAGCTCTGTCGCCATCCGGGTTCGAACTCAAGCACCAAGATCCGGTACAGTCATAAGGATAAAATGTAACGTTCTGCCAAGCCGGGGGGAAGTGGAATGGAAGTGGAAAGGGGTGGGGGTGTGAAGGAGAGGGGGACTCGAGCACTGAAGATCCAGAGAGGAAAAATGTCAGTCTTCAACAAATCCTAGGACTGGAACCTGAAAACCGAAATCCGGTACAGTCAGGAAAGAGTGGCGTACGAACAGCACAGGTCTTGAGGACTCCAGCACGAAGGTCCCAATGAAATCACAGGTGGAAAAGTGTCACTGCACATATCCTGACGGTAACCGGGATTCGAACTCAGGCACCGAAATCTGCAATCTGCATGGCACACCAGGAGGAAAAACAAGAAAATGACGGCCATTCAGGTGAAAAAAAAGAAAAAAAAAGAAAAGAAAAAAAAGGATTAACAACGAAACTGATTATCAGCACCACTGATTCCGCGTGGGCTTCCCGATTTAGCAACAAATAATTCAACTTCTGACCTAAACGAACCTTATTAACCAGTCGGTTTAGAATAGGGGTTTGCACTTTTCCTCCCTCTTGTGGTACAATATTGCATGCAATCGTTTTTATTTCTAACAACTATTGTAACGACTGACCAGAGCCTGTCGTTTATTTATGTATTTATTTCTTAAGTGCTGAACTACCTCTTGTCAGGCCTAATTTTGGTTGAACTGGGCTAAAACTGGAAACGAACTTGAAGCACAGGGGCAGAGAGAGAGAGAGAGAGAGAGAGAGAGAGGTGTTAGAACGCAGCGACAGCTGCGAGGCAAATGCCCCACACTGCAGACCATCAGTCTCCCTGTGTCCGGTCATTTGTCAGTACCCCGCGGCTGTGTAACGCCTGTCCAACGGGCTCCCTGGTGTCAAGACAGCCACGTGCAACTCGTTCCTTCCTGACCACCTCACTGCCGGCTTTGTCGCTGTCCGCCAGTCGGTGTGCAACGGAATACCGACATCAGTACCTCATAGTTCGGAATCATTCGTTAAAAAAAACAACAAACCCCCCCCCCCCAAAACATAAAAATTAATCACTTCCCTTCGTTGCTTTGCTTGTTTTGAGTTTTCTTTTTCGTTTCCTTTTTTTTCACGAATACGTCATGTCTGTGGAGGAAATTTGAGTCACTGGCCGTATTTTGCTTCGCTGTCAACGCCATCAACAAGAAGAGACTTCAAAATGGGATGGCTTATTTTTTTTCCTTTAACGCGGATTGCGATAATACGATCATCGCAAATAAAACATCACTACTGTTATCATTAAAAAATGAGGAAAATTGGGTGTGTGTGGGGAGGAGGGGGGGGGGATTCGTCAAAAACTGTACACTCCTTAGAAGGATAAAAAAAAAAAAGAGTTCCATCAAAAACTGTATACACCTATCAAGATACAAGGCCCGTGGATGCCGTTCTATTAGTTACTTGTGGAGGGATGGGGCTGTAGAGAATGGAGAAAGACAGGGGGGAGGGGGGGGGGGGGGAGAAGGAAGAGAGAGAGAGAGAGAGAGAGTACCCAGAGAAAATGTCAAGTATAAATTTGTCATTAACGGTTCACCTTCACTCACTGCTACGGCACTGTCGAAGTTACAAACAAGTAATGGATTTACTGCCTGGGTTGATGACGTCACACCATAAAACTCTTCCCTCTGAAAAGCGGTAAAATAGCATTTTATAGCTGCACACACACATACACACGCACACATATACATACTTGTTGACATTCACATACCAGCACACCAAGACATACACACATACACGCGCGCACGCTACTGATTTATGTGCTTGTATCAAAAGGTCACGTTGTCCTGAAGGATACCCATGAAGTTAGCAGAGTCAAGGCTGACATTTCATAATGAGGGGAACAGCTTTCTCTGTTGCAATGATTCGTACGATGTCAATAAACCCGCATAATTGGCAAAAAAAGGAAGCTTTACGCCAAAACGAGCGGCGACATCTGATAGTTTCCATTCTGTCGGTTTACATGGAGAACCGAAACGGTGAACAATTTTCACTATCGATTGTTAAAATGTCATAATTACAAAGAAACTGACGATCTAAGTGCAGTTTGGGTGCTGTAAAACAGGGCGATTCCAGTGATGCCGATACTTTAGTACTAAATGTATTCACAGAATAAATGGATCCTCTCTCTGTGGCTCTGTCTCTGTAGCCAGTATACTTGGTAAACAAGTGAAGAGATGAATCCCAGACTTATTCTGGGACATGAGGCTGGCAAAGGGGAAGGGGGGTAGAGTGGGAAAGGAGAGAGAGAGAGAGAGAGAGAGAGAGAGAGAGAGAGAGCCATCCCATACTAATCGACTGGCGGTTAGGTCAAAAAGTCACTACCCGACAACCATTCTGACAGTTATTTGCCAACCAGTCCCCCAGCCAACACACGTTTTGACAGCTACTTTTCACCACCATGATAAGGGCTGCGGACCGGGTGAGGAAAGCTGGCCTACAGAAAACCTGCGCTTGGCCAATCAATGACCAACTGACTCAGGAACAACAACACAGAGGAAATCGATTAACCTCACTTCTTCGACGACTCTGTTCCTATCAGCTGCTTATCTCCCTGTTAGGGCTCCGGATGGGGGCAATACATTCGTTACAACAGTCAGCACCAGGTACGATCGATTCTGATAATTCAGTCGATAAACCAACGCGAATCTTTTTGTAATAATCATCACTGTTATTATTATTTTTGTTACTACTCCCTTCCCACCCCTTTATTCTCTCGTTCTAGTGATTTAGAACAGACATAGTTTTATCGTGTATGTTCCTTTCCCATCAGCGTACGTTTCCTCTGATTTGTGAGATTTTAGCCAACAATCGCGTGTTGGAAATTTGGACACACGGAAGAGCGAATCGTGTTTGCCTGGAGCGCGTGACTTTTATTTCTTGAGTCAATTTTCATCATCTGACAACGGACCTGCTGTCTGAGAACATGCCAGTGGACTGAAGAGGAGAGGGACGACGTGCCCACAGAAAGCTCGAGACACTCTCCTTCACAAACACCTCCTGGCCACAGCGGGTGATGTCGATGAGGCGCGCCAGGCTGTCCACAGAGGCGACAGGAAGTGATTAAGCCCCTTTCAGAAATGGCGTCAACGCGGCCCGTCGTTGAGTGAACTGTCGACGACGGAGAGGCAAGTCGGATTTTCTCCTGGTCCACGCTAAAACCGTGCCGCCTCGCGGGTGATGCATCGCCCGAAAATCCAATTCCTCCACACCTCGGCTGTGACAGGCCTCAGGTGCTGCTTTCCAGCATGCTGACTCTGTACCGGGTGTAATATCATTGAACCGCCGTAACAAGCTTTTAGGGGTTGGTTAAACCTAACTTTGTTGTCGGGGCATGTACACGTTACCGCGGACCGACAGAATACCGACGGTTGAAAAGCTCGTCTGACCGCATAACATACAACTCAGGGAGTATTAGGTGCTTTTCTTCCACATATTTGAAGTTGCAAACTCACCAAACTTGTATCGTTTAATCTATTCTTTGCTATTTCTCACGCAGCATCATAAAAACGTTTTTGGTACACATCCATTTACATTGCTTTTCTTAAATGTTCATACCAGTTGTGACAGAAACATAGGACAGCACTTAGTTATCTTCATGTTCTTCTTGGTTCGTAGACTAACAGTTCAAAACGACGATCGATTATTCTTCTGTGTTTCAGAACAGGTAATTCTAACTTTTACTTTAGTTAATTCCAACTTTAGTTAGTACACTTCTGGTTTACTGGCCTTCTCATGAATTAATATTTTTTGGTTTGAGCCCAATATTAGCTGTAAGCTTGTTGCTGCTCTCTGTTTATATACATGTATCTTGTACTGAGCTCTGATTACAGATTTGTTAAAACCAACTAGTAATTGCCATTTTAACGCCGACCCCCTGCTGCTAAATTATCAGTCTCTCTCCACAGTTGTCCGTGGCGAACAATGCAGGTCTCTTGTAACATAGCTGCCTTAACAAACCTCGTCAATGGCTGATTCCAGCACAAAGCACGATTCCCTGCTCGTGCATTCTAATCCGCAAGCTAACTCGGGACCTCGAGCAGCACTAACGTTCTCATAACATGCTGAACATTGCCATACATTTGAAACTCTCAAGCTTCACTTAATACAGCGGCCATATCAGACCCTGAAAACCCTGTTTTTGCCTCATTAACAGCCTTTCTCCAGTCTTAAACGTTCTCCCTAGACCCCCTGGAACAACGAAATCTTCACAACACCAAGACCCCTACACTGAACAACTTGACCTTTAGGGCGCAAACCAGCAGGTCATTAAACTCAAATCCACACTAACCATTCTCCTTGTCTCCCCAAACCGACGGGTCGTTAGCAAAGCTGATGAGAACAGGGTTCTCCGTCCGTTACACAAAGCCCCCCCCCCCCCATCCCCTTCCACACACAAAACTATCCTCCACCAAATCTGTCTCAGACTCATTACACACCCTCTGGGGCCTCATCAACATGCCTGTCTCCCACTGTCCAAATTCCTCCTGCTGGCCATTCAGAGGGAGGATTCCTATAACGGTCATTGTGATCACCGTTAGTCATGATTCACTGAGTTCACTTGTGTCCAGTCCGTGGGGGGACAGCCAAGGGCTCCCTGTCATTGGAGCGGTCAATCAGTCCACCGGAAAGAAACAGCGGCAGAAGGATGTGAGATGGTGTGATTGAGGAGAGATGATATAGGGATGGGGTGACTACACAGACGCATAACGCAAGATACATGCGGTTCATACACAGACAGGCACAAACAAGCAGTCTGGACGTGACCGTTTTGATTCTTTACATGACTTCTGTTGGGACAACATCTTTCAGTTAGGGTTTTCTTTCCTCTCGTCACTCCTTATCTCCCGTCAAACAAACAACAACAAAAAACAACAGTAGATTCACACACACACACACACACACACACACACCAGACGCAATGCCTACTCATAACCACAATTACGATCATCTCTGCCTAAAAAGTGGACCCTGGCAACAATGAAGTTACGCTGGTGTCTAGAGCAGTCCCTCAGCCCCTGGTCATGCCTCCATTTCCTGTTCTGCCCTCTTGTTCATGTTTGTTATCTCCCGTCAGTCCCGTGTTCTTTCCGGTTTCTATAATCATTAAATTTCCAGTTTTATACTCCTTGCTAAAGCGGACAATAGGCAGAACTGAGCTAGATAATAAACTACAAACCTAACAGGGCGATACAGATATTATTATGCGGATGGCATCGGCTCACAAACTTGTACAAAGGAAATGTCATTTGAGATGGCCATTCCTTCCCAGAACAGTTTCAGGCACGTGACGGAAAGACGTCTTTCACTTATTTTCCTAAAGAGAAAGAGAAAGGGGGAGATAGAGAGGAGAGAGAAAGCGAGAGCGAGAGAGCGAGGAAGAGATGGGGAACGAGACAGAGAAACATAGTTGTGCCATGTGTGTGTGTGTGTGTGTGTGTGTGTGTGTGTGTGTGTGTGAAAGAGAGAGAGAGGGGGAGGTGGGGGCGAAAAAGAGCGAGCGAGCAAACGAGTGAGCAATCAATGTAATATATATATATATAGAGAGAGAGAGAGAGAACTCAGATCTCAAAACGTTTTTTATTCAAGGATTAAGATTTTAGGCATGGCCCATTCTGACAGAGAGAGAGAGAGAGAGAGAGAGAGAGAGAGAGACAGAGACAGAGACAGAGAGACACAGAGAGAAAGAGATAATGAACTAAGCAGGACGTGTGCGGGATGATGAAGCACCGACAGCAGGTGTTACGTAGTTGCTCCCTTCCCGGAGTCAGAGCCGTGCTGGGCCGTGCTGTGCAGTGCCGGTGAGTCATGTGGCCGTGTGCCGGGGAAGACGACGACGACACACACACTGCAGACATGCCTGAGGTGGCACTGCACGTCAGCATCGATCAGCCCCTCAAGGTAATCAACACTTATTCGTTTCTCTCTCTCTCTCTCTCACTTTCTACCTCCCACCATCTCTCTTTCTCTCTCTCCTTCCTTCCACTCTTCGACTTCCTGTTGTCAATGCCTTTGGTTACATCCGATAATAGCTGTTTTCCTGTCTTCTGTTTGTCCATACCCCTCTACAGTTTATGTAAATGAGAGAGAGAGAGAGGGAGAGAGAGAGAGAGAGAGAGAGAGAGGGGGGGGCGTGCGGAGGTGAAACAGCGAGAGAAAGAGAGAGCGTGAGAGAGAGAGAGAGAGAGAGAGAGAGAGAGAGAGAGACAAAAGGGAGGGCAAGCAGAGAGGGGTGAGACAGACAGACAGACAGAGAGAGAGAGAGAGAGAGAGAGAGAGAGAGAGAGAGAGAGAGAGAGAGAGAGAAAGTATGAACAGTACACACACACACACACACACACACACACACACACACAGAGAGAGAGAGAGAGAGAGAGAGAGAGAGAGAGAAACAAAGTTGAAATAGAACTAGCACTGAAACGATAGTTGATTACTAAAACGGGCCTCAGGACGCGCCACACTATTGGCCTTTGCAGTTCGAGCTGAGTCATTGTAGTAGCTTCGATGATTCCGGAGAAGGAAAAAAATCTGCTAGCATTTCTCTCTCTCTCTCTCTCCCCCCCCCCCCCCCCAGGCACCCTCCCAAGAAAAGAAACCGAAGAAAGCGCGCGGAAAAACCCGCGTCGTGACGAACCTATTTATCGCTGAGAAAAAGAAAAAAAAAAACAACAAAAAAAAGAGAGGAATATTCCTACCGAGACAACTGCGAATTACTACTGCGAGGTTTTATCTTTCCCATTCTTGTGTGTGTGTGTGTGGGGGGGGGGGGGGGGGGGGGGATTTTGTTGTTATTGCTGATGGCACTGGCAGCGCGTGGACAGTAATTACACAGCGGTTGTCGTGACAAGCGACAACATTGACGACAATGATTCATAGTGATGGCAGTTGGGAGACTCCGCGATGACTGTCTCTTACGAAAGAAATACGGAATGCCCCCCTTTCTTTTTTTGGATCACTCGTAACATTCTGTACTGACTGCCTCTCTCTCTCTCTCTCTGTGTGTGTGTGTAGGAGACAGGAGTATTCGAGAAAGGGAGGGATAGAGAAGATACATTAGAAAAAGTGACAGATACAGAGACTGAGAGAGAGAGAGAGAGAGAGAGAGAGGGAGAGGGAGGGAGGGAGGGAGAGAGTGAGAGGGAGAGGTTGGGATGAAATCATAATCATCAACATAAATAATAATTAATTCGTTTAACTGATTAACCGAGTTCAAATTTAAAACTGACACAAAGTGACAATCCTTTCCGGAGGCCGAATACACCGCAGTGAAACGTCAGTGCAGATGCTTCATTATCTGGAATATACTTAGACCCTGTTTAATCAACGGAACCTGCACTTGTTCTGTCTTACCACTATCAGACTTCTTGGCCTCACTGGCCAACAAAGGTAGACAACTGAATCAGATATCACTGTTCACATTTTGTCCAGTTGTTGAATACTTAATTGTTTCTTCGCGAAAGCTGAGTAGCTCCGCGTACAATAAATGTACGGAAATCCTTATCACAATCAAACCACTTATCTGGGGAAAGTAAAAGAGCGAGGTCCCACGTTTCAGATTCAAAGCCACAACTCCAGAATTACATCACAGAGGTACTGATTCTGAATGCCGGAGGAGTCCACAAAGTGAAACCAAAAGTCGATCCCCGCAGAGCCGCAGGATACATCACTGACATACCCACACAGTCGTACTCACATTGTCTGGAACGCTAACACACGCAGCACTACAGGGATCAAACCACAAAAACCACCCCAAAACAAAAAGGCACAGTAGTCTTCCAGGGCACACACGACACGCGATGGCAACAAGCTACCGGTCTGTGTACCCGGACACTGAGACACACAACCATCCCCCCTCAGCATCGCTCTCACCCACCCACTGCTCTCCCACCCCCACCGACCCCCTGCCTTACTCATACACCTGCCACCACCACCACCACCACCACACTACCACCACCACTGGCGACTGCTGCGACATCGTCACCACGGCCATCATCACCACCACATCCACCCCTACCCTCCATCCCCCCCCCCTCCCCCCCCCCCCCCCAATCCCCCAAGAGACCGCAAGGACGGCTGCTCCTGGCGTCCGTTATCAATACGGTCAGATGGTGACTGCCATGTTACTTGGGAACATGCATGGGCGTGCGCGAGCGCGCGTGCGTGTGCGTGTGTGTCAGTGAGAGGGGAGGGGGAAGGGAGGCTGGAGGCGGTTGGCTAGTCACTGATATAATGGGGATGGTGATGGAGGAGGGGTTTTGTCACAGCGAGAGAGAAGGAGTGGGGTGAGGGAAGGGGGGCGGGGTCACTTGGTGGTGGGGAGAGAGAAGCGAGTGTCAGTGTGGAGGCAGGGGAAGGTGGAGGGAGGTGGGGGGCCTAGGGGGAGGGGGAGGGAGGAGGATCCAGCATCGCTCAGACATCTTTTTTTTTTCTTTTTCTTTAAACAATTTTGTTGATCTGTTTTAGTTTTAGTTCAGTTTAATGTTTTCTGTACACACTTTAGACTCTCATGGACTGACAAACGAGGAAGGTCCATGCGATGGTCAGACATCTGCTCCCGATTGTCATGATTCGTATCATCATTATTCTTATCATTCTATTTCTTAAAGCAGACTGATGTAGTCGCGCGTGTCTGAATCATTCCGCACGCTGCGACAGCTAACTGAAATTGACCCACGAGCAGCCTCCACACAGAGAGTAGCTGGGACTGGGCCTACTGCTGACGTGTTTATGAAACACCAGGACGGACAAACAACACATTGTCACTGTGCTGCTCTTATTACATCGCTTCAGCTTGAACTACTTGATTTGCTAGAGAGGGAGGGAGAGGGAGAGAGAGAGAGAGAGAGAGAGAGAGAGAGATGTGAACGTCGACCACCGTTTCACACCCCACCCCCAACCCCGCCCAAAGTCTTCCATTGTTTGTTGACGTTTAGATATCCAATCATGCAGCCCCCATCTTGTCAATCACCCCTCCCCCCAAAAAAGCATTCCCCACCACTTTTATCAAAGCTACTCGCGTCTATATAACCAGAAGTGGCGTCTGCGACGTACACTACCAGATACACGAGTAACACAGAGTAGCTAGTCCCCCCTGTCCCTCCCCCCTCACCCTCTCCCCAAAATCTATAAACATGCAAGTATAAGAAAAAATTGTCAACATTTCAAAAAATATAATTATATACATACTTTTGTAAGCCCTCTTTCCCCCCGATCGAAGAACAAACCGGAAGAGAAATCACGTTAATTTTTGCCTCTTACTCCACTACCCGCCACCGCGCCCCAACCTCCTCCACCAACAATCCCATTACGTCATGTAGCAGTTCAGTAGCCAGCGTGGCTGACGGGTGATGAAGATGACTAACACTGATAAGACCCGAGCGTCACGTGCATGACATGACCAACTGTCCTTAATGAGGAAAAAAAAAGCTTGCTTCCGGAGCGAGCTCTGTCGCTGGAACAGAAAAAGGAGCTGTGTGCTGGACACTGTTTTTCCGCTTCCAGACGCGCTGTCCTTTTTAAAAAAAAATATATTTAGGGACAGGTTGCCGACACGGGACCAACAGCACACCCATCCCAACACGGGTTTTGGGTCGAGAGAGGAAGAACGAGCAAGCACGTTTGTAGGTCATGATGACCTGCTCCTCCATTCAAGTTTAAGAATGCGGTTTTCTCCGTTTTAAACCGGGCACTTTTAAGCCCCCCCCCCCCCCCCCCCAAAACGCATAACAGCAAGAAACAGGAAGGAACGACGAGGGAGATTGTGTGTGTGTGTGTGTGTGTGTGTGTGTGTGTGTGTGACAGAGAGAGAGAGAGAGAGAGAGAGAGAGAGAGAGAGAGAGAGAGAGAGAGAGAGAGAGTGAGACAGAGAAAGAGAAAGAGACAGACAGGAATGACAGGCCAGCAAAGACAGTCAATACAGCGCAAGGCGTCACTGGTGTCTGTGTAAACTGGACTGTCCATCAGTGTGACGTGACTGGACCAATATTGATCACCGCCACACTGAGCACTGTCCGCTAACACTGATGTACAGGTCGGCGACTGTGACAATCTCTGTGATATTCAAGAATACTCCCTCTGACACCTTTGCATGTTGGCTCTGAAACTTGTGTGATATGAAAGAGTACCTGTACCTTAAGTGTTTTTTTTAATATTTTTTTATTTTATTAAGTTTTCTTACTACGTACTGTGTGTGTGGTATTAAAGAATACCACTTCTGACTCCTTAATATGCTAACTCTGAAATCTGTGTGGTATTAAAGAATAACTCTTCTGTCCACGCGCTCTGTGTGTGATATCAAAGAATACCTCTTCTGAGTCCTTTACATGTTGACTCTGAAACCTGCGTGATATCAAAGACTACCTCTTCTGACTCAAAGCACATGTCGATGACCGACAATAGAACCTTTCCCTGTGTGATAGTCAAGATTATCTTTCCTGGTGCCAGTTGCATTGCTTGGTTCTAACTTTTTGACAGCTACACGCGACTAAATGCCAGCGTTGACCGAACTACGCCATTGGTCAGTTCCATACTACACACAGTTAGTAGCGGGTTACGACCATACTAGGTTCTTCCGTCCGAGCAATGCAACTGGCTCCTGAATACCATGCGCGTTGGTGACTCTGTCTGTAACCCGCTTTCCACATCAAAGAACCTCTTCCCCCCAGTCCTTTGCATGCCGGTAACTTTGAAACTCTCTGTATTACTAGAAAGGGGGGAAATGCAAGGAGGAGATGTGACAGAGTTGTCAAACATACAAAGAGAGAGAGAGAGAGAGAGAGAGAGAGGGGGGGGGGGGGGAGGGTAATAGGGGGATGAGAAAGAGAAGAAAGACAGAGACAGACAACCAGACCGAGACACCAGACAAATATGGAGAAACAATAGCAGACAGTAATAAAGTCATCAGCTATACATGTCATATATATATATATATATATATATATGGCACACACACGAGAGGGAGAAGTATGGCACAGAACACAGGGATGGCACCTCGCATCTATCGACATGGACTGACAGACAGAGAGAAGAGAGAGAGAAAGAGACAGAGACAGACAGACACACAGACAGACAGACACACAGAGGCAGAGAGTCACAGAAACAGAATCAAACAATGACGCAATAAGTCTGCAGCACCCGACCTTTACGGACCGATGCGGAATTCACCGACAGAGACCAGAAAAAAAGAGAAAAAAAAAGTGACATTCTTCTCCAATAACTAATTGTTCCTCACCTATCACCATCTTCACCACCCCGAATAAGCCGCTCTTCGATTTCTTTCAGACAAGGTATTTCATTTTTCCGCCAATGGAGACACAAACCAAGACGTGCTATTTATATACATGTATATACTAATTCTTCCACTTGGTTTAATGGGAATGGATTGTCTCTGGTGGCAGAGACAGACAATGTGAGAGACAAGAAGGAAATGTGGCAGAAAGAGGGAGTAG
>NC_134906.1:19628951-19636451 GCF_041734735.1 Babylonia areolata
CATGTGGACCTGGACCCCCATCGCCCTACCATCTCCCACCCCACCCACTGTCCTCTCCAAGCCATGCTTCCTACACCCCCATGCCCCCCCACTCCCCCCACCTCCCTCCCCCCTCAGCTGTTTATGGACCTGCTGCACCGCTCCATCGCTTCCCTCTGACCCAACACACGCACAATACAGAACATGTGAAGTCCACAAAGGCTCTAGTCTGTCAATGTCATGCGCTGTTTGTTTGGTTCGGTTCTGTTTTTTTCTTTCTTTTGTTTACTTTTCTGCTACTGACATTTTCTGTTGTTGTTGTTGTCAGAGCAGAGCTGTGAGCAAGCTGGAGACTACCTCCACACCCCCTCCACACTCTTCTGTTTTCATGTTGTGAATGGGGAAGTTATTCTAAGAGAGCTGGTGTCGCAACATGAAAGAGTATTTTTGTCCCCACTTGCTTTCCTTCTCTGTGTCTCTTTTTTTTTAAATGATCGAGTGGAACTGCCAGCCGGTGTAGAAAGGTGCGTCGCAATGCTCGTGCAAATTCATATGCACACACACACACACACACACGCAATTACACATGCCGCACGCTTTCACGCACGCACGCACACACACTTATCGAACACACACACACACACATCCTCATCAAACACGAGTCTCAAGAGCCCCATCAATCACCCCCTCTTTCTCCCAAAGGCTAACCCAGCAGCAACACAAGGCACACTACACCACCAGAGATCGCAGAATTGAAGCCTTCAACTTTCCCTGGCACCACCAAACTAAAACCCGACTCTTGTTACCCCCGAACCCGTTATCGCCTATAACGGCCACCCATCAACACTCCGGGGAGGACTGGCAATGGGCCCGCACGTACCATCATGGCCCGTCATGAGTCTGGCCGCTCAGGAACTGTTTTTACACCGACTTCTACTTGTACTGTGGAGGAAAAAGAAGACAGAACCGGCCATAAACAACCTCTCACACACTGCCTCCACCACCACCACCCTCGGCTTTTCTCCCCCTACTAGACGCTTTAAGGCTGGATGCTGACAGGGCGCCAAAGTTTGTTGGTTTTCGGACCAAGCTTTAGGTGCCAGTCATGGCTGTGTGTCTACAGAAGTCTTCCTTCCGTGTTTCGTGACCGCAGAATTCACTCGTGCGTGCGTGTGGTGGTGTGAATTAACGACCTGATGGTATTCGCCTTTAATAGTTAAGGTCAACTGGATGTGTGAAGACCTTTATACCAGCCAGTCCGGGGGTGGGGTTATTGAGGGCGGTTTGGGGTCAGGAAGAGAAGCGTGACCTCTGCAGCCTGCCGGTTTACTGCTGCTGCTGACAGGAAGATTGCACTGACTGACACCCGCCCCTGTCCAGTTTCAACCGGACTTCACACGTCGTCTGTTTATTCACAGGTTTGCATCGCTCTCCAAACACTTCGAATTTGTTGACCGGGAATGTTTCAAAACATCTTTAAAAAAAACAACAACAACACCACACAACAAAAGCACAGCAAGACAAACAAAAAACAAATCCTTTTCCGCAATCCCATTTCTTCCCTCAAACCGTACACGTCATGATATGAATCAAACTGCATGAGAATAACGTATTATATTAGCAAAGGAATCGGTTTTGAGATTACCAACTATTTTGAAGCGACAGACTTCAAACAGATCCTTTCTTTGTTTCTTTATGTTTAACTTGTGACAAGACAGCTGAAATGGTGAAAGGTACGCATTATTACATGCTCTGTCTCTCTTCACGCGGAACTGAGAGATAGAGAGAGAGAGAGAGAGAGAGAGAGAGAGAGAGAGAGAGAGAGAGAGAGAGAGAGAGAGCGCTAAACAATGACCGAACGGTGTTTAACTGCACTCCCAAGAAAATAAGGGTGAGCAGGATGGGGAGGACTAAGGGTGGTGTGGGGGTGAGGGTGGGGGGCTGGGGGCTGAAGAACTACGAAGAGGTGAGAAATAGATTTGTAGTCAGTGTGCACACACACATGCCTTCATCAACAGACGACGACTGAGCCAACATTTCATGCAACAGACTACAAGAAGGTGACAGACACAACGTTCCCGCCGTAATCAGCTCTGGAACCACCTGTGATAAATATCACCATGCCAACTGTCCATCAATAAAGAATTACACCTAACGGAAACTGAAGGGCAACACGGCAACGGCAGGTCACAACATTCAACCTTAAAGGGCGCGTAACACAAATATTTCATATAAAAAAGAAAAGAAAAAGAAAGTAAAACCATTCAGAAATGATAGACTGCATAGTTTTTATGTGGCGGAACTGAGACTGGCTTACCTTAAAAAAAAAACACCCCCAAAACAGCACATGAACTTTGAGCTGCATCCTTTTAACTTTTCATGAATATCACCAGATTAAATAATACACACTCCTCTATCTATTAACCACACTTTTCTCTAATATATTTTGACTAATCAGCCAATGGATGGTTATTTGATCAAATCTCAGGCTCAGGCACACGGCGAAAACACCCCCACATAATTCATAATGTATGTATTTTACACATTTGCGTCAATACATACTTAATATTTCAGAGGGTGTCTCACTGTTAGGTGTCATCGTGGCCAGCCAATGTGTCAACAGAGACGCCTGATCATACGCTTCCAAGAGTCGAAACTAGAGACGTGTGTGGTATAGCAAATGGTTCTCAGTTCCCCCCAGAAGTTTCAGGCAGACCCCAGTTTACTGATCGAGGGGTGTACTACATTGTATATTTGTATTTGTATTGTATATTTGTATTTATCTTTTCATCACGACATATTTCTCTGTGTGAAATTCGAGCTGCTCTTCCCAGGGAGAGCGCGTCGCTACACTACAGCACCACCTATTTTTTTCTATTTTTTCCTGCGTGCAGTTTTATTTGTTTTTCCTGTCGAAGTGGATTTTTCTACAGAATTTTGCCAGGAACAACCCTTTTGTTGCCGTGGGATCTTTTACGTGCGCTAAGTGCATGCTGCACACAGGACCTCGGTTTATCGTCTCATCCGAATGACTAACGTCCAGACCACAACTCAAGGTCTAGTGGAGGGGGAGAAAATATCGGCGGCTGAGCCGTGATTCGAACCAGCGCGCTCGGATTCTCTCGCTTCCTAAGCGGACGCGTTACCTCTAGGCCATCACCCCACATTGCATCTTCTCTCAAGCACTGCCCCCATCACGCACAATTTCTGCTGCTGATTTTTGCTACGATCTTTTATTAGTCATTTTCAGAAAACACACCCACACACACATACACACACAGAGACAAATTTACCTACGCTTTTATTTGTGTGTGTAACCCTCCTCTCTCTCTAGTTGTGCACATATTTTTAAAACATTCCATTTCCGTGTAATTTGTGCGACACGTGACAATACGAACACGCCGTTGTCCCTGTATGTGCTCTGGATCGGATGGATAGACAGACAGAGACAGAAGAAACAAACAAGTAGACAGGTACACACAAAGACGAAGAACAACCCCAAAAGACTCGGACGAAGAACAACCTCCGGACCCCACCACCCCACCCCCAACAACCCTCTCCTTTTTTCAAACACACAACCCAAATCGTACCCGTGTTCGGAAGTGGCTGATTTTTAAACTCTCCAGTAAACCAAACAGCCACTGCTTCGATAGAAGAGCGTCCAGAGTGAAAAAAAGAGAAAAACAACCCAAAAAACAACAAAACAAAACCCCAGACCAAAATCTGGCCAGCGAAGCACTCCGAACTCCCTCCAAAGCCAGTCTGTCCAGGTCGTGCAATCCTCCCGAGGGACGGGGAGGGGAGAGAACCACATCGAAACAGGTTCACTAAAAAAAAAAAAAAAAAAAAAAAAAAAGAAGAAGAAGAAGAAGAAGAAGAAAAAAAAAAAAAAAAAAAAAAAATCCGGCCACCAGGACGGTGTGTGGAACGGACGAGGCCACGACTGGAATCGATACAGGCCCGGAAGGTACAGCTGTTAGGAGGGCTTGACGGGTATGTGTGTGTGTGTGTGTGTGTGTGTGTGTGTGTGTGTGTGTGTGTGTGTGCGTGCGCGCGCGCTCAATTTCATTTAATGTCGTGCGTGCATGCGCTCGCTCGCATGTGTGTGTGTGTGTGTGTGTGTGTGTGTGACCTTCACCAGCAGACAGCTCCTCGGGGCTCACAAGTCGTTCACCATTCAGGTCCGTCCGCTTCCATGGTGCAGTGCAGGGAGGAAAGCCCTCAGTCAGTGTCAAATGTCTGTGTCAGTCAGCACACACTACTCACAATGGAGCCGATACAAACCCAACACTGTCATACCATGTGTGTCGCACTGTTTTCACACACTCACAGTAGAGCCGATACAAACCCAACACTGTCATACCATGTGTGTCGCACTGTTTTCACACACTAACAGTAGAGTCGATACAAACCCAACACTGTCATACCATGTGTGTCGCACTGTTTTCACACACTCACAGCAGAGCCTATACAAACCCAACACTGTCATACCATGTGTGTCGCACTGTTTTCACACACTCACAGCAGAGCCTATACAAACCCAACACTGTCGTACCATGTGTGTCGCACTGTTTTCACACACTCACAGTAGAGCCGATACAAACCCAACACTGTCGTACCACGTGTGTCTGTACTGTTTTCACACACTCACAGCAGAGCCGATACAAACCCAACACTGTCATACCATGTGTGTCGCACTGTTTTCACACACTCACAGTAGAGCCGATACAAACCCAACACTGTCATACCATGTGTGTCGCACTGTTTTCACACACTCACAGTAGAGCCGATACAAACCCAACACTGTCATACCACGAGTGTCTGCACTGTTTTCACACACTCACAGTAGAGCCGATACAAACCCAACACTGTCATACCACGTGTGTCTGCACTGTTTTCACACGCTCACAGTAGAGCCGATACAAACCCAACACTGTCATACCACGAGTGTCTGCACTGTTTTCACACACTCACAGTAGAGCCGATACAAACCCAACACTGTCGTACCACGTGTGTCTGTACTGTTTTCACACACTGACAGTAGAGCCGATACAAACCCAACACTGTCATACCATGTGTGTCGCACTGTTTTCACACACTCACAGTAGAGCCGATACAAACCCAACACTGTCATACCACGAGTGTCTGCACTGTTTTCACCACGGTGTTTCACGTCAGCATTATTGTGGCCGTTACTACAGACTTAAAAACAACAACAACAACAACAAAAAACCAACCAACCAACCCAAAACAAACACGTACGGTAGAAAGATTCAGCTGCCGCAATCCCCGTCCTTCACAGCCTGACAGAATAATAATAATAATAATGGTATTTATAAGGCGCAAAATCTTGATGAAATCAACTCTATGCACACAAAGAGAGAGAGAGAGAGAGAGAGAGAGAGAGAGAGAGAGAGAGAGAGAGAGAGAGAAAAGCACACACACACGCGCGCGCGCACACGCTGTGGACCATATGGCTCTAAATACAATCAAAAAAGAAGCATTATGTACAAATATTGTTGTATTCACCCCCCCCCCCTCACGCCCCCTCTCCCCCCACACACACACCAGTACACACACACACACACACACCATGTGCATGTCCTATGGCTAATTCGTGTAAGCACAAGCACACACACACACGCGCGCGCGCACACACGCTGAGGGCCATATGGATCTAAATACAATTAAAAAAGAAGCATTATGTACAAATATTGTTGTATGCACCCCCCCTTGCCCCCCCCCCCCCCCCCCCCCCCACCCCCCACACACCTACATGCATGTCCTATGGCTATTCATGTAAGCACAAGCACACACACAAACACGCGAATAGAAAAGCAGCACGCCACCTCAAGGCCAACCGCCTCAGTTCACTCATCCTTCGTTGTGAAAGCTAACTGAAAAAAAAACAACAACAAAAAACAAACAAACAACAACAACAAAACAAACAACAAAACAAAACAACTTTCTCCCCCCAAAATGTTGAAAGCCAAACGAAGAGAAACGTCACAATCGCGATGAACAGACCGTTAACACAGATATCCGTTGAAGACCAGGGGATGCTCTGTGTTTCGAAGTCAGCCGCACAAAGACGAGAGTCTGACAAGAGGCACTCCAACAAAATCAGCAGCACAGACAAAGAAGACCATCTGACAAGATTAGCGCAGTTCAACAAAGGCAGCAGCAGCAGCACGGCCTAAGGCAGTGGATGCACCGAACAATGCACTGCCTCCCCAACTTTTGAGCTGCTGACACAGAGAAGTTCCCTCCCTCCCTACTGTCCCCAGCGTGGAGGTGTAGGGTGGCTGACAGACGGGGCCCCAATTCCCCAAGGGGCTGGAAGGAAGATCGTGTCAAGTCACCCCTCTCAGAACACCCAATCGATCATATCATTGTCGGTCCAAGTTACCCCTCTCAGAACACCCAATCCATCATATCACTGTCGGTCCAAGTTACCCCCCTCAGAACACCCAATCCATCATATCATTATGTCGGTCCAAGTTACCCCTCTCAGAACACCCAATCCATCATATCATTATGTCGGTCCAAGTTACCCCCCTCAGAACACCCAATCGATCATAACATTATGTCGGTCCAAGTTACCCCCCTCAGAACACCCAATCCATCATATCATTATGTCGGTCCAAGTTACCCCTCTCAGAACACCCAATCCATCATATCATTGTCGGTCCAAGTCACCCCTCTCAGAACACCCAATCCATCATATCATTATGTCGGTCCAAGTTACCCCCCTCAGAACACCCAATCCATCATATCATTATGTCGGTCCAAGTTACCCCTCTCAGAACACCCAATCCATCATATCATTATGTCGGTCCAAGTTACCCCTCTCAGAACACCCAATCCATCATATCATTATGTCGGTCCAAGTTACCCCCCTCAGAACACCCAATCCATCATATCATTATGTCGGTCCAAGTTACCCCCCTCAGAACACCCAATCCATCATATCACTGTCGGTCCAAGTTACCCCTCTCAGAACACCCAATCCATCATATCACTGTCGGTCCATGTTACCCCTCTCAGAACACCCAATCCATCATATCATTATGTCGGTCCAAGTTACCCCTCTCAGAACACCCAATCCATCATATCATTATGTCGGTCCAAGTTACCCCCCTCAGAACACCCAATCGATCATAACATTATGTCGGTCCAAGTTACCCCCCTCAGAACACCCAATCCATCATAACATTATGTCGGTCCAAGTTACCCCTCTCAGAACACCCAATCCATCATATCATTATGTCGGTCCAAGTTACCCCCCTCAGAACACCCAATCCATCATAACATTATGTCGGTCCAAGTTACCCCCCTCAGAACACCCAATCCATCATAACATTATGTCGGTCCAAGTTACCCCCCTCAGAACACCCAATCCATCATATCATTATGTCGGTCCAAGTTACCCCCCTCAGAACACCCAATCCATCATAACATTATGTCGGTCCAAGTTACCCCCCTCAGAACACCCAATCCATCATATCATTATGTCGGTCC
>NC_134906.1:19641451-19653951 GCF_041734735.1 Babylonia areolata
AAATGACACCTTGGGGTCAGCAGACAATTAACCTGATCCTTATTAAAATTCCGACCTGCACGCACTGGAGTCGGTTCTGTTCATGTTTCGCATGAGACGAACTCCTGTTGTATCGGAGGTTGCGTTACCAGAGAAACCACCGAATCGCTGAACTGAACATTAAGTGCACGCACACACACACACACACACACACACAGCGTTTCTGTCTCTTTCTCATACACAAACACACACACAGAACGCAAACAAGTAAAACAGATTACAGCCCCAATGTGTACGAAACAATACACTTTGATCAGAGCCAAAAGCCCAGAAACGATTTGCTGCAGAATGGGAACACAAACAGAAACACACACACACACACACACACACACACACACCACTTGTGCATGAATGACACAGAGACCACAAACACACAACAAACAAGCGCCGAAGAAAGCAGGCCTCTCTGCATCAGCGGTGAGTGAAATATACAGGCACACAGGTAGCACAAATCACAACCTCCGTCCGCCTTCCTGTCAACATTGGAGGCATTCCTCGTTCGGCAGCCACCTCTGTTCTTCTGGCACAAGTCATCTGGTGCCAAGATCCAAACAGTCATGCGTCTGCCTTTCCTCCGTTACAACAACAACAACACAGGCACGCGCACTGATACACGCACTCACGTTCATACTCACTCACACACACAATCACTAAAACACTTGCTGAAGGTATGCGAGAGATGTGCGTTACTGTACTGGTGGGTATATCTCATCCCATTAAACGCACACAGATTTTCACCAGAAGCACCGAGTCTCATTACTACTGAAAACCATTCTGTCCCCCTCCTTTATCCCTTACCACCACTTTAACCCTTGCGAGCGACCAGTTTGTTTCATTATCACTATTTATTTATTTACTTATTTATTTATTTATTCACGCATTTTAATTATCCTTTCTTTAAATTTTTTTTTTAAAGAGCCCGAAGCGGTTGACTTAAAAAACAACAACACTGTCACAGGTTTTCTATTTGGTTTTTGTTTTTTGTTTTTTTTTGCTCGATACTTTCCCCGAGTTGCTGACAGAGGGGTGAAGAGGAAAAAAAGTGCTCCCATTTCCCCTCTGGCACTATTTCTGGCGCAGAAATGGGGGAGTGCAAATTCCTGTTCATGAGCTGCTCTCATTCCCGTCAGAGCAGTGGTTATGCAATCAGCAGTCGGGGCGTATCATCATCGTAGCTGTTGCCAAACGGGCCAGGTCAGTGAGGTAGTGCACAGTGAGCGAGGAATAGAAAGGCAGTCAGCCTGTCAGCGGGGCTGTGTTTTCACCACTTGGCACTGCTGCCAGATCAGTCCGTGTGTCTCTTCCTCCACTTCCCCTTTTAAATCGGGCACCGGGTGGGGCTGGTTTTAAGAGACTTTTTCAAGTTAACGGAGCAAGGAGGAGAGATGGTGAACGCCATGGTGAGAGGGAGGGGATGGATGGGAGGGAGATGGAGAGACTGAGGGGGGGGGGGTATGGAGAGGGAGGGAGGGAGGGAGATGGAGAGACTGATGGAGGGGGGTATGGAGAGGGAGGGAGGGAGATGGAAAGCCTGAGGGAGGGGGTATGGAGGGGTGAGGATGGAGGGAGGGAGATGGAGAGACTGAGGGAGGGGGGTATGGAGAGGGAGGGAGGGAGATGGAGAGACTGAGGGAGGGGGGTATGGAGAGGGAGGGAGGGAGATGGAGAGACTGAGGGAGGGGGGTATGGAGAGTGGGGGGAGGGAGATGGAGAGACTGAGGGAGGGGGGCATGGAGAGGTAGGGAGAGATGGAGAGACTGAGGGAGGGGGGGTATGGAGAGTGGGGGGAGGGAGATGGAGAGACTGAGGGAGGGGGGCATGGAGAGGTAGGGAGAGATGGAGACTGAGGGAGGGGGGGGGCATGGAGAGGTAGGGAGGGAGATGGAGAGACTGAGGGAGGGAGGGGGGTATGGAGAGGGAGGGAGGGAGATGGAGAGACTGAGGGGGGGGGGTATGGAGAGGTAGGGAGGGAGATGGAGAGACTGAGGGAGGGAGGGGGGTATGGAGAGGTAGGGAGGGAGATGGAGAGACTGAGGGAGGGGGGGTACGGAGGGGCGGGGATGGAGGGAGGGAGAGATAGAGAAAGAGAGTGAGTGAGTGAGTGAGATAGTGAGAGTGCGAAAGGGGAGAGAGTGAAAGAGAGGGGGGGGACAGAGAGAGGGAGGGAGAAAGAGAGAGAGAGAGAGGGGGGTCGGGGGTGGTGGTGGGGGGGGGGGGGGGGGGTAGAAAGAGAGTGAAAGAGCGCGAGCGAGGTGGTGGTGGTAGCAGTACAGTAGTAGTAGTAGTAGTAGTAGTAGTAGTAGTAGTAGTAAGAGAGAGAGAGAGAGAGAAGGGGAGACGGGGGTAAAAAGATTAAGAGCGCGAGCGAGGTGGTAGTAGTAGTAGTAGTAGTAGGAGGAGGAGGAGGAGGAAGAGAGAGAGAGACAGAGACAGACAGACACAAGATGAGACTGTAAAACAGTATTTTCTCAAACCAACAGGTCAAGGAGGGTCGGCCTTTTCCCACACCAACAGACCAGACCAGACAAGACACTACGTCTGCAGTACTTGACCTACCACCACCACCACCACCACCACTTAGCTTCCTCTTCAGGCTACCACAAAAACAAAACTCCGAACTGTTCCCGTGCCCTGTTCTGGTGTACCACCGAACAACACAAGCCTTTCTAAAACCGTCATCTGGCAGTAACAACACCCTACGCCCGGCCCCAACCTCCCCCACTATTCACCCCCCCCCCCTCTCCCCATACCACTGCCCCTCCTCCTCTCCTCCTTCCTCCTCAGTACAAAGCACCTTTACGAAAAAAAAAAAAAATGATGATAATAATAATGGAAATTCAGTATACGACAGCGCGCCTTCCAACGCTCAAGGCACTTAACAATAACTGCAGCCAGCTGCACTGTCATCCATTCATTGTCTGTCTATATTACTTATTAGATTTTGTCTATCCCTACTCCTCGTCAGAGTTTGTGTCTTCAGTGCCCCGCCCCCTCCCCCCTCCCCCAAACACCCGCCATCCCTTCTTTTCCAATTCTGTTTCATTGTCACCGACGCTGCTTTCTATTTTCCGCCTTTGTCATGGCCTCCCCCTCCAACCCACACTGCTCTTAGACGCTGTTTTTTGTTGTTTTTTTTCACTGGGCTGTTCCACTCCCGCCGCGCCTGGCTGATGTTGTTACTGTTCTATTCTCTCTCCGCTTAATCTGGTTTTATAACTCCGTTCGGCGCCAACAATAGCTGCCGCTCTTTAACACATCATTGACGGCCCTCCCTCTCGACCTCCCTCTCTCCATTCACATAACATAAAAAAAAGAAAGAAAAAAGGTCAGTGTTGTGTGCTGTAAATAGCTGCGGGCGACACCGTTCTCTGAGGCGATAGACGTGTGTCTGTGTGTGTGTGTGAGAGAGAGAGAGAGAGAGAGAGGGGGGGGGGGGAAGAGGGAGGGGACCTCTTGGGAACCTCTTCACTGACCTTTTGCCATCCACGGGGCTGACGCAAACAGCTTTTGCAAGTCGTCTCCCCTCCACACTCCCCCCCAGCCCCCGCACTCCAATCCCCGCCTTCAACTCCATGTCTTGTGTTTTGGGGAAAAGGACTTTCCGGCATGAGTAAGTTAAAGCGCATAACGCAGTAAAATACTACAAGACGGCGGGAAGGAGGGGACAAACTAAACAGAATCAAACGGTAAAGGTCTTTGGCTCGTCACGTGTAGGAAGACACTGTGTGAATCATCACCAAACTGCTGTGTGGTGTGAGCGTACGGTGCTTTATGACGATAGCTCGGACCGCACTCTTGTTCTTTTGTCATCACTGGTCTTTCATCTGAGAGCACCGCACAAACACTCATGCCAGTACACCGCCAACACCACACCAAAAACAACCACCACCTCTTCAATAAACATGAGAAGTGGGGGGAGAAAGGAAGGGGAAGGTGGTTGTGTGAGGTATGTGGTTTTCACCCAGCCTTCGCCCCTTGTTTAAAACTGATATGTACACAACATACCTTTTATATCGATGACTTGAGACGAAGAGCAGTATAACAAGCTGTTTCAAACAAACATACCTATAATAAAAGAAGAACAAATAATAATAATAATAATAATAACAAATAATGAAGATTACAATGTTTTCCATTCTCTAAGGCGGAAGACGAGACGACGGAAGGAACAGGCGAAAACGACAACAAAGAAGAAGAGAGGAGGAGGAGGAGGAAGAAGAAGAAGGAGAAGAGGAGAAGAGGAGGAGGAGGAAGAAGAAGAAGAAGAAGAAGACGAAGACGAGGAGGAGGAGGAGAAGATGAAGAAGAAGGAGGAGGAGAAGAAGAGGAGGAAGAGGAGGAGGAGAAGGAAGAAGCAGAAGAAGAAGAAGAGAGGAGGAGGAGGAGGAGGAAGAAGTAGAAGAAGAAAGAGGAGGAGGAGGAAGAGAAGGAAGAAGAAGGAGAATGAGGAGGACAAGGAGGACGACAACAACTAGAGAAGCAGGCGGAGGGAAGAGAGACAGCACCCACTTTATATATACGAACATAAAGCCCCAGTGTGACGACAGGTCAAACCACTCATTATCACTTGCCGCTAATAGCAAACAATCTTGTGCTGTAGCCCTTATCACTTGTTGGCTGTGTTTTGCCGTTAATGGCTGCAAGAGGAGTGTGGCACTACAAGGTATGGCGGAGGGAATATCAATGAGGGAACAGAAAGTGGTGACGAAGCGGCAACGATATTACTGGTGGTGATTGTAGCAGCAGTAACAGCAGCAGCAGCAGAAGGAGGAGGAGGAGGAGGAGGAGAAAGAAGTAGAGGAAAAGGAGAAGCAGAAGATTTTTTCCACAAGCTTGGCTGCCACCTAATGCACAATTATTTACATGCTGACCTAAATGAACAGACACATTTGAAGGATTTTAAGAAGTTTGATTTAGACTACCTTCAGACCTCTGTTCTAAAGGCACACACACATGCGTGCGAGTGCGAGCACACACTAAATCATTTCTCTGGAAGAAGAGGGAAAAAAATGAAAAAAAAAGAAAAAAAAAAGGGAAAGAAAAAAGAAAAAAAAAAAAAAAGAAAAGAAAAGAAAAAAAGACTACGATCTGTCAAGACGCATCCTGGAATCAAACTCTGGGGAGGGGAACAGAAAAGAAAATATGAAGAGACAAACAGAATACAAGTATTCAAAAAACATGCAACGAACATCGAACCGAGGCTGAGAGGGGCTTTGCTTGTCAGGTAGCAAACTCGGAAAAACAAACACACCAACTACATCAGATGACATGACTGCGATCGAAATCTGAGCTTTTTTTGTGCTGTTTACGCTAAAACCGATTCGCAGAAGACTCGTCTTGTAACCTTACCAGATAAGCAAGAATAATACAATGCTCTCAGATGATGAAAAGCAACCTTGTATACGATGAGGAAGATACGAGAATCATTGCACTTTCTGAAACCCAACTGTGTTTACACAACGGTAGCAATCCACCAGAAAAACAACAACGCCTACACTGGCCCTTTTGACAACAGCACAACAATGGTGCAGGTTTTCTTTACACAGGCATTGAATTCAAGCACACGAATAAACTAATCCCGAGATGCCATCTTCGTCCGAATTCCCACTCCGTCCGTACCTTTCAAGTTCACATGAAAGACAGCGTTAGAAATCGACGATGACAAGCAGTCGAAAACGAGCGATGTGACCATCTACACCTATGCCAAAGAGGTAATAATAATACGCTTTCCTGGTCAGATATCGATATCCACATTGAGCTGTTTAATAGATGACAGCGAGGTAATGAATGGCCTTTGACCAGAAACGGAGCCAAGAGCTAGGCACTTTCTGTCAGTGGAAGATACTCGGAAAACCAAAAACCGACGATCAATACACACCATGCGAACGACTTATGACACTACAAAAGTGCATGCACTCGCGCGCGCGCACACACACACACACACAAACGCACACACACACACACACAGAAACTGACGTACTGAGCTCAAGAAACGTTTTGACACGCCCAGCAATACGTCATCTTCTTGACACACCGCCAATCACGAACATACTGAAGTTGCGTCAAAATGAGAGAGACAACGAAGTGCACATGAACAGTGAACACAGATCTGAATGAAAAGAGTTGAAGACTTGCTGTGCACAGGAACCAGAGGAACAACACGGTGTGTACCACAACATAGTATTGCCACATGTGTGAACATTACTGGCAGTGGGGTGACACACTGACATGGGTGGCCGACATACACAGCAAGGTTGGGGGGTCTGACAACGTCCATACTCACAACCCCTCTACGTCATTCCATCAATGGGGATAGGCAGTCAACCCACATTTATGTGTTTCGCCTCAAATTTACCACACAATCAATGCGAGCAATCTGACCATTTCAACCATTTTGCGTTCAAATCCACAAGACGAATACAGACATTAATTACATGTAATGTCATGTTCAAATTTGCAACTTATGTGGACCAATCTTTCTTTTCGAAATACGGTCATTAATGACATGTAATATAATGTTCAAATTTGCAACTTATGTGGACCAATCTATTTCTTTACGTTTTTCTTTATGAGACAAACGTTAACACTAATGGTGAGGTATGTTCAATGCAACTCGCGTAAAACGACTTGCGAGACTACTGAAATAAGGGGTCATGCAATTCAGCCAGTCTCAGTTTCATGAAGGTGCCAAAGCGTGCGGCGTGTTCCATACGTGCTACACCACATCTGCTGGAAAAAAAGAAGGTAAAAAAATAAATAAATAAAAAAAGAAGAAAGAAAAGAAAAGAAAGAAAAAGCAGATTCCTGGCTCTCTCACAAACCCAACGCGCTGATTGGGCATTGTGACAGACATAGAGGGAGGAAGAGAAAGAGGGAAAGAGAGAGAGAGAGAGAGGGAGGAGGGGGGCATGGAGGCAGGAAGACAGATACACACCGACAGACAGACAAGATGGACAGACTTGTTCAGACAGAAGAACAATGGCAAGAAACGCTCTGTCGAACGCATTGTTAATAAGCACCCGACTACACACCCCATCACCGACAGGCCATCGTCAGTCAAACAGGAAAAAAACAAAACAACAACAACAACAACAAAAAACAAAACAAAACAACATATGGCAGGATTAGAGACTTCCAACAGACCACGGTTACTTTCATATACACCCACTTCAACAGCAAAGGATCAAACACACACATGCCAGGGGAACCACCAGGTTGTCTTTAAAACACCACCAGCAAACATCATTTGAAAAAAAGGCACAGGACATCGAAAGTGATCGGCACAGACTTTTAGAAAGTTATCGACTGAGAGAGAGAGACAGCTTCCTCCCTCCCTTCACGTCAGGACGTGTAGCGTAACTGGACTCTCTCTTCCAGACCGAGGAACGGATCAGGGTATGCATGCTTTCTTTGACACCCCCAAAACTGGTGCAGTGTTGGCCTTTTTTCCTTCTTTTTCTTACTCTCCACATCAGACATGACGAAGGATTTAGCGCAAAGCAGCATCTGATTTGTAACAAACTGTGGTGCATGCATGCGCACGCACACCGGAAGGCAAGACGAGCCAACCCTGCTGCTACTGCCATGGTCTAATGGCCGTGTCTTGGACTGGCGATCAGTGAAGTTCCAAAAGAATGAAGCGTGAAGCCGTGGTCCCCATGCACTGATCTATCTATCTATATATCTGTGTGTGTGTGTGTGTGTGTGTGTGTGTGTGTGTGTGTGTGTGTGTTTTAATCAGCGGTGGTCCCTGATATCTTCTTGATCGTTGACAGCTGTGCGCCTGAGGTGCCAACTCTGAAGAGGATTTCCCGTGCTTGACTTGACAAGCTGTAATGCTGCCCGAGCGTTTGTTCTGATGTCTCCCTTAGACAGACCGTGGTGATTCAGCGGTTTCCACCTGCCACCAACACGTCACATCCATCCTGGCGGACGTAATGTTGAGAGGCCAGAGCACTGGACCTTCAATCTAAGGGTCTTGGGTTCCACTTCCGGCTGCGCCACGTGGGTTAAGGATGGAGATTTTTCCAATCTCTCAAATGAACATAATTATGTGCAGACCTGCTAGTGCCTGGACCCCCTTCGTATGTATTCACATGCGGAACATCGAATATGCATAAAGATCTCGTAATCCATATCAAAGTTCGGTGGATGGAGAAACGAACAAACCAAGCATGCACAACCCTGAGAACGGAATGTCACTGTCTTAACTGCCGAGTAAATATTGTCATACACGTTAGAGCCCACTCGTAAATGCCAGTAAAGTGTGGGTGTCGTAGACCACGAACTCAGAAAGAAAGAAAGAAAAAAAGCGATATCCAGCATGACAGCCGATAGTGATGTGAAGCAGGTGGAGGGGTTCACCAGTCATGGCAGGGTACATGTCCGCGCGGATGGAGGCCCCAACAAACTGCCCAATACCGGCACATCACCCGGACGCCCGTGGAAGCCAGTGTGGAAAGCGTTGACTAGCACATTAAAGTTGTTCACATCTTAATGGTGTGGAGAATACAACAGGCAATCAAGGATCGCTGTCCACAGACCCGTCATCTTCTCTTTCCCAGATACTGTACGGCTGTCAGACACAGACCTGCTGCAGCACACCTCTGTGGAAACAGGTTCAGGTGCACCCACCTTCACAAAATCATTGGAATCGGGGAAAAAAAAAATCCCGACTTGAAGTATCCGACCATGACGTTCTTGCCATGATAACCTTCCTGACGGTGACGCCATGGACGTCGAAGCACAACTGAGAATGGTCTGGCCACGTGACGAGAACGGGACTGGAGGACAGCCACTACAAAGGTGTAAACAGAAAAGTCACCATCCTAGGCAGCTCCTCTGCCCTGTACTCATGAGCAGGAAGTGGCGACTGGGGGTCAGACCAAGGCCGCCCTCAAACGCCTTCAGACCTTGAAGGCACTGACCTGTATTACTTGCATGTAAACATATACACATCTCAGCGAACCTTGCGGGTCTGCAACATGCCCTGTGGTCTCATCAACAACACCGTCGTTTCCCTGGCTGTATGTCTGGACCAAATCCATTCATGCAGTCAATGTCAGTTTCAACGACTGACTGTACCTGTGTGCGGCCCACGTGCGATAAAGTACCAAGCAGAATGACTCCTCAAATCCTTGCCAACACTATGTACACACACACACACAGATATATATATATATATATATATATATATATATATATAAGACATACCAATAAATATCCGTGTTTACTTTTCATTATCAGCATTTTAAACTCGCAACAGTGGTGGTAAAATACCTTAAAACATTTGCTAATAGTGTTATATATACATTTTTTAGTAGTGCTAGTGTTGGTGGTGATGGTACAAGTAGTGACAGTTCAAGAAACAACAGAAAACTAAAAGATACACTTAAAAAAAGAAAGCATGCAGCATGCACACGACAATCAGGAAATACACACAGAAAAAAAAAAGAAGATAAAGAAGAAAAAAAGCGAATCCAAAAGCCGAAGCCAAAACAAAACAAAAACACATTCTTACACACACAACAACAACAACAAAAACAAAACTCAGGCACATGCGGCGATGCTGAAAAATGAAAGAAAAACCGTTATTACTCACAAACTATGCTCCTCGGGCTGGGTAGTGGAGGAAGAGGAGGAGGAGGGGTGTTTGTTTCGCTTACGAGTTAAGCGCCCCAAGCTCATGGTACGCTTCAGAGAACCCACCAAGGAACTGCTAGTGTGGAATAAACAAGGACAGGCAGGCAGCTCAGTACACACAGTTAACCTCCGTGATGCGGTGGGGGCAGTTGTGATCATCATTAGGTATTATCAAATAGATAGATAGATAGATAAATAAATAAATGAATAAATAAATGAATAAATGAAATACTGTGGGTGGTTACCATTATGGTTAGCTGTGGTTCTCTGGAAAGTAAAATGCAGGTATGATAGGTTGTGAATACACTGGTCATAATGCTGTGAGTAAATATGTAACCAATGATTAAATAAATACATAAATAAAACGAGTGAAGCGATAATTGTCATAACGTGACTGATCAAGATGCAGTATGAGTATGAACCAAAATGCATTAAAAAAAAAGCATTCAAAAACAAAATGCATATACAAGCAGAGAAATAAATGGCTGGTATCCATTATGTTTTGATAAACAGAACTGGCAGTACGCGAGGTAATGAAAACCAACTCTCAGATGGGAGAAAAAAGCATGTCAAAATCAAAGGGATATATTAGCTGGTAAATATACTGTTCAAATCAAAAGGGTAAAAGAAAACAATAACCATCATCATTAACCAAGGGGGAATCAGCGGTCAAAAACAACTACACTAGTGATCAGAATGAAAATGCTCACAGGTGAAAAAAACAAACAAAACAAAACAAAAACTTAAAGAAACCCATGCACAACCCTAAAACATATTAACTACCATTACTCTGTAAACATAAACAACACCAGAAATAACAATCATATTCATAATAATGCACTGCATAATGAATTCAAAAATGCACGGCACAAGTCTCCAAGTTGAAAAAAAACAAACCATTTTGCAAATCACATACATGCTGCATTTCTCTGATTCAAGCTTCTACACGCAAACGGAGTCTTTCACCTGATAAAATAGATCCACTGGCTTCACAGCTTCAATCTTTAAACTGTAAATATCCATTTTCTCCGACAGAGAGTGTTTATTATTACTTTTAACAATATAATCTACTTGAATTTAATTGTTTTGTACACTTGGTACTACGTCATCAAAACTGAAAGAAACAAAAACGAACAGTTTTCAACAGTCACACGCGCGTGTAGAAGCTTGATTTATATATATGTTACTGGTATTAATCAACAAACACAAACAATGACAGATCATCATCAAAAACAGATAGTGATGAGGGGGAATGAGGTGAAAAGGGATGTTGTATTGGGCGAAGGCAGCAAGGAAGAGAGAGAGGGGGAGCGTGGGGGTGTGGGGTGGGGGTTGAGCTAAGGGCCGGGTGTTCGGGGGATGGATGATGGGGGCTGAAGGGGGCAATAAAAGTAACAGAAACAGGGAAACGAAGAGGGGCAAGGGATGAGCACAAGTAAAAGAAGACCAAGTTGAGGAAGACCATATCACTGGAGAATGAAGCTGAAGAATACTGAGAGGAGGAGAAGAAGAAGAGGAAGACGAAGGTGTAATCTTTTGCTGCACGAAAAGCTGTAATGGTTGTCAGAAAAAAGAATTAAATGAAAAATACACACACACACACGCATGCATATATATATATATATATATATATATATATATATAATCCCCAGTTCTGGATTGCCATATCTGAAGAGCGTGATTTCCGTACATAACACATGCACATAGTCATCACCACTCACACGCAGAGGGAGGTGGGGTGGGGAGAGGGGAAGAGGGGGAGAGGGAGGGAGGGAGGGAGGGAGGGAGGGAGAGAGAGAGAGAGAGAGAGAGAGAGAGAGAGAGAGAGAGAGAGAGAGAGAGAGAGAGAGATTTAGTTAAATTCTACACAGTTACTATTCCGTTTTCCTATTTGTCTGCTTTCGATTATTAATCTATTTTGTATCGTTAGTACTGCATCTCTGTATATCTACCATAATGTAGAATTTTAATCAAAATGTTTGAAAGTGACGGTGGTGGAGAGAGAGAGAGAGAGAGAGAGAGAGAGAGAGAGAGAGAGAGAGAGAGAGAGAGATTTAGTTAAATGCTGTACAGTTACAATTCCGTTTTCCTATTTGTCTTCTTTCCATTATAAACGTTTAATCTAATTTGTATCGTTAGTACTGCATCTCTGTATATCTACCATAATGTAGAATTTTAATCAAAATGTTTGAAAGTGACGGTGGTGGAGAGAGAGAGAGAGAGAGAGAGAGAGAGAGAGAGAGAGAGAGAGAGAGAGAGAGAGAGAGAGAGAGAGAGAGAGAGAGAGATTTAGTTAAATTCTGTACAGTTACAATTCCGTTTTCCTATTTGTCTTCTTTCGATCATAAACGTTTAATCTATTTTGTATCGTTAGCACTGCATCTCTGTATATATACCATAATGTATAATTTTAATCAAAATGTTTGAAAGAGAGGGGTGGTGGAGAGAGAGAGAGAGAGAGAGAGAGAGAGAGAGAGAGAGAGAGAGAGAGAGAGACGGAAGGTGTGTGTGTGTGTGTGCGCGCGCGCGAGAGAGAGAGAGAGAGAGAGAGAGAGAGAGAGAGAGAGAGAGAGAGAGAGAGAGAGAGAGAGAGAGACAGACAGACAGACAGACAGACAAGGAGATGGACAGATGGAGGAACGGACGGACAGGCAGAGGGACTGACGGACAGACAGACAGAAAGACAGAGGTGTGTTATTCAAGAATTTATAATCATTTTCCTTTCAACAAGCCCATCACCATCAGGTGGTCCTAGAAAACACTACAAAGAGCAAGCACATTTCGCTTTGCCAAACCTTTTGCTGAACTGACAACTACAT
>NC_134906.1:19661451-19676451 GCF_041734735.1 Babylonia areolata
GTATGTTATTATAACACAGAGATAGATCTACATTATGTTCACATCACTATATCATATCATATATATATCTATGCAATATACTGACAGCCAGGCGGGAGGTAGCGGAGGTGGTGGAGGACTCCATGAGGCCACCCCCTCCCCCCTCGTCGTCCGAGGAGCCCACCAAGGGCAGACTACTGCGCCGCTCCTCGCCACTGCCGCTGACCTTCTCCAGCGAGGAGTCTGAAACACACGGTGCAACACAAAACCAGTTGAGTGAAAAGCTTGCCCCAGCAAAAAAAGGTTTGTCTTCAGATAAAGGATGTGGAAAAATCCTTAACTATTCATCAAACGTGTGTTGCAAAATCATGAAGGCATGGAATGATATGTACATCCTCCCTGATTTTTTTTTTCATCCTCCACCCAATCGTCTTACAATAGAACTAAATCATAAATAAATCATAGTTTGCATACATTTTCATACAAAAGGAGCCTGAGGAAGAAGATGAATAAGAAGAAGAAATGAAGAAGAAAAGCAAAGGGTGCAGGTGATACTGACTACCTGTGTGTGTGTGTGTGTGTGTGTGTGTGTGTGTGTGTGAGGTGGGTGGTGGTGGTGGTAGGGGAGACGGTGATGGGGATAGGGATGGGGATAATGTGCGACAAAGAAGAGAAAGCAGAGGCAGAAGGATGAGAGAAACTGAGGGACAGAGAAAGGAGAGAGTGAGTGAGTGAGTGAGTGAGAGACAGACAGACAGAGAGACAGTGACGCTCGAGTTCCGTCAGAAATGGTCGCCCTGCCGAAGCGACAGAGGGGATAACTCCGGCTCGCTCCTAAGAACAAGCAACTTGGATTTACGCCCCCTTTCTTTCCTCTGTCCCACCGAGAATTACACGATATGAACCCAAAATGCATTGCACAGTACACACACGCGCGCGCGCGCGCACACACACACACACACACACATTCTCTTTCACACATGTCTGGGATATTCTTTCACATTATTGTTTTGATTTTTGTCTCTCTCTCTTTTTTAATTATTTTTTTAAAATAGTTTAAACCAACGAACAAGAAGTGAAGAACTGATGCGTCCAGTACAAACCTGCGCGCGCGCGTGTGTGTGTGTGTCTTGGTGGCAAATGACTGGAAGCAGACTTTGCTAAATTGAAAAAAGAAGAAAAAAAAGAAGGGGAAAAAAAAGCAGAAGAAAAAGAAAAGAAAAACAAACTGTCATTAAAGCATTTGCTTCCTGTGTGAGTGTCTTGGGGGCAAATGACTGGAAGCAGACTTTGCTAAATTGAAAAAAACAAAAAACAAAAAACAAAACAAAAAAAAAACACACAAAAAAACCGAACTGTCATGAAAGTATTTGCTTACTAAATATGTTCACGTTTTACATCGCCACCCATCCTTTGGTAATATAATTATGTAACAGACAGAGAGAGAGAGAGAGAGAGAGAGAGAGAGAGAGAGAGAGAGTCAGAGACGGACAGAGAGAGAGAGCAAGCACTGCGTGAGCGAGTGAGTGCATGTGTGTGTGCGCGCGCGTGAGTGCATGGATACACGGGTGTATTCGCACGCGTGAACGCATTAATATATATGTATGTGCGCGTGAGTGAATGTGTGTGTGCGCGCGCATGATCACGAGTGAATGTAAATGTGTGTGTGTGCTCGAGCTCTAGTGCAGGCCAACGCAGATGTAAGTGAAGGTGAATGACCGACCTATGGCAAGCTGGGTGTGGGCGAGCAGAAGGGTAAAGAGGAGGTAAGGAAAAGGTCACAAGGTCCTCTCTGGAGAAAAAAGACAAACCAACACACACACACACACACACAAAAAGCACGGGGGAAATTTTACAACTACTGGATGTAACGCTGACGTTATTATTATTATTATTATTATTATTAGCATTTACGCCTAATCTTGAAAATAAGCCCCAAGCGTCTATAAATAGAACACATGTGTAAATATCAAAAAGGAAAAATTGAACACAAGATACCAAACATCATAAAAAATTATTTATCAGTCCCCCCCCCACCCCCAATCAATCAAAACTACTACCAACAAATTCTGAAACTATCAAAATTCACTCACTCACAAATACTCATTAATAAATAAATAAAATCAGTTCATACTGGAAAGGGATGAGCTGCTGAGAATTCATCAGGAGGGGAACAGGTGGGTCTTTAGACTGGATTTGAAAGATTGTAGCCAAGATGAGTGACGGAGAGGCTGATTATGTAAAAAGAGGAAGAATTCGGCGGCTACTTTCGTATTCTCTGTTGCTGCTTTCAACCAGAAATATATGAATTAATTTTGTTTATAAAAACCGTATGTCTTGCCCAAATAATCTGATGGTACTTGGATACAGAAAAAAAAAACCCTCGTTGTTAACATTCTTGTGCACTACGCCTAGTACGAAAGTGAGCTGGACAAATGTTATACAAGTACACTCTCAACACGAAGGTTGTTTTTTTGTTTTGTTTTGTTTTGTTTATTTGTTTGGGTTTTTTCTCGGTTATATGACGTAGCACTCTGCTCTTGTGTATTATACAACGTTCGGTTTTGTTTGTCTGTTTATTTGTTTGGTTTTTTTTCTCGGTTATATGACGTAGCACTCTGCTCTTGTGTATTATACAACGTTTCTATATCATGCTTTAATGCAATGCGAACAAGCATTACCTAACTGCTTGTTTTCAATCTGCTTCCTCTCTCTCTCTTTCTCCCGCCCTCCCTTTTGTAAACGTGCGTCCAAGCACGCAGTCTATACTTCTTTAGAACTCTGTGTTGAGTACATGTGTATATATATTTTTTTTTTTTTCATTCATTTCATTGTAACTGCTTGTGGTTGATTTGTATGCACGAATACGTACGTGTACATGTTACATTTCCTCAGAGCAGGCCTTGTTTGGCACAAGTTCTCAACTCTGTCAGTTTTGTTTTTTTGTTTCATTTTGGTGGAGGTGTGGCATAACAAACAATTTTGTGCTTATTCTTTATGTCGTTTCATTTCTGGTGAAGGCAGGATAATTCTGAGCAAATAATGTCTTTGTCTAAATCCTTCCTTCCACCATTATAAAACACACACACGCACACAGAATCACCAAATTCTGAACAAATAATGTCTTTGTCTAAATCCTTCCTTCCACCATTATAAAACACACACATGCATACACACACAAAATCACCATACTATCGTTATAAATCATAATAAAGTACTGTCCAGCTCTGAACACTAATTTCGTTATCATACAGCAATCTTCTAAAACAACAACAACAACAACAACAAAAACACCCACCACCAAACCCACTTCTCCCTGCCCATTTACACTGACGCCTCTCTCTCCCTCCCTCTCCCCCCCTCTCTCTCTCTCTCTCACACACACACACACACACACATGCATGGATATACACGAACGCGTGCAAGTCTATGTGTACACGCGCACTGGCGCACGAACATACATCAAACGAACATGCAACACATATATATATGAAACAAATCACTGACAAAGCCATGCATACAATACTTTTCCACTCCGGTTCTTTTATACAACACTAGGAGGTCAAACGAATGGCATAAACATCCAATTAAACCAGAGGAGACAATGGATCAAAGGTTAAAGGGTTAAAAATGTGCATGACCAAACGCCGCCACGCTTTGGTAACAGTTACATGGGTATCACTTTGTTTGCAAATATATGCTGTGCAGTACATTTACAGCACACACTTATCAACAATGGCTGGTTGGTACAACGACATGGAACAACAGGCATGCAACCTTTCCTCTACAATGCGAGATACACAACTCTCTTTCTCTCTCCCTCTCTCTCGGCACTCCACCCTGTGTGTGTGTGTGTGTGTGTGTGTGTGTGTGTGTGTGTGTGTGTTGTGTGTGTTGTGTGTGTGTGTTGTGTGTTGTGTGTGTGTGTGTGTGTGTGGGTGAAACAGACAATGAGAGATAGAGAGATAGAGAGAGAGAGAGAGCACTTTTAAACTATGAACCACGCTCTGGTCTAATTGTACAACCATGCGCGTATGATCACCATCATCATCATAGTTCTTATTATTATTATCATAATCATTATCCAGATACAACATCTAGAAAAAAGCTTATTACACCTAACAAGCAACGTTTTTTTTTTCTTTTGATGAAAAAAAAAGAAAAGAAAAGAAAAGAAAAGAAGAAAACAAAACAAAAAATAACAAAACAAAACAAAAATCCAAAACATATTGCAGCGCATGCCAAACTCACGCATCTCAAACACACACACACACACACACACACACACACACACACATCTGAAATCGTTTACGAAACCGACCTCAGGACAGTGGTGGTGGGGAAGGGGAGTGGGGAAGGGGAAGGGACGGGATTAAGAAGACCAAGGTGCGTGCAGTGCACTTCTCGGAGATGTGGCCAGGTGTGGCTTGTCAGAGCTGGTCTCCGATACACAAAACATAATACCGACCCCATGACATGCTTGGTGTCAGATTGAACGTGGATACTGATGAGGTTTTCATCTGTTTGTTTGTTTGTTTGTTTGTTTGTCTCTCTCTCTCTCTCTCCCTCCCTCCCTCCCAGGTGAAATCTGTGTACTGTCTTCGTCTCATGAACCAACAGACACACACACACACACACACACAAGCAAACATACACACGGACACAGACACCTTCGTTTTTACGCGCAAGCACTCATGCAGAAGAAAAAGAGAGAGAGAGAGAGAGAGGGGTGTGTGTGTGTGGGGGGGGGGGGGGGGGGGGGGGAAGCAAAGACAGAGACGCATAGCAGTCTGAGAACATGCGACACAGACAGAAACAAGGAAAGACAAAGAAAGTTGTAATTTCACTAAGTTGTGAAACATAATTTTCTATTTTCACCGCTCTCCTCCAGTCCACCCCCCCCCCCTCTCCCTTTCTTTCTTTGTAAATCCGCCCACTCCTCACAATGATGAAGTTGCTCACCCGTCATCCTTTTCTCATCACTAGTTTTCATTTTTCAACATATATATATATTCCTTCTGTTACTGTCTGCATGGAATTCCACACAAGTGATAATGAAGGATGAGGGGATATTTGGAATCCCTCTCCTCTCTCAATCTATTTCTCACACACACACACACACACACACACACGCACGCACACACACACACACACACACACACAGAGACTCTGAGAGAGAGAGAGAGAGAGAGAGAGAGAGAGAGAGAGAGAGAGAGAGAGAGAGAGAGAGAGAGAGAGAGAGAGAGAGAGAGAGAGAGCATACGTACAGAACAAACATGCATACTCACTCGCACACCATTAACTACCAATACTCCTTTTTCTTTTAGGCGAATGTGGTGTCACGTGTATTGATCAATCCGCACCACTCTGACACCACCTTGAAACTGAAAACAACAACAACAACACACAAAAAACAACAACACCTGAAACCGAAACCCTTCCACTTGCAGAACAATCAACCAAGGAGTACACAGACGGGGCGAAGAGAGGTCGGGGCGTGTGGGGTGAGGACAGGGGAGAGAGAGTTTTACCTGCCAAAGAGTACACCTCATCGTCGGGGTTCTCTGTGGGGATCAGCCTGCGACACTTCCGTCTGTCCACCACGTCCCGGCACAGACGGACACAGGAGCAGAACATGGCCATGCTGCTAGTGGACCCCGGTGAATGGAGGTTCCATCCTCACCAGGACCCACACACACACAGACACCCACGCTCTCTATGTCTTGCACACACACACATCCCTTGGTCAGTTTGGAGAAGAGTCTGTGACCCTGTGTCGTCTCATGGTGGGGGTTGCTGTAATCGTGTTCCCAACACTGGAGGTGTCACTTGTCAGGGCTTCACAATGGTTCTGGCTGGTCACACCGCGCGAGAGACGAGACAGAGAGACCAAGACAAGAGGCCGATAAAGCTCGGGATTCCATTCACACCGTGCTGTCTCCGCTGGTAAGTTATCCTCGTTGTGGTATTTCGATGGTCTGAAATGACCACTCTGCCGTTCACAACACACTGATTGACGTCTGTACAAACTGAACACTGGAGACAAAAGGTCTCCGAGAATTCTTATGCTTACCTCTGAATACTGGGTATGGTTGCCTACTGGGTAGGGTAAAAACAGTCATAAACGTAAAAGCCCACTAATACACACAATTAAACGAGGGAGTTGCAGTCCACGAACGCAGAATGAGAAGAAGAATTAATGCGCTTTGTCACCCAGCTGTGTGTTCCAACGCTGTTCCAGCAAACAGTAGGCAACGTCTGTCACTCCAATCCATCCCCGAGTGGCGTTCGCGAACCAAATGAGGCCAGAACGCAATTGTCTGGAGAGGAAAGCAGTCTGTGGCAATTCGACATCCTCCATGGTAACTTCATTGTTTCAGATGTCCACGCCTGCATCCTGCTGAGCATGTTTTGCAAACTGTGATTGGGTGACCCCCACGAGGCGAGGGCGATGGCAGGGAGAACGGATGGCAGAACTATCTTCGTTATTCAGTTCCTGGTTATGACACAGGCGGAAACACAGTTTCTAGTGGGTGGTCAAAGAATCTACTATCACAGTTGGGTGTTATTTTACTTCCTTCAACGTAACTCATTTTTTTCATTAAAAAGAAAAAGAAAAAAAACAAACAGTACAGTTCAAAGGCTCTGAACGGATTTCATCTTTTCGTACTCCGTTCAAAATCTGACGTGTTCGTTTTGTTAACTTCATAGTGTGTGTGTGTGTGTGTGTGTGTGTGTGTGTGTGTGGGGGAGAGGGGAGAAGGGGGGGAGAGGGGTGTAGGTGTGTGTGTGTGTGTGTGGGGGGGGGGGGGGGGGGGGTGTAGGAGGAGGGCGTGGGCGCGTGTGTGTTTGACACAGGGACAGAGAGACAGACCAAGGAATACAGCGGTGGAGATAAAAAAAACAACCCAAAACACCACCACCACCAACAAAAAAACAACAACAACAAAAAAACAAAACACTTGTCACCGATTTCGCAAATTCTGAAGTTTGTTGAAATACCAAATTCAACGTAAGACAAGGCAAGTCCTATATATTCGAAACTTTTGAATCAACAGTCACACCACTGACAACGAGGCGCACTTCAGCACATAATTATATCCATGGATGTATCTAGAGCCGACTCCTCAAGTCAAACTGATCATGATCTGCCCGTCTCCTTTCCTTCCAAGCGCACAGACGGCTATCACCTGTGTGTGTGACATGTATCCCACAAAGCCAACACCACCACCCCTAGACACTGTGACATCTCAGTGTCTGTACACCACCCAGGTGCAGCGAGCTAGCTAGCTTCCACTACCAGCCCTGAAACTCAAACCAGCTGATAAGTCGTTAAACCCAGCTCGGTCGTTAATTCCCTCATAACGTCTGAACGGCCCGCTCTGTGGCGAGTCCTTGTCCTACATAATTATTATTACACGGGAGGGAATCGAATACCCTTTCATGAAAAAAAAAAAAGCGGTTAGCTACCTCGCGTGGATCTTGTGTCGTAAGCGATAGGGCAAAAAGGAAAGACTGAAAGGAACACCCCTCCCCGCCCCCATCTCCCTTTCCCCTACTCCCAACCGACCCCACCCCCACCCCCACCAACACATCTATTAGTAAAGCTGTGTAATCATTATGCAGCTCTGAATGCAAACCTCGACGTCACAGGAAATGAAAGAGGTTAACTTTGCAAGGGATGAATGAATGAATGGCGGGTTGGAGAACTTCCCTGACGAGTTCGTATAATGCAGCAAGTCTTCACAAAGAGGACTCTGTGAAAGGCGTGCCTGTGTTTATGCTGTGCAACGTGCAGCGCTGTGTGTGTGTGTGTGTGTGTGTGTGTGTGTGTTTCTATTACACCATTTTTATTTGAAAAAGAGAGAAGGGATAGAGGAAACGGCGGTGGAAAGGATGGAAGAGAGAGAGAGAGAGAGAGAGAGAGAGAGAGAGAGGAGAGAGAGGATTTGTTTCCTGAAATATTCTAAGAAAAGCCACTTTATGACAGAAGTTGCTATTCTGTACTTGTTTTCTTCCGCTATCTCTCTCTCTCTAACACACACACACATTCATAAGTTAATGCACAAATACAAACGTGTCAGCAGAGATATGTACATGAATACGCGCCTGTGCAACGCAAATGGGGCGTCAGTATATCTCCTTCTCCACCCCTACATCACATCACCAACCCCGCCCCCCCCCCCCCCCCCCCCCCACGCCCCCCCCTCCTCCCTCTCTCTCTGTGGTCAGAATGCCAAACTGCAACTTGGCTGGTTAGTGCGATACGCGGATTTTTCCCTGCAGTGGAGCAAAGACAGACATGTACACACACACACAGACAGACAGACATTCAAAGAGAATCCTGTATCCGCGCCTATACAAGATGACATGTGATGTACAAAACAAACAGCTAATCACACCAAGACGTCGGTTTCTCTCTCTCTCTCTCTCTCTCTCTCTCTCTCTCTCTCACACACACACACACACACATCTATCTTTGTATCTATCTATTTGTCTGGGTATTAAATTTACAGACAAGAAAGTCAGTCGTGACGAAGACAGGGAGTGTACACAAACTAAGAGTCGTTGACACTGATGACTGAGGGTGGTGGAGGAAGGCGGGGGGCTGGGAAGAGGTAAAAAAGGGGGGGTGGATGGGTGAAGGGTCTGAAGGATGATGCTGTATTGATCCCAGACAAGTCCTCCACCGTCTAGAGCATCCCTGTGTGTGTGTGTGTGTGTGTGTGTGTGTGTGTGTGTGTTGAAGTGTTCCTGATCCCCTTCCTTACAGCACGCCCTACTGTCTGCTGCCAGTGTGTGTGTGTGTGTGTGTGTGTGTGTGTGTGTGTGTGTGTGTGTGTGTGTGTGTGTGTGTGTGTGTGTGTGTGTGTCCCCCCGCGGAATTAGCCCGCCTACTACACAAGACAAGGGTCATCTCTTTGTCTGTCTACTGGTCGATTTCCTACTCTTCAATACCCTCCCACCTTTCTCTTCCCCCACTCCTTTGGGCCCCAACCCCTGCTTTCTTCTTTCTGGTCCCCCCCCCCCTTCATATATATATATATATATATATATATATATATTATACACATATATATGCACAAAGAAAACGTATGTTTACATTTAGACACGCATGTAGACAAGAGTACAGAGAGGCGTACGTCCACATATAAACACACACACGTATACGTGTATATAAACATAATGATATAATTCATGAGGCACTGGCATAAGTATGCTTGCCCCCACCCCCTCAGTGTATGTGTGTGTGTGTGTGTGTGTGTGAAACCGATGTGCGTGTGCGGTTAATAAAGAATTATTAACGCTGACAACTAGAAGTTTATATTGTTAATGGACGGGGAAACCATCTTTTCTTTCTTTCTTAAAAAATTTTTTTTTTCTTATATAAGCAAAGACCCGTGCTTTCACAACTGATAAAGCAAGAGGAATCTGGTGAACAGTTCTTCAGTGCGGCGACCCAATGACTCTTCTTAAAGTTAAGGGCAGTGATGATGATGATGATTACGATGAAGAAGAAGGAGCAAAAGCCAGAAGAAGGAGGAGGAGGAGGTGGAGGAGAAGAAGGAGGAGGAGGAGAAGCAGGAGGAGGTGGACAAGGAGCAGAAGAAGGAGCAGAAGCTAGAAGAAGAAGGAGGAGGTGGAGGTGGAGGAGGAGCAGGAGTAGAAGCCAGAAGAAGCAGGAGGAGAAAAAGAAGCAAAAGAAGGAGGAGGAGGAAGAGGAGGAGCAGGAGGAGAAGAAGAAGAAGAAGAGTGAGGAGGAGGAGGAACAGGAGATCAATTTCAAAGCAGTCCATACACATCGTGAGCATGCCACACCAGACCGGTTCTCAACCCACTGACACTGTCTAACAGCTGCGTGGAGGACGCGAACTGAAGCGGAAAGACGTAGAGAAAGAGTTTCAATTTATATTTCGGCGGTGTTTGTCACCCTTCCCTTTCCCCAGCCCCTCTCACCCTAGTTCTCTATCGAACCCCCCATCCCCAGCCAGCACCGCCCCCAACTGGTCGTGACGAATGGTATTAGAGAGAGAGAGAGATAGAGAGAGAGAGAGGGAGAGAGGGAGGTGGGTGGGTGGGTGGGCGCTTGTGTAAATACTGAAGGTTCAGGAAGTGAAGATACTGACATGTATACATCTCTCCTCTTTCAGCAACGCCTCTCTCTCTCTCTCTCTGCCCAGCCCCCATATCTCCCAATTTGTTGTGAGTGTTTGCCACGTCAACTCGAATGTGTGTTTCATCTGACAGGGGGCCAATCACCGGCCTTTGACGACATTCCTCTACTTCATACCCTACTCCTTCTCACTAGCCTCTACACAAACAGAAAGACAGAGAGAGTGAGGCGAGGGGGTGGGGGACGCAGAGAGAGAGAGAGAGAGAGAGAGAGAGATATGGGCAATTTTATCAAGTATCGGCCATTGCTCCCCCCCACACCCCCCCCCCACCCCCGGCCGACCCCCTTCCCCTCCATGAAATGGTGCAAGCACATGAGCCTATAACAACAACAACAACAACAAAAGTAATACGCAGTCATGTCAACAAAATATAAACTTAGTTCACAATTCTATTATATATGTCATCAGAGTTGAACGCAGTCTGAATGCTATAAACAGATAGGTAGACAAATTGCGAATGGTCTGTTTGTGCCTAGAAGCCAAGAGTAACGCTAATCTGAGCTGACTTGGAAATTTATCTATGGGATTTAGGTGATACATACTTTGTTCTTAGGTCACGCAGGACAGGACCACTTAGGACGAAATGTATTTCCTTTTCTTCCCACTCGCTGCCAAGTTTGCACATCTGATCAGTTGCATTATGTGTTCTGTATCGGTGATAGTGTACTGCAATATTTTAAACTTAGATTCCGGAGAGAGAGACAGAGACAGAGACAGAGAGACAGACAGAGAGAGAGAGAGAGAGAGAGAGAGAGAGAGAGAGAGAGAGAGAGAGAGAGAGAGAGAGAAGGACATGCATCTCCTGTCCCAGCACAGGCACGATCAACCTCCCCTCACACATGCTGCCACCTCTACCCGCATCCCCACTTCCGGACAATCACCACGGAACCCACATGCACATCGTCACAACGACGACAAACCAACCTCTCTCTAACCATGGACTTCGCCACATGTATACACAAGTCTCCTCTCTGCCACAGACACTGGGACAAGAGACGGTCACCCCCTTTCCTTTGCACAGGCGCTGACAACCTTTACTGAGGAAATGACAGAGACAGCCGCCTTCTTCACAACAGTCACCCACACACGGCCCTTTGATTACACAGTCCGTTCTGCTGGATCAGTGTTGTCTCCCACATGCTCTTTTCTAGGTCCACGAGCATGACCCACTTTTGCATCCCGTGGGAATTTCTTACGGTGTGACATTACACGACAACAAAGCCGGAAACTAATCCCCAGCGAAATCTTCTACATTTGTAGCTTATTTTAAAAGATCAAAGCCATTCAAGGCCATAGGACATACGGAAGTGAATTCATATTCACAGTGTCATGGGTCGGCACAGGAAGCCGGGGTCAAATCTTCTCTTTCTGTCGATTTTATCAATTTATTCATTTCATATTCTTCCACGACCAACTTCTCTTACTGTCGATTTTATCAATTTATTCATTTCATATTCTTCCACGACCAAAGTTAGGCACCGATTTACACCTGGGTGAAGTGAGGAACATCAGCAAAGAAAACACACACACATTCAAACGAAACAATCTCCTGTTCTTCGAAGCACACACAATTCCGGTCCACTGTAATCCCACGAACAACTGATATGAAGCTGCACGGTTTGTGATAATCGTTGTAAAATGTGCAACCCGTTGCGGTCGCCTAACGTTGTTGGTGAAAAGAAAAGGGGGGAAAAAAAAGAAGATATATATAACATATCCTGATGATATTCCACACACCCCTCACACCGCCAGGGAATGAGTCACACGTTACAGACACGAACACATGACAGAAGAAAAAGCTGTCAGAATGCACTGGACGATTTCACACCCACCCTCCCACCCAGCAAAGCGGGCTATACGAACGACAAAACTGGAAAGAGTCCAGACTTCATGTTAGCACACGCTGGTTAACATTCCCTCGTGATGACAAAGGCACATATGATCACACACACAGTAATACATGTACTAGTGTAGTGTATGTACACACACACACACACACACACAGGCAGAGAGTCAGGTGACAGGCAGGTATACAAGTAACCATGGTTCCAAGCGTGGAGAGAGCAACAGCTGCTGCCATGTGTGCTCGGAGGGGTGTCTGTCCCCTTCAACGTTGCTGATGTGTTGGGGAAAGACAAGCGACCAGGTAGAACCGCTGTGTATAATATAACGGACGTCTGTGTGAGATCTGAGCATTTCTGGTGTATAGATATATATAAAGATGTCAACATTGCTCGCCGCGTGACACACTCCGCAAATTTACACGCGCGCACAAACACATCGATGAAGGCATTCATGCACACACACGCGTAGGCAACACCCACTTACTAAATGTCCTCAGAGAGAGAGAGAGAGAGAGAGAGAGAGAGAGAGAGAGAGAGAGAGAGAGAGAGAGAGAGAGAGAGCATTCATGCACACACACGCGTAGGCAACACCCACTTACTAAATGTCCTCAGAGAGAGAGAGAGAGAGAGAGAGAGAGAGAGAGAGAGAGAGAGAGAGAGAGAGAGAGAGAGAGAGGGAGAGAGAGAGAGAGAGAGAGAGAGAGAGAGAGAGAGAGAGAGAGCATTCATGCACACACACGCGTAGGCAACACCCACTTACTAAATGTCCTCAGAGGGAGAGAGAGAGAGAAAGGAGAGGGTGCGGGGGAGGGGGGGGGGGGGAGAGACGGTGGGGTGAGCAGAGAACTGACATGAGATGTTCCATTTCCATAACTGCCGAATTATGCACCTCCTCCTTTATTATTTATGCATCTGTGTGCAAGCTAGTTTGCAACGTTAAAAGTCAACTTTCCCTCCCTCCATTTAAGCCACCTAGGTTTTTATCGTCCTGAGTTATCCTTTTGCTAGAATGAGTAACGCACGCTCGACGCTCGCGCGTGTGTGTATGTATGTGTGTGTGTGTGCAAACGTCCATGCATGCGCGCGCGCGCACGAGTGTGTGTGTGTGTGTGTGTGTGTGTGTGTGTGTGACAGAGAGAGAGAGAGAGAGAGAGAGAGAGAGAGAGAGAGAGAGAGAGAGAGAGAGAGAGAGGAGGGGGTGCATGAAGACAGATAGAGATGTTAGAGAAAAGTTAATGAAGTTCTGCGCATCCGATCTTGATCAATTTTCCCTCTTAACACAAACATTTAATAGTGATTTGACACGCCTGAAAAAAAGAAGAAAAAATCAACAATAACAATAACAACACCACGCACACACACACACACACACACACACAACGCCCACTCCTGTTGCCGCAATGACAGGATTCATCACATCATTGATGCTAATACAGACATATGGTATGGGCTTTCTTCACTGGAAATGCGGGGTGCGGGGCTGGAACCACGGCCATAGTTATTATGGTTTGCTCACGGAGTACAATGTATGTCAGTGGATCGGAGACTACCAGGCTATCTGTTTTTACCAACTTACTATCTTCCAGATATTTAAAAAAACAAATAAAAAAAAAACTAAAAAAAAAACAAAACCCAGCGAAACTGGCGACTGTGGTTGTGGGTCTATAGCTAATCTATCACAACGTACACTTCCTGGCCATATATGATTCATCCTCAGCTGATGGAGCCATCTGCTGACGAAATCATAAATCATAAATATCCACTGGCTCTTGAATATCATGAACTATACAAAATATGCTTCTCTGGAAAAAACAAAAACAAAACAAACAAAACACACACACACACACACAAATAAATGGAAAATAAAAAACCGATGTGACAACACACACACACACACACAAATAAAAAAAAGAAAAAGATAATACAAAAAAAACAACAACAAAAACAAACAAACAAAAAACCGATGTGACAGCGGTGTGGCCCACATTTTCCAGCCACTTAAGCAGTCGAGACAACGAAGTTGTTGGTGAAAACTAAAAATCATATTTTCGATTCCCATGTACACAAAGCATTTCACATTTCTATCACCGCGCACAGAAAATCTCCACCTCTGGCAAGAAGAATAAAGCAGCAAAACTGACAACAAACTCTTTCAAACCCATCCTGACTTAAAGATCATCCTACAGGTTATCTTTCGTGACGGGGAAAAAAAAAAGATAAGTGGCTAACAGACTGCATCATGTGGGCCACTCCATACACACACACACACATACACACATGCGCGCGCGCGCGCACGCACACACACACATTATGACATATACATTATGCATGTATGTATGCATGATAGTCTGTCGTGTCCAACAATAACCATCAGCACAGAAACCTCTAATAAAGTTATAAGTAAAGTGAAACACTTTGTAGCACAGTGAACTAGACAGTGTATACCAAATGCAATCGTAAGTCAAATGGGGTGGACAATGATCGGTGGCAAAACCACAAAGTTTTCAACCTGGCGTACGCTAAACCCTTCGGAATTGATCTTGAGAAACGACATCCATCCCCACCCATCCCCTTCCGAAAGAGAGAGAGAGAGAGGGGCAGAGAGACAGAGACACAGAGAGAGGGGAAGAGAGAGAGAGAGGGGGGAGAGACAGAGACAGAGAGGGGAAGAGAGAGAGAGGGGGGCGAGAGAGACAGAGAGAGAGGGGAGAGAAAGAGACAGAGAGACAGAGAGAGAGAGAGAGAGAGAGAGAGAGACAGACAGACAGACAGACAGACAGACAGACAGAGGCATAGACAGAGACATTTTAGATACCAGAAAGGGAAAAACATATAAGATAATTATGTAAGTTGTTAGCTGGATTACAACAGATTGGTGGATTCTGGCCAGTGTCAAAGTGCTTGCTTCAAGTACATTCATAGTCTGCCCCAGCGAAACGACGTTTGATATGCGTCGGTAAGTTATTGACTGCTCTCTCTCTGTCTCTCCGTGCTCATACTTG